>NC_085136.1:76012733-76343431 GCF_035046485.1 Aedes albopictus | reverse complement strand
TGCCCGGTGTCATTTTCATGAGCACACTGCCACCTGTTGGTAGAACCGCGAGCGGCACTATCGGCCATGATGGATTTCGATTTGACGGTTTTTTGACACGCACACTACTACACAAATTGCCTGTAATTTTCGTTTGCATCATTCAGCAACGTGTACACTGGCAAACGTCAAAGCGGTCGAACACTAGCACCTCTGGTGGAAGGATCGCAGAAATCAAATGAAATTTGAATTGATCGTTAAATGCATGTGAGAAGTCGGTTTCAAGAGTGTTACGTCTGTTTGTCTGTGATAAAATTACATTATGAAATGCAGGACATCATATATTATCAACATTCAATACAAAAGATAAATAATATGCCCTGTTGTTGCCCAAATGAATAACAAATTCTTATCACAGGGATGATGAGGTTTCATTATCGTTTCGGGCTCATCAGTCTAGTTTGTTTGGCAGTTCGCTTTCTTGGACACAACTGTTATTGCTGCGTTCATAGCTTGTTTTTATCTAAGAATTCTAATTTTAATGGGGCATCTCGATTCTTTTTTCAATACAAGACATCTAGATTTTAATGCCCGTGTTAGAGACCGGTTTACATGCCTGAAGATAATCGTTGCCCAAAATGGCCAAAACCAGTGTTGGTAAAATCACACTCAAAGCACACTCATGAACCGCTCTTGCGTGAGCAAACTCGCGCGCGATTTTGAATCATTTTCTCACGCGCGAAATGTTCGTGCAAAATCTCGCTCTCACGAATCAAGCGCCGAAATCTCGTTCGCGTGTAAAACGAATCCAAATCAATTTGAACGACATCCAATGTTGTTGTACGATAGGTTTGCTTTTGTTCTATCATATGGCCGGGGTTCTGCCAAACCGAACTAAGCGCCAAAAACTTTATTCCGAGATAATTAAGCTTAAAGTTCAACCACTCACAAATAAACAACAGCTAAGATTATTAAAAACTTTTCCACACACATGTAACTTACAAGCCTTTATTAATCATCAGAGACGAAGAATACATGTAAATTATTTGAAATCATTGATATAATTACATTTGATTTTTCAGTACTTCGCACTCAGTTCACTCTGGCTGAACAAAAACATTGGAATATGGTTTATAGTTCAGTGTGGCTGACTGTGTTTCTTTGTTTCATAGAAAACCATTCGGATTGTGAAAAAAAAACTCGATTTTTCATCGTCTATCACTCACAATTCTTTACATGGATCAGAGAGGACGCGTATATTATGGTAAGTAGCATGGAGGTTTCAAAATAGTTTGAAATATGAACGGCGGAAGCCCTCCCAGCTCAGCCCTTCCCACCTATGTTTTTTAATAGGCGGTGCATGTGCAGGCACAGAGCAAGAGTGATTATGTAAAATGATGTCCTTGCATGTCCTGAGGTCCTGAGATGTGAAAATGGAGCAATTTGTGTACTTCAAATTTATACTGGTCGAAGAAAACCATGAAAATGATCTGCCAAAGTGAACTAAGATAAAAAAAAAAATTCGAAAATATTAAAGAGATTCGAACTTGGGTCCTTTAAGTGATAACCAAGTACGTTACCTCTAGGTCATTTTACTTAGCTGAAGGTCAGTCGTTAAGTCTGAATCAAGTTCTAAACATTCTTCTCTAACATGGTTTTCGTGAAAACGCCATTTTTCGATCAGCCAAAGCGAACCAAGTGTTTGATTTTTTTCAAGCTTTGTAATTCTTATTAGCCTTGTTGTTCAATGACGGCGATGAGCATAACTTGAAATGTTCTTCATCTGGACCAACACTAAAACATTTCGCTGATTTTATGGAATGGTTTACAGTTCACTCTGGCTGGATGCAATTTTATTTTTTGTATGTTCTGCCAAACAGAAATTTTGAATTTACTTCACGAAGAGCTGTCAGAATTACTGCATTTTTACATGGAAGGAGGATTATCAATTTCTTCATCCAATGGTAATAAAAACTCAATTTTTCAAAAAATGGTCTTTAGTTCGGTTTAGCAGAACCCCGACCATATAATCCTAAAAACTTCGATGTAAATAATAAGAACACCAAGAAATAACGCAATGAGTGAAATCGCGAGTCAACTCATGCATGATTTTTTCGTCGGTGAGTTTGGCGAGTCAGGAATCGCGCATGAAACAACTCAAGCATGAGATTTGAGAATTTGAGTTTTTACCAACACTGGCCAAAACATTAGCAAATATACTGAGGCTTAATACCTCTCATGAGCTTAGTTTACGTCAAAGCGCTACAAAGGCTCTGATAACGAACACAATTACAAATTAAAATTGAACATGCTACATTAAAACAAAATTTGTGGCCTCCCCATAGCAACCAGGAATTGCTCGGAGTTCGCGACGCAGTTGTTGTGCTCAGGAGTTTTGGTAATAGTTGTTTTTAAAAACTCCTCTAGACGTTCCTTCAGAAATTTCTCTGGAGTTTCTTCGGAAATTCAGTGAATTCAATGAAATCCTTAATATTTTTTTTTTATTTCTCTTTTTTTTTTGTTTCACCGGAAGAATTTCTGAAAGTAATCGTAGTTAATTTTTTTGAAAAAAAAAAAATAATCCCGCAGAATTTCTTGCAGAAATTCCTGGAAAAATCTAGAGGAACTCGAACTTCTGAAGGAATTTCTAAATGGAATTGTTAGAGTAACTTTCGAATGAACTCCTAGAGAAATTGCTGCGCAGAAGAATTTTAGCATGGAATTCTGGAGGAATTCTTGAAATGTCTTGTAAAAAACAACTAAAAAAAAAACTTTTTAGTAACTTCTACTTTATCTAGCTAAGGGATTTCTTACAGAAAGTAAAAGTTCCTACACAGATTATTTGTTAAAATCGAGGAGAATAGTAGTAATACTCTAAGAAATTCGTAAGGAATAATAAAGAAATCCTTGGGGGAAGCGGACCTGGTGTGACTATCATGCCGAGGACCTGATATCGAATCCCACTCTCGACAAACTCGCAAAATGTGAGTTCTTCCGTAGGAAATGAAGTAATGCGTGGGTCCCCCCGAGATGAACTAGCGTAAGGCTAAAAATCTCGTTGAAACAGATAAAAAAAAATATCGCTGAAAAACTCAAGCCTAATATTTTGATTTTTTTTAAACTAGACAACCTTTTGCTTTACTTTAACCTGTTTGGAACATCCGGAGGAATTAATGAAGAACTCTACAATAAATGTCCGGAAAAAAATCTTAGAGAAGCACCTAGAGAAACTCCCAAAGCTACACGCAGCAGCTCTTGGAGATACTACTGAAAGAATTATTGTTCGGAAAACTTCTGAAAGAACATAAGAGAGATGAGAAACTCTTGGGGCAGATTCTGTAGAAACTCCTTGAAGACAATTCTAAAAAAACTGATTCGAGGAACTTCTTGAGATTCTTGAAGGAACTGCTTATGGTTCCTCCATTAAAATCCTTTGAGAGTTCCCCCGACACATCTTTGGAAGAATTTTTGAAGAATTCATGTTCAAATCACTGGAAAAATTACTGATGGAATCCCGTTTGAACGCATGCATAAATTCCTTTAGGGCTTCATGTAGATGGAAACTTGAGTTTTCGTAGAGGAAATTCCTGTATATATCCTACAATAAATACCTGAAAGTCACATATTCAGTTGTCTAGAGATCTGCGATGATATCTCATTACAACTTTTGGACGCATCTTTGCAGAGTTTTCTTGAGAAGAACCTAAGAAAACTATTCAAAAAACCTGAACAACCCCAAGACAAACTAACGGGAAAACACTTGAAAAAAAAACGTAACTGTGATTTCCAGAAGAGCTCGTAGGATAAGGATAAAGTCTTCGAGGAACTTAGAACAAACTCTTTGGAAATTCAATGCAGAATTAGTTGAAGACTGAAATAAGTTTATCTTCTTGCAATATTTGATTCCTGCCCACCCTAAATTTTTAGTTCGATTTTTTCCTGAAATGTTTGAGTTTGAGATAGAACGCCGCATTTCTAAGCAGAGTTACTCATTACATACACCTCGTCCTCGATAACCAATGCTTCGATCGAACTGAAATTTTCACTGTGCTAGCATCTTATTTTTAAATATTTTTCGTGTTTGTTTGAAATATTTACATGTTTGAGTGTCTTTTTGAGAGAGGGCAAAAATTCACTTCGCCATATGCGCTGATTCCCGTCACATCAGAAAGTAAATAGTCAATCATTTCAGATTTTCAGACTTACTTTTGCCAATGCTCCTTTGAAGCGATGCAAAAAAACAGCCCCTATAGCACTGGGAATCGAATAAATCCGTAAAATTTCACGTTTGAACTCCACTCCACTAAAGACTTTACAATATGTTTCGTTTTGCGTATGCCGAAGGCAACCGCACCAAAGCAGCAGCTAAGTGATTTGTTCTTCATCCATAACCGTTCAATTTTTACTTAAACAGATTCACTTCTTGAACCAATCCTCAATTCACATTCCACAAAAGCTTTGCGGTACTTCAAAGTTGGATTTCACTGCTGCAGAATGCAATTATTGAAATAAAGTGTTTTTTCTTCCGGCAAAATGTAAACAGCATGCTGCTTTCGTCCCAGGGGAGATGTGCGCCTGGATGTTGTGCTTACGAAACATCGTGTTTCACAACCACAGGGAAAGATTTCTTCGTTGCACTGTGATGGTGTTATGATCGGATGGGCAAAAATGTTAAAAACTCAACAAAAAATATTAAACAACATGTTAGTCGTTATTCTAAAGCTACAACTAAATCAGTATACAAGTTTTCTGCTCATCGTACTTAGAACACATGATTTGATATGGAATGCGAAGAAATTGACCGACTTTTCGGAAAAACACCTACGGTCAAATTATAATTCAATGTACCATAGTGTCACGTAGAAGGTGTGCCGGGAATTGAATTCAGGTTGTGCCCGACATAGACGTGGACTAGACACAAACAGAACTCGAGGGACAATTATTCAATCTTATTATTTTCAGGAAATTATAGTCCATTTACAATATTTTTTTACATGATATGGAAGCTAATGTATAAATTAGTGAATTTTGGTATCATGAGGCATTTGGCGAGTTGCAAGAATAAACTCGATTATAATTGCTCAGGAAGACCCTATCTATTCACAAAATTTTAAATGTCTCCACTAAGCTAGATATGTATCTTCACAGAAGATCTTTAATGAAAAATCACATATTTCCTTAAACAAAGTGCTAACAAACCGAAAAAAAAATAAAAACCGGGTAGATGAAAATAACTAACGAAGATCAAATTTTGCTATTTAAAATGAATAGCTGAATGGCAAAATGTGTTATTGGTTTATTGGGAATAAGAGCTAAAAGAACAAAAATAATAACTGACTTTGTACCGAAAAATAACTCAATAACTACTCATTTTATCTTTATAGGAACAAACCAAGGACAACATATTTCAAAATTTAGAATAACAGAATAAGCTATTATCGAGTTATTGAGAACAAAGTAAGTACAAAATAAGTTATTCCAAAAAAGATCATCATAATTGTAAATTTTGTTCTTTTAATTAAAAAAACTGTATTGTAAGTTCAGAAATGTTTTGTCCTTGGTTTGATCTTATAATAACAAAATTAGTTATTTTTTCCTTTTTTCTGGAACAAAGTGAGTTATTACTTTTATTTATTTTAGTTCTTATTCCTAACAAACCAATAATACATTTGCTCTTCTTCAATATTTTATATTATAAAATAACTAAATAACTCATCAATAACAAAACAAGTTATGATTGCAGAATATGCCTTTGGGATGTGATTTTACTTATGATGCCCAAAAGAACTTATTTAGCTAAGATTGCATATTTTGTTATTATTCAGTAATTTATTGTTGTAAGACTTTGCAATGATAACATATTTAGTTCTTAGCGAGTTATTTAGTGTTATTTATAAATAACTGAAGAATGATAAAACGTGCTATGATGGAAAAATTCGTTATTATTTTGTCCTTGGTTTGTTCTTTGCCTCTACCCGGGAAGCCTCCAGATAGGGTGACAATGGGTATTATCGGCAGGTTTGTTCTCTTCGTCATGGGGGGGTTTTCTCAGCCAAATTGCCTGAAACTTGGCCATATGATTCAGCTTAGTTGGGAAGGATTCGAGACCAACTCTGAGGTCAATAGGTTTCGAAAAAACCCCAAAGACGAAGAGAACAAAACGGCCGAGAATAGGTAATTTCCCCTATTTGACTTTTTGGGATATTCTGCAAAATCATAAGATCCGAAAGTAAAACTAAACGATTGTGACATGCCTGTGGTTTGAAATGGTGATGAAAGATTATTCCAATTTTGGTCGCGTGAAGCCATGTTCCATCAAAAAAATCGAAAGAACAACAAAACCAAAAGTGGAAACGAATTCGACCGCGTGATCATTCACCACATCGAGTGATATTTCTGTGAAAAATGGTTCCCCAATTGAGAGTCGATTTGTTTCCCAGTTTCTGAATCTGAGAAGAACGCATCGTGCCGCTTTGCATAAGCTGCATGCATGGGTGCACCAGAGAGTGACGACGCACGGTCCGTTCAAATTAAGATCAAATCAAGATAAATTTAGAGATCGGTTTCGGTTTGTTTGTCACACTGGATTTATTTTCAACTTTATGCTCGCTCCATGCAGGATCGAATGACTCCAATAAAAGTTTGGACACCCGAATCAAATCATATTTCTATTTCTCCATTCCTAGGCAAAAACAAAATGACATAACCTCGACAATTAACATGATGATTTAAATATTGCAAAAGTAATCAAAAACAAGTTTACCTAAAAATGATCCAGAAAAATTTAAAGAAGGACTGCGAACCTATCTGCCAAAACATCTATTTGGAAACAGTATCATAAATGTGTATATCAAGCACAGCGATATACTTTCTTCTTCTTCTTCTTTTTCTTCTGCTTCATAATCTTCTTTATGGCTCTACGTTCCCAGTCCCACTGAAACTTGACCTGCCTCTCTTCAACTTAGTGTTCATTGAGCAATTCCACAGTTATTAGTTGAAGGGCTGCCATTGTATGAATTTGTATACCTATTGTTAGACAAAGACAATTTTACACTATGCCCAGGGAGTCGACAAAATTTTCCCGACTGGAACGGGAATCGAACCCACCGTCTCCGGATTGGCGATCCATAGCCTTAAGCACTAGGCTAACTGAAGACCCTATACACTATGCTCAGGGAAAAAATCCTGGCCGCAATGTGAATCGAACCTATCGACTCTGGATTGATGATGCAAAACCTTATCCGCTATAGACAAACTAGTGATTGACCTTAGCAGCATGGAAGTTTATTGACATCCAAACTTTTATTGTAGGGCGTCAGCCGGATAGAAGCACGTTGTCTCGAGCTCTCTACTGGAGAGAACACGATCAGTAAACAGATGGGACGCGTTCGAGCTAGAGACACATTCGTGGAAAGTGCGAACTAAAGCCATGTTTATCGTTTGGGGCATGTTTGTTTGGGGTTTTTCGAGGCATGAACGAAATTAAGAACTCGTGAAAGAACTGCTTGGAAGAGGAGAGTGTGGTAATATTACGTCTGATACAGAGATGGATGGAAATTGGAGACCATATTTCATTTTTTTTCATTCAAATATGAAACACAATAATTTTCTGCGACTAAAGGTTTGATCACGTTCTCTGGCGATGATAGGATAAGTTATTTATTGTCGATAATGAGTTTTCTTTGTATAATCTTTCAAATTAAAAGTTTTAATATCAAGCTTCGATTTTATTTTCCTTTGGGTATTCCTTAGAGTTCCTCTGGGAATTCTTTTCTGGATTCTTCCTTTAGGCGTCTGTCCCGGAGTTTTTCCGGGAGTTGATTTAGGATTTATTCCGAAAATTATTTGAGTGTTAACTTTTTAAAGAGTTTTTGTGGAAATCATTGAACATATCTTCCAGGAGCTTCATAGGGGCCTTACTTCCTTACTTCAATGGTCCTTTAGGAATCCCACCGAAACTTCCATCAAACAAACTTTCAGGAGTTCCTTCGTGGATTTTATCTTGGAATTCTTTGTATTTTTTTTTCAGGAATATCTTCAACAGCTTTTGAGCTACAATTACAATTAGAATTACAACAGGAGTTTCTCTTAGAACTACTTACGGAGTTTTTGTCTGAAATTCCATTAGGAGTTCCAACCGGAATTTTAAAAGAGTTCCTTCGTAATGATCTGTAAATTTCTTTGGCATTCATTTCGATTCGTACTAAAATTTATGCATGAGCGTTTCCCAGGAACTAAAAAAAAGTAAAACTCTTTGAGGAATCTCAGATTAAATTCTAGGAGAAATACCAGGTGAAACTCCAAGAAACAATCCATGTTATTCTCCTCGAATATTTCCAGGGAGTTCTTGGAGAAATCCCAGGTGCAATTAATAGAGGGTTCCCAGATTCTTTGAGAAATTCCAGGAGTGACTCCTGGATGAAACTCAGCGAATTCCTAATGGTAATCTTTTTGACACTCCTTTTAGAACTCCCCGAAAAGTCATAGATGGAACTTCTGGAGGAGTTTCAAGTGGAGCTTCAGAAGAAATCTCAGGTGAAACTTCTGAAGAAATTTCAGACGGCATTCTTGGAGAAATCCCAGATGGATTTCCTTTAGGAAACTTAAGAGGAATTCCAGGAGGAATTCTTTGAAAAATCCTTCAAGGATTTTTTGGAAAAAAAATAGAAGAACTGGAATTCCTGGAATAATTGCGGAATCAACTCAACTGCAAGGAACAATTCTTGAAGAAACTTCTAGGAAGAATCAAGGAGGAACACCTGGAAGTGATGCCAGAGGAATTCTCAGAAGAGATAAGTGAGAATACCTGGAGGAACTTCTTGAATAATAACAGGGATCCCACAATCAATGAATCGGCGAAAATCGCCACAATTTACGAATCACTCGTTGATTAATACGTTAATCCATAAGCAGTTCTCAAAATTGAAGTGATTGATCGGGGCGGGGTTACTGGGGAATTTCCAATTTCGGAACGAATTTTCGAAGGAACTTCAATGGAAACTCCCAGAAGAATCTCCTGGAAATATTAAAGTATGACCTCCAGGAAGAATTTCAGAAATAACTGTAGGGTGCCAATTCTCGGAGAAACTCCTGGTAGAATTTGCAAAGGAATTCGCAATGAAAATCTTAAATAAACTCCTGCTTACTCAAAAAGGAATTTTTGGAAACAACTGTAGGGAGAAACGCCTAAAAGAATTTCCGTAATAGAAATATTCTTGTTTCTTTTGGTAATTCCTTCAGAATTCCTTTCATAATACTTTCTATGAGAAATTCCTTAGGTAATTCCTTTGAAAATTAACTTCAAAAAAGTCATTGCTAATTTGTTTAGTAATTCCACTGGATTGTTTAAGAAATAATGAAAAAAAAAATGAAAATTCTCTCGGAACTTTGTTTGGAAGTTCCTCAGTTAAACTTCTCGATTTTTTCGCGTTGAGAATCTTACGTAACGTGACTATCACGCAAAGGATATGGGATCGAATCCCACTCCCGAAAAACACGCAAAATGTGAGTTCTTCCTTCGTAAAGCGTCGATCCCGAGATAAAATAGCCTATCGTTAAATCTCGTTGATACAGATAAAAAAAATATTTTATTTTGGAGGAACTTTTTGATTCTGAAATCAATATCGGAGAAACTTCTTAAAGCTTCGTCGGGAAACTTTTGGAAGAACTTTGGTATTTCTGGAAGAGTGGACGGAGAAACTTTTAGAAGAATTTTAAGAGAAACTGCTGGGAGGATTTTTAGAGCTACATCCATTCTATTTCTTAGAGGACAAATCTGGAAAAATTCTCGAATGAATTCAAGAAAAGGCTCACAAAAGAACTACTGGAATAATTTTCGAAGAAATTTATGGAAGAGATCGCGGAAGAACTCCTGGAGAAATTGTGAAAGGAATTCCGCTAAAAGAAATTATGCGGAGAAGCCCTGAAAAATTCTTGATGAAACTGATAGAAGATTTTCCGTAGCAACTGCCTGAAACTATTCGCAACAAAATAGGTAGAAGAGATCCCGAAGAAGCAACGGGAAGAGTTTCTGGGGAAACTTTTGATTTCTTCGGAAGAGCTTCTAAAAAAAATCCGGAATTTACGGAGGAAATCTTAGAACAGTTCCCGGAGGAAATCACAGAGGAATTCGAAGTGAACAAGTGAAACACCCATTGGAAAATTCAGAAGAATTTCCGTTGAAATATCAAGAGAAATTCCGAGTGAAATTCTTACAGGAATTCTCTGGCAGAACTCCTAGAGGAATTCCCGATTGAAATCATAAAGATGTTTCCGGTGGAACTCTTAAAAGAATGCCGGGTGGAACACCCAGTGAAATTCCCGGTAGATCACTTGGAGTTCCGTTTGTAATCCTTGGAGGCATTTCCGGTAGAATTTCTTAACCCTCTTCGTGCATTAGCTCAATTTCACCCCGCTAACGTAGTGCACAATCAGCGTGCTTGTCTGGGTAATAATAATGCAATCCATGAGACAGATGCGATCAGCTGATTTTTTTTTGTTTACCATGTATTTTTGACATCCGATGATCGGGGTGACAGTTGAACACGAAGGAATTTATTAAGCACCGACGACACTTGACGAAACTTTGTTAAGTAGTACTCACACTGTGTTTACAGTTTTGGCAGTACTCTCCATCGCGAAAAGTCGTCATGGATTGATTGATGCACCAAGCGGTAAGAAGAAGAATTTTGACATCCAAGCGGTGTGCCGTTTACATCCATCGACCAATCAGCGACGAGGATCTAATCGACGGCACACCGCTTGGATGTCAAAACTTCTTCTTCTTTTCGCTTGGTGCATCAATCAATAGGGCAGTGTATGAAATTCTCTCCTTCTCTTTCGCTCTTACAGAAGTTCTGTAAACAACAAGGCCAAGAAACGTCAAAATCCCATACAAATTCAAAACAGTGCAGTGCCCTATTGCTTTATGGGGTTTAAGGTAGTGCCCTAGAGGAAATTCCGACGAAACTCCTGGAAGATTTCCGGGTGAAACTCCAAGAAAAATTCCCGACGGAACTCCTTCCAGAACTCCGGATTCTAGATGAACCTTCTAGAGAAACTTCCTTTTTTTGTATTAACGTGTATTTTAACTTAAATGCCAATTCTACACTTAAGGGAGTAACTTCCTGTGGAAACACTCAAGTAACTCCCGGTGGACCTCCTACAGAAACTCTTATAAGAATAGTGAAAATTCTAGTGAATCTTATAGAGGAACTTCTATTGGAACTCCTGGAGGAATTACTATTGGAACTTCTGGTGACATTTCAAATCTTCTAGAGAAATTCCAGGTGAAAATCTTAGAAGCGATAGGAGAATTTTTGGAGGAACTGTTTGAAGAGTTAATTATGTTTCCGGTGTAAACTCCTGGATATATTTTCGAATGAACTCGTAGGAAAATTAGGAAGGAAAGATAGTTTTTCTGAAAATTTTGAGGAATATCTTGCGTAAGCACTGCAGTAATTCCTTTTTTTTTAAACTCCTGGTAGAATCTTGGATAGAACCACTTAACATAAGTGGAACTCTGGCTCAAAAAGTTGATGCCTTTTCAATTTCGTACGCTGGTATACGATTGTACGAAATTTCCCCGAAAACCATTTCCCCGAATGAAGTTTTCCTGAAAGTTTTTTCCCTGAAAAACGATTCCCCGAACGAACCGTTTCCCCGAAATATTTATTATGTTATTTTTAGTACTGGTTTCCGACCATTTTCTTAATTATTTCCACTGTCCGAACTAGTCATTGGAACGAAGTTATGGAAAGTAAGCCTGGGTACAAGAAAGACAGTACAACTCAAAGCTGCGTGATATAAAAAGAAGGGGAAATCTCAGAATGAATGTTGGGAGATTAATCATTAATATTTCCGTAAAAGTATAACATCAATATCAAGAAACCATCTATCAGAGAAAATGGAAAATGATAAAAGAATTTCATAAAATCATGGAAGTATATCCCACTATCCATAGAATGCGCTAGATTCGAGAAATGTTAAAAAAAACTCAAGGGAGTCAAAACATCTTCTAGGACTTCGAAAGCTAATTTGAACATCGTTTAAATCGAAAATTAGGAAGACGGGTCAGTAACCCATTCAACCTTATGAACTTCAGCTTAATAACCCATTCGGCTTAAAATGAAGATATGACGAAGTCAAATCTCGAATTTTCAAGAGCACAAATCTGAAGGTCGATTGGCATTGAAAAGTTGATCGATAGGTTACCCGCTGGTGGTGACCAATTCATCAACTTTTCAACGCAAACTGACATTCGGTTCTTTAGATTTGTACTTTACCTTAACGTATTTCGGCCTGACGTACTTTGGCTAAGTGTACTTCGGCCAGATGACCGTACTCCTACACTGGGAAAAAATCTTCATTCCTTCTATGTGTCCGGGACATGGATTTTTGCAATGGGGGTAAACAAATGTTTTTCATTAGTGCGACTCATACTTTTGATGAGGCACCATACAGCAGTGACTCATACAATTTAGAGCACATACTATTCATGCGCTAATTTGCCTGCGTAATCGGGTATTGGTTGCATATACTTTGGATGTGGTTTGGCACATGGATATTTGCCATTAAGTATGAGGCAATTTTCCTGAGTGTAGTTGTGCATTGAGGTCATTACGGCTCACGTGTACTACGTCAGCGTGGTGAGCGTCAGCTGATGTACGAAAAATGTTAAATGGCAGATGAAATAATCTTTTCGGGGAAACGGTACATTCGGGGAAAAAACTTTCGGGAAAACTGCATTCGGGGAACTAGTTTTCGGGGAAATGTCGTACAATCCTGGTATACTGGGCATTGAAATGTCAAATGCTTCATAACATTTTTGCCATACCATTTGTCAGTATATATACTATTTGTCGTTGCTGTGAAGTAAAACAAAGACCTCATAGATCTAGACTGGCAGCAAGTGGAAATCTAAAATAGGATATGAATTGTGATGAGACTTTGTACACTCGAGTCAAAAATACGTTTTCTAGCATTAAATATAAAGCGAAATCGTTATGTGAAACATGGATGTGTTATTTCGAAGATATCAATGAATTTATGACAAAGTGAATAAGTAGATTTATAGCAGCTAATTTTGCGCATGTCTCAGATGCCAATCTTCGTTCCTGTAATCCTTGCCAAAACTGGAGTACTGGTTGGATCAGATGTTTTTTGTTTACCAAGAGAAATGACAGTTCGACGCCTTTTTTAAAAGATATACCAGTTTTGCGTGCTGGAAAAAGGATACAACTTTTTCCTTCGTTCTGACCATGAAGTTCCACTTATATTGTGTGATATAACTCCTGGAGTACGGTAAGATCTGTTGTCTTTTTGCTGTCATATACCAGATTTGCTGGTATGCCTAAACCATACTGAAGAATTTGTAATTAGAAGGCACAGAATAGGGGAGACTGAGGAGACTTGATCCCTGGGGAGACTTGTTCCCCCCATATTTGCTCGAAATCAAAAACATTTTTCTTCTAGCATAATTTTTCCAAAACTACTCCTGGACAAACGACTATGTTATGGCTACAAGTGGTTTCGATTGTACATTGCACACTTAGCACAAATCACCGACTTCGGTAAATTTTTTACCGAAATCTCAACAGCTGATCGCTCGGTAATCCGTTCGGTAAACGAACAAACTACCGATCGATCGGTAAATTGAGATTTTCCATGAAACTTCAAAATTACCGAACCGTTCGGTAGTTTCCATGCACACCTACCGATCCGTCTGTAATGTTGCTTTTTCCATTCCGTTCCTTCTCAGCCGCATTAAAAATGAAAACAAAACATGAAACATGTAAAAGTTTTAACGATATGATTTATTCAGCAGATTTTTATATTTTCTTATAAATCTCCTATTTGTTGCATAAGTTAAGTATTCACATCACCAGTTTGTGCGACACCTTGCACGAGATCCAGCATAAATATATCCTTGTTTTCCAGCGCACCATCGCCGGCGTTATCATCGCCGGCTTTATCATCGCCGCCGGTCAAGCTTGGGGGGGTTTATTTCACTGGAAAATTCATTTATCACACTATAATATTGATGTGCCACGTTATATCAAACGAAATTAAGTTACAAATGTACTCACCTAAAGCTTTTACAAGAGTTAGAAGAGAATAATACGTATATAAACTAAGCGCTTATTTCACCGTCTCCGCAGAGAAAATTGGCCATTGCCAGTTTGACGTTTCAAGCCAGCAGGCAGGGCCGGATTTACAAATGTGGGGGCCCGGGGCCACAGTGTTGTGGGGGCCCCTTGTTTTAGAGAATTTATTTTTGCTCACTAATCTAGAAAAAAAAATTAAAAGTTCTAAAAAAAAGTGCTGATCTCATTGAAGAAGAATTTAAATCTAGGAGAGTTTTGAATTTTTAGTACATATCGTTCTCGCTTTTCGCGAGTGTGTTCGTGGCATCATCAACATTAAATAAATTAAGTCAGAATATTTGACGAGGTCTCCAATTAAATTTAAAGCGGAAGTCTTCGAAAATTTCGATTACAAATTGTAGCACAAGCACCAAATATAATTTGTAGCGAAATCCTTGGAGCAGTTTTCGAAGAATTGGCTGCTAGACTATCATGACTTCTTCGTTGAAGTTCGGAGCATAAGCTCCGGAGCTAATGGAATTCCTGCCGACCTTCCAGAAGAATTTTTGACAACATTCTTCTGGCAAAACTTCATGTAGCAATGTAAACTCTAATACAAACTATTGAAGTTTTTTTTCGGAAATCTTTGATAAGTTTCCGATTAAATTTATGATTTATTTCTTATACCATTTCCTGTCAAATTTCTAGAAAATTTTTGACGGAGATCGCAAACGAATTTCACAAAAAAATGCGAAAGTTTTAGAATTTTCTCAAACTAATTTACACCCTTCATCCAGAAAAAAAATTTCTCAAGAACTCAATCATTACCTATCTTCTCTAAGAAAAATCGGGCCGAAATAAATCAAACTTTAAAACTGTTTCAGCAGTTCTGAAATTCTATTTAAATAGTAAGATTGCTAAGATAAATGTTCTAGTTTTCACGTAAATGTGTCTGATTTTGATGACCTGCATCGATTTTATTCAAATGACATTGATTTCCATGGGGCCTTGCCCCCTAACTACGTCATAAATTGGCCCGTAAGTTGCTTTGTAAAATTAAACCCTGGAATTCCAAAAAGTGCACTAAATTTTAAAAGAAATTATTGCAATTCTTCCAAGAACTCTTTAGAAAATTCCTTTAACTTTCTTGGAAAAATTGAGGCCTTTTTAGCATACTTTTTAAGAGCACCGTGGAAAATTGAAAAAAATTCTTCTCAAATTTTACAGATCTATTCAGCAGTTCAGCACTATCTTTTTGATTCTCAATTCTACAGAGTTATTGATTTTTTTTTTCAGAGTTCATGCAGCGATTTTCTACAGGATTTACTTTTTAGCAATTTCACAAGACTTCCTGATTAAAAAAAGTTTTGGAGATTTTTTTTTTTAATTTCATAAGTAATTGAATATGAAGCAGTAGTATTTCAACATAAAAAATTACATGCCATAATATATTATATGCCTTGCCAATTGACAGTAATTTGAAGTTCTTATGATGAAAAACACATTAAAGATAAATTTCTTGCACTACTTTTTCTTTCTTGTTTCACTTGTTCACATTTTTATTCGTGAAGTGAGATTTTGTGGGGGCCCCTGAAATGTGGGGGCCCGGGGCCCTGCCCCCCCTGGCCTCCCCTTAAATCCGGCTCTGCCAGCAGGCTACCGACTTCGGTAACCTGAGGAACCGATTAGTCGGTAAACATTACCGAATTCGGTGTTGGGCTTATTTTGCAGTCCAGTTCAGTGAAATAAATTACCGTACTCGTTAAAATGCTTCACATTTACCGAAATTTTGTAATTTATTTTACAAATTTCGGTGATTGAGAGCGTGATTACCGAAACTCCGGTAATTTTTTGAATTACCGATCCGTTTCGGTAATTTTCATTACCGAACTCATGACGTCTGTTTAACTGTGTGCATTGTTTTTTAACGGCTGATGGTTTGTTTTCAGTCCTTCAGAAATCTTTTAGGCGATTCCGAAAAATCTCAATAACTTTGTGAAAATTGAACCAAATCGTGTCAAAATTTCACAGTACATAGTTTGAATAAAATACTTTCAAACTTATTTATCCAAATAAGGGTGTTGTTAACACATTTTAATTAATTCAGCTTAGTATACACAACAGTGACATGGGGAGACTTGATCCCTCGAGGATTACACACACATTATACATGTGAAAAATAAAATTCTATTCGGAAGCCTCTATTTACTTGGTATTCTAGTCTATTCAACGATAAAATGTGTCAGATAATTATAACTTTAGTACAAACCAAGAAAAGGGGGATCAAGTCTCCCCATTTTGAAAATACGGCATATCCTTAAAATTTAAGGAAATCCTACAATTTCAAACACTCCATATTCATCGAAAATACAAGAAAACTCGAAAAGAAAATGAATAGAAAGACTCTGGGATTATTTTCCCTTTAAATAAACCATGTGCTCAAAGGGGGATCAAGTGTCACCCATTTTTGAAAAATGCATCATAAGACATGCCTTCATAAAAACACAGTTTTGAAAACTTTAACAATAATTTAAAGGCCTTCTGTTGTGTATTAACTTGCAATAGATGTTTACCTGCCATTTTGTACGGAAATCGGATCTAGTTTTGTGTTTTTCTTAAAGTTTCAGGTAAATTAAGAAAAAGGGATCAAGTCTACCCAGTCTCCCCTATTGCTAATTGACATATTGAGGGATAAAATCACGTTCTGGTGGGATTCGAACCCACGACTCCGTATTCGATAGACCAGCGCTTTAACCAACTAAGCCACAGAATAGGTACCGATTCTGTAGAAAGGCAAATTGACTTCGAAAGCCACACGAGAGAACGCATTTCAAATTTAAAACAGTTCTGGAGCTCGATTTGAATAGGTCGTATGTGCTTTTGTAGATTAAAAATTCGATCAGTTGGATTCGCTTATAACAGCGCAAATCATTAAAATTTAACAAAGTTGATACATTCAGCAGAATCCTCACAAAGCAAGCATTCCGTTCCAACATCAAAAGTCTGCAAAATATCTCCCATATTGCTACAATAACTAAAATAAACTGATCGAATTTTATATTGACAAAAGCACATACGACCTATTCAAATCGAGCTCCAGAGTTTTTAAAATTTGGGTTCCATATTTTAAGACTGTTATAAGTTTGATGCAGAAAATTAAGCACCGCTGATAAAGACCATAGAATCTGATTTCGAATTCATATCTTGCAAAATGCTAAAGCGCTTCATATGCGTTAGTTCAGAACATATAAAAGAAGTGTAATGTCTGCTTGCGTGGGGTACTACCTCTGGATCAACTCCGCAACGGAGATCTACGCAACTGTGTACCTACTCAGCCAGCAATAAAACACAAAACATGGTGCAAAACAAAGCCTAGGCATGTCCGAATGATTTCCACTGGCTTTCAAAATCGATGTCGGTACGATATGGCTCTGGTAGTGTTGCGGCGATGGGTGGCAAGAACATAAATCAATTGGATTTGTAATCGGACTTGTAGCAGGGAAACCCGAAATAGTTACGTCTATTTCAACGCAATGGAATGGTGAAAACGAAATCGAAAGGATTGATTCGATCCATGGCGGACTGAAATGGAAAGAAGTTGGAATTTTTCGATCCCAAAAATTAGGCTCCCCCATCACAAAACGAGGGGCGTAATGCGGTGTCCGGCCCGAGGCAAATAGTTTGGCACTAAGACGACTCTGATTGGGGATATTTCGGCATGGCGGTAGCGGTCGGTAGCTACCGACCGAGTAGCTCTAGTTCGGTGTTGATTGGGCGCCCCAATCGGAAATCAATTTTGGGATTATTAATTTCTGTTTAATTTGATACGCGATGGCAGCCTCGAGGGTACGGCACGGCGAATAAATTTTGTTGCTGACATTTTGGAAAAGCTTGGTGATTGAGGTTAGTTGGAAAGTCGCACAGGCTTGGGTCGTAATTCACGAATGCGACAACCTCAAAAGACTTCTGGTGTTTGACATTAGACCTGCTGAATTTGAACATCTCAGTTGGTGGACTTTCGTTGAGCTTCCGGTTCAACCTGAACCATCTAATAAAAAAACCTAATAAATCTGAAGACCACTCACGACTCCAACTCAAGACCCTTTTAGAAGGTCACTACCGACCGCCGTCCGTGGACCAGTAATTACCGCAAACTTTCCACTGGAGTTTTTTGTGGAGTGGATTAAAAACCCTGCAACCCTTTTCACAGCTGTTGCTGCTGGAGATGATGATGATGAACGTCTCACGCCAGCCGCCAAATCGCTGCGATGGTAATAATCACGGTCCACATTAAGGGCATCCCTACCGCATTTCTCCACCGCGTGGCACCTCAGTAGAGTAGCTTCATCATCATCATTGCTTTTTGATGGTCCATACATTCGGATGCGGGACCTGGGGCCAAGAAATCTAGGCCACCGCCTCCCGCCGTCGAACAGGTAAATGTCTAGCTAGTAGGTATGGTGTCGTCTTACCTTCGCCACGGTGAAAGGGAACTTCACACCCAAGGGCCTTCGATTGTATAGCGGGTGCGAGATCAGCCCTCCCGCCATGCAGCTGGGGCCGGGGTGTGGAGGAACGATCCAAAAGTGAGAATGGTTTCCGCGTTTTGCTCAGCTGGTATTTACCGCACGCACGGACGTACGCACGAACGCACGCACAGCCAGTGGAGCATAATTAGAAAAATTAAGACACTTTAATTACACCCAACGCTATTGGAGGCAAAGAAGAGCACTGAGGGAACCAACGCGCGAGGCGGGGTGGTATGTAACTGCATCCCAGCCAGAGCTGTGTCGATCGTCGTCTCGTCATGTGGGATGCTCGTCGGTTTGTTTGAAGAAGAACTTCTTTCCTCGGAGCAGGAAGTTTTTTTTTAGGTATTTTCTCGGTGAGGCATGGATGTTGATGCTATGGTGGTTTAGAGGTAGAGAGCATGGCGTGAATGGAATGTGCGGTGCGCGAAGTTGCGTAAAACTCCATACAGTGCGTGCGGCACCTGTTGAGAAATTGAGCCTCAGCTAGCATAGCAGTTGTTTGTGTTTACACCACCACGTGACTGTTTACAACTTCGCTTGGGCGGTGGTTGGAGAATGTCGGTTGTTGCGAAATGGCTGAATGAGTTTTTGGATTAACTTCTGAAGGGAGAAATATGTACTTTGATTTCATGTGGTATGAAGTACATTAAGATTGTGTAAGGTACATATTTTGAGGTGGGAGCCTAGGATTCTTTCCTAAGCGAACCATATCCACACATCAGTGTGGACTTACCACCTTTGGCACCGGGAGGTGACCGAGCACCGGCACATACGAACTGCTCAAGCGGAGTAAGCCTAGGCGTGGCGGGGGACCAGCAGTGGGTCACAGCCCAGTTAGAAGTGCCTCGGGCACATCAGGAACGATGCCAGTAAGTTCCTGATTATGGTATACTGGTCATGCTTAGTAATTGGTAAAAGAGATGGTACACGCTAAGGTAACTATGCACAAGTGAGCTGATGGCGACGGCATTCTATCCTCTTAGTAAGATCGGGTGACACTGACTTAAAACGGCGGATAGGCTAATGTCGACGCTGTCTTCCGCCCCATAAAACCTTGGCCTTAAAGTACGTTCCTGATCTGTGCCCAGCTTGGACAACTATCTGGGTGGAAGTAGGTTCAGATGAACACTCCTGATTAGCGCTGATCTGGCACTGAGCTCAGTCCCCATAAGGGCCTGGGCCAACCCTCGGGTGCCCTCCCTGCTTGCATAGATAACCACCAGGATCCTTGGCGACTACTTCATTTACAGTGAGGGATAGCGGCTCTAAGGGGGGCCCAACAGACATGACTTCGAAATTCAACAACTGTAACAACGTGGTCGAGTGTGGAGTAACTGAGGGATCGGCATTGAACCCGTTCGCGCGTGGAGGCTTGGCTATATCGCCACTCCGAGGGGCTGGTGCACCCACCAGCGAACCAGCGGCAGGAAGTTCAAGTGGAGCAAGTGTTGCACGAAGCGGTACAGCGCCGACGGAGGAAGCACAGATGACCGGTGCGGACCTCACGCGGGCGCTGAACCGCAACAGGAGCGGGCTACCAAAGATGTTGGTAGTTGCTGAACAGCTGGATGAGCTGATCGGCTACACGAGCGGGTGGACAACCATCAGCAAGGACCTGAAACAGGGTCTGCTGAAGCTCCGCAAATCACTGGCTCTGGCCAAGAAAGAGTACGACCTCCTGGTGGAAGAGCGAAGTGCTGCTGATGCGAGCAGGAAAGAGCGGTCCACCCAAACGGACAACTTCCTCCTTGCTGAGCCTTCTAAACCTGCTGAGGAGACGCGGCCCAAGAAGCGTCCGGCAGAGTCGGGTGCAAATCCGCAGAAAGAGAAGGTGAAGACTAGCGTAGGTAACCAGGCTGCTAAGCCGGTTGCGAAGCGCGCAAGGGGCAGAGAAACCAAGCCCCAGCAAGCCAACAAGAGGAAGAACGGAGGCCAAACGGACCAAGGGAAGGAGAACCCTTGGATTACGGTAGGAAAAAAGAAGAAGGTGAGAACTACGAAACCAGCCCGCAAACGAGCGAGAAGTGACGCGCTGGTCTTCAAAACCGAGGCAGACACATACGCCGAGGTGCTGAAGGCCATGCGAGGCGAGAATCGTCTCTCACCGTTGGGCGCGGATGTAAAAAGCATCCGGCGCACCAGGACGGGAGAGATGATGCTAGTGCTGAAGAAGGAAGCAGCCAATAAAGGTACTTCCTACAAAGCACTAGCCTAAGAGGTACTTGGCAAAAAGGTGCAGGTAAGAGCCCTAACGGCGGAGGCAACTCTCCAGTGTAAAAACCTGGACGAGATTACTGACGCAGAGGAGCTCGCAGCCGCACTCAAACAGCAGTGTGAGATAGATGTACCAAGTGCATCGATCCGCCTGCGTAAGGGTCCGGCTGGCACGCAGATTGCCGCGTTCAAACTCCTCGTAGGGGATGCGAATAAGGCGATTTCAGTCGGGAAGATCAAGGTAGCTTGGTCAGTGTGCCCGCTCAGCATATACGAACCGCCAGTGGCGTGCTTCAAGTGCTTTGAGCAAGGGCATAAGTCCTGGGCATGCAAAGGCCCAGACCGGAGCAAGCTCTGCAGGAAGTGTGGAGTAGAAGGTCATATCGCCAGGGAGTGCAACTCTGCACCAAAATGCCTGATTTGCACGGCGAACAAGGGCCACACGACAGGCGGGCCTAAATGTCCAGGCACGCGAGGAGGTCGAAGTTCCAAACGATAATGCAGGTTACACAACTAAACCTGAACCACTGTGAAGCCGCACAACAGTTGCTATGGCAGTCAGTCTCGGAGTCAAGTACAGACATCGCACTACTATCGGACCCATACCGCATCCCTCCCGATAACGGAAACTGAGTAGCGGATAAGGCCAAGCTAGCGGCGATCTGTACAACCGGTCGTTTTCTGGTCCAGGAAATAGTTTCCACGTCGCACGAGGGCTTCGCAATAGCGAAGATCAACGGGGTATACTACTGCAGTTGTTATGCCCCTCCCAGGTGGACGATAGACCAGTTCTCGTCTATGCTGGAATCGTTAACAAGCGCAATGGTGGGATTGAGTCCCGTAGTCATCGGTGGAGACTTCAACGCCTGGGCGATTGAGTGGGGTAGCCGCTTGACTAACGCGAGAGGTTGGGCCTTACTCGAAGCTATGGCTAGACTAAACGTGGATGTCGCGAACGTAGGCGACAAAAAAACCTTCAGTAGGAATGGTGCAGAGTCCATCATTGATGTAACCTTCTGGAGCCCGGGTCTAAACCCTAGCTGGGACTGGAGGGTCGACGATGGATACACGCATAGTGACCATCTGGCGATTCGATACAGAGTGGAACACGGAGGAAGACGGCCATAGCCGAAGGTCATCGACCGTCATCGGGGATGGCTGACCTCGCGATTCGATAAGCCGGCATTTGTGGAGCGATTGTTTATGGAGAGTAACACCGACGATCTATCCAGCGATGATCTTGTCGGAACCCTAAGCCGTGCATGTGACGCCGCTATACCAAGGCGATCCCTACCCAGAAATGGACGCAAACCGGTGTACTGGTGGTGTCCAGAAATCGCAGAACTCCGCGCATCCTGTTTAAGAGCTAGAAGGAGGATGCAAAGGGTTCGTACCGATGAGGATAGAATTGAACGAAGCGAGGCCTACAGGGCGGCTAAACTGGCACTGAATAAAGAGATTAAGACTCGTAAGCGGGCGTGCTTCGAAAATCTCTGCCAGGCAGCCAACACGACCCCATGGGGTGATGCCTACAGAGTAGTCATGGCCAAAACGAAGGGCGCGTCAGCACCCCCAGAACGCTCCCCAGAGATGCTGCAGAAGATCGTGGAAACGCTGTTCCCGCGCCACGATACAAGACCATGGGCCCCCGTTCCCTATAGCCAAACCGGCCATAGCGAGGTAGCCCCGGTGACGAACGACGAACTCATTGCAATAGCAAAGTCGCTTAAGTTGAACAAGGCTCCGGGTCCGGACCGTATCCCGACATTAGCCATCAAGACGGCCATCGAGGCTAAGCCTGACATGTTCAGAATGGCTATGCAGATGTGCCTAGACAGAGGCGAATTTCCGGAGAGGTGGAAAAGGCAAAGATTGGTTCTACTGCCCAAACCCGGGAAGCCACCTGGCGACCCGTCGGCATACAGACCTATCTGCCTGCTGGACACCGCCGGAAAACTGTTGGAACGGATCATTCTGTCGAGGCTGATGGTCTATACCGAGAAACCCGATGACTCTGGTCTCTCGGATAACCAGTTCGGCTTCCGGAAGGGTCGATCGAGGGAGGACGCTATTAGAGCTGTAACCAAAACGGCCGAGATAGCGCTCCAAAAGAAGCGAACAGGAATCCGCTATTGCGCGGTCGTCACGCTGGACGTTAAGAATGCGTTCAACAGCGTCAGCTGGATCGCCATTGAGTGCGCAATACGCCACCTAGGAGTCCCGGTTAGCCTATGCCGGATATTGGAGAGCTACTTCCAGAATAGAGTGCTAATCTATGACACCGAGGAAGGCGAGAGGAGCTACAAAATCACCGCAGGGGTACCGCAGGGGTCCATCTTGGGCCTGGTACTATGGAACGCGGCGTATGATGGCGTATTGAGGCTCAAACTTCCACCGGGCGTAAAGCTGGTCGGCTTCGCCGATGATATTACCCTCGTGGTATATGGCGAGTCGATAGAGGAAGTGGAACTGACACCAACTCACGCAATTGGCATAGTGGAGGATTGGATGAGGTCGAGACATTTGGCACTCGCGCACCACAAAACGGAGGTGGTGGTGGTAAACAACCGCAAGTCTGAACAGCAGGCAGTGGTCACCACAGGTGGATGCACGATCAACTCTAAGCGCTCACTGAAGCAATTGGGGGTCATGATCGACGATAAGGTGAAATTCGGGAGCCACGTAGAATATGCCTGCAAAAGGGCAAGCATGGCGATAATGGCATTGTCAAAGATAATGTCAAACAGCTCGGCAATAGTCTCGAGTAAGCGTAAGCTGCTCGCGGCAGTAGCGGTCTCCATACTACGGTATGGCGCCGCTGCATGGTCGAAGGCGCTAGTGGTTAACCGAAACGTGAAGCGACTTGAGAGTACCCACAGGCTGATGTGCCTTAGGGTGGTGAGCGCATACCGCACGGTCTCAAAGGACGCGGTATGTGTGCTAGCGGGCATGATGCCCATAACTTTAGTGGTGGCAGAGGATGAAGAATGCTTCGAGCGACGCGGCATAAGAGGCGCGAGGCGTATCGCCAGAACCTCGTCTATGCTGAAGTGGCAGAGCGAATGGGATTCCTCCAGCAAGGGTAGATGGACACACAGGCTCATACCGAGCGTGTCCAAGTGGACGAGCAGGCCCCATGGCGAGGTGAATTTTCACTTGACTCAATTTCTGTCAGGCCATGGGTGCTTTAGGTGGTATCTGCACAGATTCGGACACGCAGGCTCCCCCGCATATCCGGAGTGTGCAGACTGCGACGAGACCGCGGAGCATGTGCTCTTTGAATGTCCACGTTTCGTGGAGCAAAGGTCGAGTATGCAGGAGGTATGCGGTAGAGATATCACGCCTGACAACATTGTTGAAAGGATGTGTATGGGGGCGGACAAGTGGGACTCCGTTACTTCCACGGTTTCTCGAATCGTACTTGAACTACAGAGTAAATGGCGAGCCGAACAACAGCTAGTTGAGTTGGCCCCCCTTCCCCATCCAGGAGCTTGAGTTCAACGGGTAGTCTAAGTACTAGCCAGGACCCGAGCCTCCAGGGGAGAGTGAACAACTTAAGGCGGTAGCTGGTGGAACGCTTACTATTAGAGTGTACTCATGTACGGTCCCCCCCTTCTCGAAGTCATCCCTAACGGGCGTACCGCGAAGGTAAGGAAGAGAGAGAATGAGTTTTTAGTGGGTCGATCCCCACATCACCCGAGGAACCACCTCTTGGGCATCTGTTGCAGATTTTCTCATTCTATAAAAAAAAGAAAAAAAAGGTACATATTTCGAGTTATAGGTCAATCAAATTGAAACAAAAGTTTTTGGATGTACAGTTTACATGCGTACCGACAATCTATTTGCTGCAGGTCACCTCATACGTTTCTCGAAAACGCCTCATTTTGATTCAAAAAAAAAAAAAATAATAATAAATACTACATACCTATTTGGATCAAATCAATCTTTTCGCTCTCGTTTTCACTTCAATTTTATTGGATGAAACCATTCTGGGTATCAAGCCCTATTCCTAGTCAAATAGATTTAAGATTTTTGCAGTATCGTACCACCGACATACCATACAAAAGCGATCTCGAAGAGCAGTAAACTCGTTCGGACACAGCGTTTGCTGTTGTGGCACCATGTATCGTGTTTTATTGCTGCAAGACATCAACTAACGTGGTATCTTGTTGTACTTGGCATGTCCTAAGGACATCTCCAGCAGACATCTAGTCCCAGTTCTTTTTTTTGTCTTTATTAAAGATATTTTCAGAGTCCCAGTTCTATTTTTTATAGCAGTTACACATTTCTCTTGCGTTACTATTAATGATCTGCTGAGGATGCCTTAGAATAAGTTCTAGATGCATTTTGAAAGTTCCATACGCTGCTGGAGATAAAATCAATTAAAAAAAATCGGGCGAGGGCAAGGGCGTAGCCAGTTTTTGGATCAGGGGACGGTTTCTTGGAGATACTTGTGAAATAATACCTGGATGACTTCTTGAAGATTTTTTTGGCTCCTGTATGCATCGCTCTAAAATTATCTTAAAGAATTGTAATACAAATCCCCCGAGGAATCCCTTTAGAAATCCTTTAGGTAATTAAAAATATCTGCATGTAATCCTGGAGAAATTCTTGGATGCTCCTCTGGAAAAGATGATGGAAGAATTTATAAAATTTCTAAAGGATCTGCTGAATATTTTTTTAAAGAGATCCCGAAAGGAATTTCTGAAGAAATCACTGAAGGAATCACTGGAGGAATACCTGGAAGAGTCCCTGGAAAAAATCCTGGAACAATCCCTGCAAGAATTCCTGAAGGAATGTCTAAAAAAATTCCTGGAGGAATTCTTGCGGGATTCCTTGGAGAAATTTGTGAAGACAGCTGTTGCGGAATTCCTGAAGAAATTTTTAGAAGAAGTTCTGGAAGAATCCCTGGAAGAATTCTTGGAGAAATCCCTGGAGGAATCTCCGAAGCAATTAATGGAGGAGTCTCTGGAGGAATCCTGGAGCAATTCCTTGAAGAACTCCTGGACAAATCCCTGGAGGAAATCCTGGAGGAATTCAGTGGCGATTCTCTTATCTCAAATCTACCTCTTCAACGAATGTAAATTTTTGAATTTTCCTAACAAATTGACTTGTAATTATTAGAAAATGACGAGAATAGTCGTTTCCGTTCATTTTAAAGTTGATCCTAATCCGGTATTCTCCACAAATGCAAGTTTTAAGGTCGTTGAACAGGTAAACAGTGAGGTTACGAGACGCCACTGGAGGAATTGTTAGAGAAATCCCTGGAGGCATTCTTGAAGGTATCCCTGGAGAAATATCTAGATGAACTTCAGGAGGAATCACTGGAGCAGTTCTCGAAGAACTTCTTGGAAAAATTTTTGGAGGAATCCCTGGCGAAATTTCCAAAGAAATTCCTTCAGAAATTACAGGAGGAACTCTTAGAAAAGTTCCAAGAAGAATTCCTGGAGGAATTCTTGATGGGATTTCCGGAAGAATTTCTGATGGAATCCTATGAGGAATTCTTGGAGTAATGGAAGGAGAAATTTCTGAACGATATCCTGGAGGAATCCTTGAAGCAATTCCTGGAGGAAATCCTAGATGAATTTCTGGACAAATTCCAGACACAATCCTAGAGGAAATTCAATAAGAACCCCTGGAGGAATTCCTAGAGAAATCCCTTGAGGAATTCTTGGAGAAATTCCTGAAGGAACCCCCAGAGAAATTCAGTGAGATAAGCCTGGATAAATTTCAGAAGAAATTGCTAGAAAAAGTCCTGAATGAATTGCTCGTGTAATTTCTGGAGGAATCTTTGGTGGAATTTTTGTGGGAATTCCTGGAGAAAACCCTGAAGAAATGTCTGGAAAAATCCTTGGGGATATCCATGGAAGAATTCCTAGGAGAATTCCAGGAGGAATTTCTGGAGGAATCCCTCAAGCAATTTCTGGATGAATCTCTGAAAGAAATCCTGTAGTGATTCGTGGAGGAGTCCCTGGAGGAATTCTAGGCGAAACCCTGGGAGAAATCCCTAGAAAAAATCCTGGATGAATTCCCGGAGGAAAAAGCCCTAGAAAAATCCCTATATCCCTTAAGCAATTCCAGGAAGAATCTTTGGAAGAATCCCTGGCGGAATCCCTGGAGGAAATCTTGTACGAACTCCCAGGGATTCATGGTGGAGTTCCTGGAGGAATCTCCGTAGGAATGCGTGGAACAATTCCTGGGGAAATTCCTAGGGGTATGTCTGAAGGAATTCCTGAAAAAAAAATGCCTAGAGAAATGCCTGGAGGAATGCCTGGAGGAATCCCTGGAGGAATCGCTAGTGAAATCTCTTTAGGAATACCTAAAGTAATCTCTAGATAAATTCCTGATGGAATCCCTGCAGAAATTCCAGGAGGAATCCGTCGAAGTAATATTTAAAAAATCCCTACAGGAACCCTCGGAGAAAACTGTGGAAGTACTCCTGGAGGAATCCCTTGAAAAAAATCTGAAAGAATGCATGTCTGCAGTTATTTCTGGACGAATTGTTCAAGATATCCTTTAATGGGCTCTTAAAGGATTTTTTGTACAAAATGTTTAAGCATTTCCTGGATTCATTTTGAATAATATCTTATTCAATTTTCTGAATGAACTCCTGGAAGAAATTCCTGCAGAAATACTTCGAATAATTCCAGATGGAATTATTGGGGCAAACTCTAGCAGAATTTTTGAAGGAATATACGGAGAAATCCCTGAAGAAATCTTTGAAAGAATACCTGCAGAAACACCTGAAGGAACCCTCGAAATAAAGCATTGGAACAGCCACTGGTATGGTGAAATGCCTAGAGGAATTATAGGAGGAATCTTTGGAGGAATCCACATTGGAATCCTTGAGGGAAGCTATGGGTGGAATTTGTCGATGCAATCTAGGAGAAGTATCTCTAAGGAAGAATACCTAAATCATTTCTAGGAACTAGCCCTTTTTTTCTGTTTCTGTCTCACGAGGAGTCCATGAAGAAATCCCAGGAGAAATCCCTAAAGGATTCTCGGGAAGAGTTCTTGAAAGAATCCCGGAATAATTTATGAAACAATTGTGGAAGGAATTTTTCAAGGAGTTCTGGAATGAATCCATCAAGGGAACTCGGAAGAAATTTTAGAAGAAATCTCGGCAGAATTCCGTGAAGAAATCCCTAAACATCTGGGAGTAGTCCCTGAGAAATCGCAAGAAGGCATCCCTGAAGAGGGCGTAATTCCAACAAAAATCCCAGGAGGCATCCACAGAAGAAACTCTGAAGCAATCCTGGAAGTAGTCTCTGAAGAAACCCCGGGAGAAATCTCTGAAAAGATCTCTGATGGAAAGGGATTCCAAAGTAATACTGGGATAAATTCTTAAAGTAAACCCAGGGAGAATCAAGGAAGGAATCACAAAAAAAATCCTGAAGTAATCCCTGAAAGGGTTCAGGAGAAAGCCCCATAGGGAGTCCTAGGTGAGTTTTGGGAGAAATACCTGAAATAATGGCAGAAGATATCCCGGGAAATATCCTGGTAGGAATCCTGTGTGGAATTCCAGGAGGAACCTTTGACAGAAACTCAAGATAAATTTGAAAAGAAATTCCCAGATCCCCAATTTTTTTTTTTTTGTCTGTATTAACGAGATTTTTAGCCCTAGGCTAGTTCATCTCGGGACCCACGCTTTACTTCCCTTCCGAAGGAAGAACTCAAATTTGTGAGTTTGTCGGGAGTGGGATTCGATCCCAGGTCCTCGGAGTGATAGTCAAGTGTTCTAACCATCACACCAGGTCCGCTCCACAAAGATCCCCAAATGAATCATATAATAAATCAATGAATAATTCCCGATTTTTTTTAGAAATGCTTTCTAAAAGAAATCCCTGAATGAATCCCTGAAGAAATCAATGATGTAAATCTTGAGAGGAATTCCTAAAATTCGGTAAAAGTAAATGACAAAACTCCGGGAAGTGTCAGTAATGGAATAGTGGTAAGAATTCCCGAAATAATTCCGGAAGAAATCCCTAATGTAATTTCAGGAAGAATCAGTTTTCCCGGAAGCAACCAATGACAAAATCCCGGGAGGAATCAATGAAAGAATCTTGGGAAAAATTCTGAACGGGTTTCCAGAAAAAAAATTTTTGACAATATCCTCTAGAAATCTGTTAAGGAATCGCAGAATTCCCTAAAACCATCCCGGGTAAAATATCTACAGCGATCCCGAGTGGAATCTTTGAAATTATTCTGGACCAACTCCTGCATGAAGTTTGGAAGGAATTTCTGAAGGAATCCTCAGAAGAATACGGAACGGATAACTCTGAGAGGAATATCGGAAGGAATTTCTCCTCCAGTGTCGAATCCTTACAGGATTTTCCAGAGGAATTCGATAAACCCTGGAAGGAATCGTTGGATGAATGCAAAATGTGGCATAAGGACGTTAGGCATAAGGCGCTGTTCATTCCATTCCGACTCGTGTTTAGCCATCTCAGAAGCCCCGTAGATCTTTGTTCATACAAAATGATCGAAATTTATATGGAAATTTGTACAGGCTAGAACACAGCCCTTAGACATTCAGACCCTTAACATCAGTTGATTTGAAACGTTTCGCAGGTGCCCAGTACACTCGCCTCGAGATGTTTTATTTTAAGGTACCCCGGGGCAAGTAGGACCTAAAAAAAGGCTAGTTTGGTTTTGTCATGCCAAAAAATTCTAAACAAAATTAATTCCATAATTCCAGTGGTTCTAAAAGACGATGTTGGTATATTTCTCCTTAATAACGGGCATTAAAACTGTTTCAAATTTTTTACATCCTATATATTATGCATATAATGAAAAGTGGAGCAGATCTTCATTTACTCCGTATCACGGGGCAAGTGGGACTCATTCGGAATGTTCGTACAAATGGCTTAATATAGTTGCTGCATATATGTAAGACAGCATAAATAATAAATAGCTTATACGAATAACTATGTTTAGCGATTTATGTTGGAAGTGTTTAGTGGTCTCGTGCATAAATTACGTAACATACATAATAACGAATCACTGAGAAAAAAGGTGATTTAACCATAGCATCTTGTGCAAAACAAATTGATTTTTTATACAAAAAGCGCTATACAGTTAAATACCGGAAGGTTTCCAAACTCGCTTTTCATATTAGGTAATTGATGAATCTCACCAACAGATTTTTCAAGATTTACAGATGTTATGTTTTTCCTTACATAATTTCCCGATAATTAAATAAAGATTTTTAAATCGTGAACTTTGAATAAGTCGTTTGCCATTTTTTTTTCATACTTTATGGCCGGTTTCTTAACACTCAGAAAAACTCATTATGCAAAGAGAAACGAAAAAAAAAATAGAATTTGCTAAGATGAAAATATGAAAAATTGATGGTTTCGAAAAAAATGTTCTACCCAAGACTTTACCATTTTAACCCTTATGTGGCCGACAGGGTACCCGGGTACCCAGCGCCCATTTGAAAAGCACGGTGTAAAAAAAAGCAAAAAAAATGTCGGACACATAACGGTTAAACAATAGCTTCATCATCAGAATAGAAGTAGTTGAGCATAATTCAACGTTTTCTTATTTTAGGCACTGATTTTTACTTCACTTTTGTGTGAATTTCGACTTAAGGAAGACAGCGAGATCAAACTATGACGTTGTGTTTGTTTATTCTCATAGGTCTCACTTGCCCCAGATGCTGAAATGCACTGGGGCAAGTTTGAGCAGTTAACTAAAGGTAATAAATGAAAATAAATTATATCTTTTTCGCTTAAAATAATTTGCAAGCACTCCAAATATTATCCTGAAACCTAAAAAAATTGACTTTATTTGGTATTCTATTTTTAAACGACGAATATAGTAGAGTTCGTTAATCTCACTTAGTGAATTGAAAATTACATATGAACAACAATAACATATATGGTCTCTTTATGGTGAGAACAATAACAATTTTCAAATTCAAAATATCCGTTGGTGTAATACCTATGTTTTCCATGAAGAATGTTTGCCTTAAAAACAAAAAATAGATAAAATTATAGCCGTAGGTCTCACTTGCCCCGGATTCTCACTTGCCCCGGGGTACCTTATACCAATGCAAGAAAAAACTGCAAAAAGCAAAAACAGACCAATTTCAATTTCGTATAATCACAATTCGACCGGAAAGAAGAAACCAGTGAAACCATCCTTCCGATACGAACACACCGATCCGATCTGATATTATCTAACCCGATAGTTTCGGACTGTTTCGGATAGTTTGGGCACAGACAAACAGACGTATCACTTGGAACGAAATGCGATAAAAATCATCGTCACGCAAACATAATCGCCCAATGCTAATTATGATGTAGTACGCAAACCCACTGAGTAGATGGCGGTAGTGAGCAAACGTCAAACAGGAGCAAAAGCGATGCGAGCGCCATGAGCGAGCGATTTGCGAACTACGGAATATTTGAATAATCCGTTAAAAAGGGAAACGATGGGAAGTGAGTAGAGTGAGACGTCTGTTTGTCTGTGGATTGGGTTCCACACACAACGACGGCGAACCAGACGCCACAGCACCGCCCATCTGCTCTATTAATTGGGAATTGGCTACACTCTCTCTCTCTGGTAGATCTCGTATTATAGATAGCTAGCTGTGCGATAGCAGATACGCCTGTCTATAATTGAATAATCACTGCGAACCAGAAAAATTGGCGAATAAACGAAACTGGCTGTCTGGTGCTCGCGGTTGCCGCGTGAGGGAGGGTCAATCAACTTGTTCACCCCGACACGAGATTCGGATTTACTCGAGGAGGGACGCAGACAGATAGCTCTAGCAGAGAACTTCCTTCAAATTAGACTGTATAACTCTCCATTTAAGAAAATAAAAACATTTTTTAACGACCATTGTTATTTATTTTCTAACATCGTCATACTAACCAATGTATTTATAAACAAGAAAGTGTATAATCAAAATACAGCAACGTGATTAGGGGCCGTTCATAAACCACGTAGACTTTTTGGGGAGAGGGGGGGGTCTGACCAAAGTCTACGCTCAAATTTCAAAATTTTTTGTATTGACAAAAGTCTACGAGGGGGGAGGGGAGGGGCTCAAATGGCCAAATTTTGGTCTACGTGTTTTATGAACAGCCCCTTACTGAAAGGTAGCATGAAAAACTAACAAAGGGATCACCCGGATCAGTTTACGAACATCAAATGTCAAAACGGTCGTCAACGAGCGCCTCTGTCGGCACTTCCGAGAAGTTTAGATTCAAATCGATCCCGTTGAATGCGCGTGTCACAAACACTACATGTAATAGTGTAATGCCAGATTGTCTATGGTAGGGATCCCCTTACTGATGCAACAGTTCATCCACAAATCAAATCAAGTGACCATGACCCGGCGCACAGTGAATGTCATTGTGTTCTGAAGCACGATACTACCCACCGCTATCATCACCGATTGCATCCATCAGATTATATGGGTGCAGCTCCCAGTCAGTAAGTACCAGTACCAGTCAGCAACAATAGTGGCTAGTGGCCAATCGATGAAAATTCGATTAATTTAATTTCCTTTCGCTCAATGAGGTTGTTGCGTGCATCGTTCTTTGTCGAGTTTTGTGTTTTGTGTGGCAAACACTTGGATTGGAGGTTCACTACTGGCACTACTGGCGGATAGGGTCGATGGGCGAGAGGCTGCAGGAGGTCATTGATTGGTTCATGACTGACGCCGTCCATTGTTTGTTGCGGTAGGTTGCACATTTGCAGTCAGTCGCAATCAGCTGGAACGGTTTAATCTAATTTAGGTACTGTGTGTAGGTCAACGATATGCAAATTGCAACTACTGAAGCGATTGTTGGGAAGAACAAATCAAAATGAATTGCTTGGTGGATTGATGCTTTTTAAAACGCGCTATTATATTTGCATATACTTTTTGTTTTGTTCGTGCCTTTTCCAATGAAACACTTTCCAAAAAAGCTCCTAGGATGTATTTATCATATTTTATTGTTATTATTACTTTATTACAGATATTTTTAACCCTAGGCTGGTTCATCTCTTATAGACGGGCTTGGTGGTCTAGTGCACGGGGGTGAATCTTCATCACGAAAACAGCCGCTCGTTTGATTGCTGGACACTAGCGAACCTGGTGGTGGAAAGCAAGCTTTTTTGTACAGCGAGCATAGGGCGGGAGCGAGGCATGCTTTGATGATTTTTCATTTCTCCAAGGAAATTCATTCCAATCTAGTCCTCCAAGTGAAAATTTTACGACTTCCACCTCGAAACTTCAAATTTGTTCGAAGATACACATCTGTTCTGTGTCTAGTGGCTACCGCTTCTGATTCGTATGCAGAAGGTCCTGGGTTCAATCCCTGGCTCGTCCCTTTCCTCTTACTTTGTATCATTCTTTATACTTTCTCCATGTATATTCGAAAGTGTAATGCCATTGCTAGAACAGAAACGGCCGAAAAAGCCGTTACCCTTCCTTCCAACTTTCACAATCTATCATATAACGCCTACGAGTTATGCAATCAAGCGAACTGTGTCGCATTAGTAGTAAACACATTAAGCTTCCACCATACGCATGGCATCCACGCACCAATGTGTGAACCCTTTGCCAACTATATCCCACAAACACTCCGACATCCACGTGAATTTGTGCAGACGCAGAGGTATATTCGGTCTGCTTTGGATAAAAACGTTTGCAATCGTTCCCCTCATTGACCTGCATCCTGACGAGGCAGGCGCCATTGGCGCCTAAACATAGAAGATCACCAACACTCATACACTGAAGACGCCTGCTAGTCCCCGGCAGATATCTCATTGGTTCCTTGTGTGAGTGTAGCTGGTCTGGCGATACTGGAGTATTATCCACGGGCGGTCAATCAAGCTCAAGCTCAAGCTCAACCTCAATTCATTAAGCATAAGTCATTACATCTTCATGCACACTTGTTACCTCTAGGCTAGGTGTATTATGGATAAGGTTTAGGCTCCCATAGGCTCATGTATCTGTTTCATCTAGCTATGAGTATAATGACTGGCTAAGAGCTTCTGACATAGGCGTTCTCTCGTAGTTCGTTAAGGGTTCATTCATGTAATCTCTGACCAGTAACAGATTCGTCAGTTCGTATAGCATTCATCTTAGAATTTGAAAACACTGGATACTTCATTTAGGTACCTTCACGAAGGTTACATTACCTAAATGGGTTATGATTGTGTTCAGATCAGTTGGAGTACTTAAGAATAGGGACAATGTTGGTTTATGGGAAAGAAGCAGGGAGAGAAATAAAGGCAAATTTAGGACGTGTTCAAGAATTCACTCATTCTGTGTGGGCTTCCGGACTATAGACTACAGAAGCTTTCTTGAGCATAAGCCATTCATTATAGCCAATAGGACAGATCGGTGAAGTACTAGATTTGTAGTAATGAGCTGAATTTTAGTATGGTGAGAGGGTCAATTCTCCGTTTCTGAAATCAAATGGTGCAAAAAGCGTGGGTATTATGATTCCTTGCCTAATTTGATGCTGTTTGAGCAGAACTTTAGGAAACAGTGCTGTTGTTTTCTCCATTTCATGCAACATAAACAACATAGTTATCCAAAGTTTTGCCCAAACAGCATCAAATTAGGCAAGGAATCATAATATCCACGCTTTTTGCACCATTTCAGGCCAAACATTTCAATAGGTCCTATCTGCATTTGAGAGGCTCTCTTTGTTCACTTTCTCTTTCAATCATTACAATGTAATGGCACACTTTTCAACTATTTTTGCAGTACAAATCAGAAGACGATTGTTTTGACCATCGTTCAATGCAAGGAGACAATCATAATACAAAGAAACAGCTGAGATATTAACGAAAGAGAGTTAAACCAAAGAGAGCCTCTCTTCTGCAGATTGGACCTTTAGACATGTTTGGCCTGATTTCATTACAAAAACGGAGAATTGACCTGCTCACCATACTAAAATTCAGCTCATTACTACAAATCTAGTACTACACCGAACGTGCCCCATTATTATTGCAGTAGTGATAATCAAAACCGTCATAAAACCTAACAAGTTTTATTATGGTTTTGTGTTGGTTCTGCTAGCCTATTTTACCAAAAATGTTACTTGGCATTGGCTCGACATCCATAACTTATAACCTTTCGCTGTATTATTGACAACCTTCAGGCTCACATAGGCTCACACACTTAAGTTTTATCTAGTTATAAGTATGTACGTCATAGAATCTACAGAAGTAGTCAGTGGTCTATTTGTGCATTATAAACGAAAATCCATGTTTACGTAGCCTAATGCAACTAAGTGGTGCTGCAAACTGTGAGTGCAATAAACGTATGAGGGTCTCCAAGAACTGCCTTCATACTGTACAACTTTTGGCCCTCTTGAAATCCTGTGCCCCATCTTGAACCTCCAGAAATGCTTTGAAACGCCTCTGTAAATCCCCTCCCCAAAAACTGAATCCCGCCTAAAACTCCCGGGAGCTCACCAGCAAGCCTGTGAAGTCCCCCAAAAACCTCCGAAAACTTCTCTGAAATCCCCCGAACTGCATTGAAGCACCCCCGAAACCCCTTGAACCCCATTGAAAAGTCTCTGATAACCCTCTCGTACCTCCTCGAAACTCAACAGATAACCTGTAAAGCCCCCTAATATCCCTCTGAAACCCCCTGAAACGCTCTAAAACGCCTCAAAACGCTATGAAAAGCCTCTGCAACCCATCTGAAGCTCACACGAAAGCCTGAGAAACCCCCTGCATCCTCCGGAAACCCCTATGATACGCCTTCTGAAACGCTTTGGCACGCCTTTTCAACGCCCTTGAAACTATGCTCAACTGCAAGCCTGTGAAAATCGTCGTAAAAAGAGTCAAGTCACGGTAGATGTGAAAATAAAGATGGGCGTTTCAAGGGGTTACAGGACGTTTCAGGGAAAATTTAGAGGTGCTTAAGGAGGGTTCAGTCGCTTCTGGGGGTTCCAGGATATTCCAGAGGCTTTTATGGGCGTTTCAATTCGTTTCAGGGCGTTTCAAGGGATTACATGACGTTTCAGGGAGGTTTCTGATGCATTTTAGGAGGCTTCTCAGGGTTCTGGATGTTTCAGGTGGGCTTTTAGGCGCGTTTCAGCACGAAATCCACTAAAAATCGTCCCTGAAATCCCACGTACCCCCTGTAACGTACATGAGACTAGCATTGGGCATATTTGGCTGAGACATCAATTCGAATCGGACCAGCAGAATCGATTCACCAATTTATATTATAAAATGTTTTATTTTATTCTTAACCACCTAACCTATTTTACAGCTCTTTCGTCCACTAGGGCACTACGTGAGCGATTCCAATTGGCGGCTGCACTTACACTTTGTACAGCGCCTAAATGTTTTCTATTACATTCTTATTGTACGATATGCATTTGTGCTGCTTTCACTTTTCTACCCTGTCCTTGGTAGAATGATGAGCACGATGATGAAATGATGTGTGACTGTTGTTCGTTTTCCAGTCCGATTGAAGGTCGTCCATTATGGGTTGCCGTTCGCCGATATCCAATTATCCGGATTCCTGAAGGGCCTCCGAAATCCTCCTAAAACTTCTCGGACTCCATGTAACGCACTTGAAACCCTTCGAAATTCGCGAAAACGCTTACGTAACGCTTCGAGACGTACCTAGAAGCACCCCTTAAACCTCTAGCCTTATTTTCACATCGCAAAAGCGCTGAAACGCTTTGAAACGCCTCTGCAACGCTTGGAAACGTCTCTGCAACGCTCCTGAAATCTAATGAAACTCACTTACAGCCAGGACTTATATAAAGATGCACGCAGTACACTGACTCTTTTCACGACGGTAATGGTACAGTGTAAAAAATGGCGTTATTTCAAAAAACTTTGTTAAAAAGTCAAGTCACGGTAGAAGTGGAGAAAACAGATTATAGGTTTCAGGGGGTTCCAGGATGTTTCAGGGGGGCTTTTAAGTTCGTTCCAAGCAGTTACAGGACGTTTCAGGAGTGTAGAATTAGCATTTAAGATAAAATACACATTAATAAAATTTAAAAAAAAAAAACAGGACGTTTCAGGGAGGGTTCAGAGGTGCTTAAGGGGTGTTCAGGGGATTTAGAGAGTTCTAGGGGACCTTTCAAGGCGTTACAGGACGGGTTTCAGAGGGTTCCAGGATGTTCCAGGGAGGTTTTTATGATGTTTCAAATGGGCATTTAGTTAGCAGATGTTTCAAAGGGGTTCTCATAGGTGTTTAGGAGGATTTCTTGCGCTCCCTGATGTTCCAGATGGGTTTTTATGAGCGTTTCAACCCACTGAAACCTACTGTATATCGTCCATAACTCTCTGAAATCTTGCAAACGCCCTGTAACGTACCTGAGGTCCTTTGAAACCCCCGAAAACGTTTTTGTAACATCTCTGGAATCCGCCGAAAATCTTCTGTCACTTCCTGAAATGCCTCCTAAACCCCCCCTCCCCCCCCCCTCCCCACGGACCCCATGTAACGCACCTGAGACCGAAAACGCTTACGTAACGCCTATGTAACCCTTTGAAACGTTCTTAAAAGCCCCCTGAAACCTTTAGTCTTATTTTCACATCTACCGTGATGTATAAGAATATAAATCAACTTTTATAAGGCATGACTACATTATAGTAAATTATATGCTGATGTTTTATTGTAATGAAATTAACCCTCTAATACCCAAATTTTTGATTATGATCTAAATATCATTTTTCGTCATCTTAAATCGATTTAAATATGTTTTGGAAGACGATTCATTTTAATTCTCAATATTGTGACTTTCAGTTTTAGATTTTTCTAATTTTTATTTTTGAACATCCCCACACTTTTATATTTTTCCTGAAAGCCTATTTGGGATACGGATTTTTTGAGACGAAAACATTTTGAGAGTTTTTTTTTATTCTTAATCACTTAACCTAATTTACAGCTCTTTTGTCCACTTGGGCACTACGTGAGCGATTCCAATTGGACGCTGCACTTACACTTTTTGTACAGCGCCTACATGTATCTATTCTAATTCAACTATATCGAACTGGTGCCTTGTGCTGCTTCAACTTTTCTACCCTGTCCACGGTAGAATGATGAGCACGATGATGCTGGTGGTTGGCTGCTGTTCCTTTTCCAGTCCAATTGGGGGTCGTCCATTATGAATTGCGGTTCGCCGATATCCAAATTCCGGGTTCGTTAGAGCTATATGCTCCGAAGAGGGTCAGGTGCCAGCTGCTCTCGGGGGGAAGAGCAACTGACGAAAAATTGCAAGTGCCGGGGCTGGGTTCGAACCCATGACCATCCGCTTATGAAGCGAACGTGTGGACCACTGCGCCACGGGCCCCGACTTTTTTGAGAGTTTATGATAATTGTTGAAATATATTTATTTTGAAAATTTTTCATGGAAAATTTTATTTTCCGTGTAATTTTAAGGAAAATCATTTTAGAGTGTTTTCGATTCCCTTAAACTATTCTATTATGATAGATTGATTTGGGAAAAATTTAAAATGTGTTATTTATGGCGATTAAATACAAAATAATCAATGACTTCTGAAAGGTGACTAAAACATATTTTTTTCAATGATTTAAAAAAAAATCTAAATACGCTTTGAAAGACAATAAAAACTATTTTGAGATATACAGAACAGTCCTACACATATAAAAATAATGATATTTACACGTCATGTAAACTTATTTTTTGTCATGTAAACTTAGTGTTATGATGGTTTACATGATATATCATGTAAATTTGTGTTATATGTCATGTAAATACTCAGAGTCATGCTGAATTACATGACATATAATGGAAGTTTACATGATATTTTATTACTTTTACATGATATGTCATGTAAAGTTCTGTGATATCCCACGCTCCAAACATGTGCATCATATGTCACAGAATTTAACACTCTTTTTTCGATCTGTGTAAGTATCAGCCAAAAATATAAAAAAATGATTATCCTCAAAACAAAAATTACAAAAACGCTCAAACTATACCCCGTCTAAAGACGGGGTTGGGTATTAGAGGGTTAACCTTATTCGCACAAGCATGCATGCGAACTCTCCAAGTGTCTGCGTCCAATTGCGTACTGCAATGATTATACATATTCACTTGGTACTTTTATCATTAAGCCAGTTGGAGTTGCATAAGTGTACGAATAAAATCGCATAAATGTAAAACAAAACTTGTTAAAGACTAGAATCTTTCACTTTTTGAACATTTTAGTCGTAGTCCTACGTCAAAATCAGACAAGACTAATAATGAACAAAAATATCACACTTTCACGAACAAATCTGGCATGCTCGTTCAACCCCCACGCCTCTACGTTAAAGAAATAAAAAAAAACTCCAGTTTCAAAAGGAAATGACGTCCATCATCATCGTTGTGGTCGTCTTCATCGCTGGCTGCTGTCTCCTATCATTTGCTCGTTAGAGCCACACTACTGCCAGAGTGAAAATTGCACTTTTTGCATCCATCAACCAACCCCCTCATATGACGTTGTGCAAGCAAACAGGCAAGCATGTGCCGGTAGACGCATGCTCACTTCTTACTAACAAAAACCGGTCGAAGATGACCACCCCGGCGACGACGACGACGATGAGTACCTTCTTCGCTCTAATATTATAAAATGTGCAAATTCCGTACGGGTACGGTATTCCTTGTGCTTGATTAATAACGATGATCGTCGTCGTCGTCAATCTGTCAGTCAACCATTCAACCGGGCGGGTTAAGTGCGCGAAATGAGAGCAAGACCCAGTCGTAGCGTAGTCACTCGATTGTCGCACACTAATTTTACGACTAAATGGTTGATTAGTGCATGTACCGGTAGTATGTACTTGCTCTCTGCTGTTAGTGATGAGACAGGCTGCTCTCTGTTGGCTGGTACTGATCTGGACCACGGCGCAATTTCTAAATGCGTTCGATATAAATTTCTGCAGTTTATAGATGACCTGATCAGCCATTATAGCAACACATATGAATGCACGGTAGAAGAGAAATGCGCATTTTACGGAGCAACAGATGCCTGTTCGAGAGCAGATGGCTGCATGAGAAATTCCTTGCATCAAATGCTTGTCACTAGGGATATTGAAAACTAGATCAATATGACTAGCGTTGACGGAGATAAAGAGGGTTAGGGGAGGCAATCGTCCATCCAAACTCTAAATTTTACGCCAAATAATATTCCTGGAAAACATCTACAGAAAACTCTCCGAAACTTCACAAGATTGACCTCCAGCAATCTCTTCAAGGATTTTCTCGGAAACTCCTCCAGAAATTCCTTAAGGAATTTGTCCAGAAATTCCTCCAGAGGTTTCTTCTGATTTTTTTTTAATTCCTTCAAACAATCTCAGGAAATTCCTTAGTTGTTACCACAAAGATTATTTCAGGAATTCCTCCAGATTTTTCTTCAGAAATTACTTCAGGACATTGTGATCATGAATCCTTCCAGAAAATTTTCAAAAATTTCTTCTAGGAATCTCCACAGATATCTTCTTTAGTTCATTTAGAGATTCCGTCAAGGAGATTTTTTGATAAAAAAAAATCCATGGAAGATCATTTGAAGAAATCCGATGCTGAAATTCCTAAGGAATTTTTTAAAATAGTAAAAATAGTCACAGGCAGAGATGGAAACACTCTCATCGTGAATCAACTCGCGAGTGAAAAACCAACAAACGGTTTACTCACGGTGCCGAGAGCAAGCCTTGTGTGAGTTTATTCGCACCCGCTTGCTTCATGAGTATGAAGCAAAACAAAAACAAAAACACTCATGAACTTTTATTCGCGAAGAACAAGTGGAGATGCGGGAATTGTATTTTAGTGCGATTTTAATAGCAAAACATGTAATTATCCATCAGATAGTAGTATTTAGTGCTTCATTGTTCCTGAAAAGTAGATCTGTCGGCCGTGTAAATTCGTTTTTTCACAAAATTGAAAAATGTTCAGAGCTGCTTCGCGAATCAATCACGAGTGCGACCACCTTCGTTAGCTCGCGAGTGAGGAAAGTGCGAATATATTCAGGCGTCTGTTGTTCATTAGTAAGATAGCTTTGCGTTTGTGTCTGCTCAGCTGCATTCCTCACTGTTTTCCATCACTGGTCACAGGATATATTTCTCAAAACAATCCGTAAAGAAATTTCAAAAAGAATCCTTGAAGAAATTACTAAAAAAAATCTATTGAAGGAATCTCTGGAGGAGTTTCTGAGGAAATTCCTGGTGTAAGACCAGGGGAACATTCTTGGGAAACGCTTAGTGGAACTCCAAGAAAAATGCATTGAGAAACTTAAAAAGAGTTCCTGGAGGCCTTTTGGAGCCAGGAGGCTTTTCTCAAAAAAAAAAAAAAAACGAGGAGGAATCAGAAAAAATATTGAGAAATTCCCAATGAAATAGCTGAAGAAATTCCAAGGAAATATTTCCGAAGAAATTTCTGTATCCATGGAGAAAATCATAGCAGTATTCTTGGAGGAATTCCTGGGAAAAACACGAAGGAATACTACTAGAGAATCTCTGTATGAAGTTCTGTATGAAATCTCTGGAGGAATTCCTGCTAGAATTACTGAAAATAACTATGCAAGAATCTCAGGAGAATTTCTTGCTTGATTTTCTGGATGAATCCACGAAGTTATTTCGGATGACGTTCCTACGGATAAGTACTTCCAATGGTGAAATTTCCGACGAAATCTTGGACGAGTTTATGAAGAGATCACTATGAATGTTTTATGAAAAACAAAAGTTTTTTTTTCTGAGAGGACTTCTGAATGCGGAGATGAACCATCATAAGGCGGAAAATCTCCATTGTGAACGAAAATGAAACTTCTGGATGGGTGGGGAGAAAAATGAAGAAATTCCTGAAGAAACTTCTGATTACTTCAGAAAAAAAATCTAAAGGGGACTTTGGAAGAGGTTCCCAAGCAATCCTAGGCGAAGGTTCAGAAGCAATTCATAGAAAGCTTTCTAAATGAATTCTTGGATAGGTAAGGAAATTCGTGAGAGTATGTCTGAAGGATGCCCAAGAGAAATTTCCTAAAGATTACCTGGCAGAATCTGTTGGATGGAACTGTTTCCAATGGAAGATGGAATCCATGAAAGAACTTTTGCAGCAATCGCTTGCTTAAATTCCTAAAGAATTCCTTAAAATAGTGAAAAAGTCTTTGGAGATATTTCCTAAGAATTTCAGAAGGCATCCGTGAAGGAATTACCACAAGAATTACTGAAGGAATTTCTGAAGAAATATCCAGTCTAATGCCTGCAAAAATTTCAGAAAGAATTTACGAAGGAATCCTTTTATGGCACAAATTTCCCAAATGGAGGAGAACGTGCCTCTGGAGCCGATCTACTGATGAAGGAATCCTACAAAAAAATTTTAAGGAATCTATGGAGGAATTTTTGAAGAAATTTCTGGTGAAATACCAGGGTAAACTTCTTGGAAAACGCTTAGTGAAACTCCGGAAAGAATTCAGTCAAAAACTTAAGAAGAATTCCTGGAGAAATCCTTCAATAGAACTGAAGGCAGGGATGGAAACACCCGCTTGTACTCAGATACACTCATTTGCTATTCTCTCAGCTCAGAAGCCTGCCATCATAAAATGGTGTATAAAGGAGTTTTACTTTGTAGTTTTATCTAAAAGTTTGTCGAAGAAAGTAAGGGTCGCACACGTACATATACCAAAATCGTGGCAGAGCTATGAATGCGACTCTCCACGGAGTGAGCATTATCTGCACTCATCGTGTGGAGAGTCGCCTTCATTGCTCTCATACGGCTTCAATATGCGTTTGTGACCCTTACTCCATTCGGCGAACTTTTAGATAAAACTGAAAGGAAAAAGTCCTTCATACGCTGTTTTATGTTTTCAGGCATCTGAGCTGAGATAATAGCAAGTGAGTGTATTCATCTCTGCCTGAAGGCATTTCTTCAAAAACAAAAATCAGGAGAAATCTTTTGAGAAATTTTCATTGAAATCGCTGTAGAAATTTGTAGGAAATATTTCTGGAGAAATTTCTGAATCTGCGTAAAATTGTCTAGAGGTATTCTTAGACGAAATGCTATGCTAGAGGAATTTGTGGGAAAATATACAGAGGTCTACTACTGGAACTTCTGAAAGAATCTCTGTATGGAATTTTGCAAGAAATCTTTGGAGGAATTCCTGATAGAATCGCTGAAGACAACTATGCAAGAGTTTCAGAGCATTTCTTGCTTGATTTTGTGGATGAATCCGCTAAGTAGCATTCTGGAAACATTCCAGCGAATTTTTCTAATGGAATCCCTGTAGAAATTGCTGACAAAATCGTGAAAAAATACTTGGCGAATATTCTAGGATTTTTTTAAGTACTTCTGAATGCGGAGAAGAACCATCATTAGGACTGAAAATCTCAATAGTGAACAAACATAAAATTGAAAAAAAAAAGTGAAAGAATCCCTGGAGAAACTTCGGATGCCTTCAGAAGTCATTGCTGAAGAACACTCTAGAAGAATTTCTGAAGTAATTCCAGGCAAATTTTCGAAAGAATCCTTGGAAGATTTTATGAATGCATTTTTACAGCAATTATGTGAGAAACACATAGAGGATTTTTTGAAGGCATCTCTGGAGTAATTTTGAAACAATCCCTGGAAGAATTTCTTAAAGAATTTTAGATGATTTTTTTTCAAGATTCCCTTATTAATTCATAAGGAATCCCCGAAAGAATTATTTAAGGAAACTGTGGAAACTTTTGAGAAATTTCTGAGTTTTTCATTTTTTCTTAAAGAAATTAATGGAATATTTTTTGAAGGAATCTGTGGATGATTTTCTGAATTAATCTTAGGTGAGATTTCTGAAAGAATCCATGTAGCGATTTTTCAGGAAACTCATGGAACTTTCGTAAAATTTCTGTTTCAGCCCATGGATGATTTTATAGAAGAATCTCTAAATAATCTTCTAAAAGAAACCGTAAAAGGTTTTCTGTAAGAAATCTCTTGAAATTTTTTATAGGAATCCATGAAACAATTTCGGAAGTAATTTATGAAAGGATTTATGGCTTTTTAGTTTTATTTTAGTTTTTAGTCAAGATAAATCTTTAGGGAACTTCAGAGGAATTCGATTTTCCAGAGAAATCCCTGAAAGAATTCTTAAATTAGTTCTCAGAGAAATCTCAGAATAAATTCCTGGCAGAATTTCCTAAAATGTTCTTGGAATATTTTTTAAAGTAACACTAGAGGAATTTCTAAAAAAATCCCTGGAGATTTTTTTTTAAAGAAATCAATGGAGATTTTTTTTAATTCGTGAATTTTGGATGAATCAATCGAAGAGTTTCTGGAGGAATTCTTAAAGGATTTCCGATGAAATACATTGAAAAAAAAAATGAAAAATGTTGGGAGAAGATGAATTTTTGCATGATTCCTTCGAAGGTATTCCTGATGAAATTTCTAAAGAACTGTCTGTTTCCGAAGACATCGCAGGACAAATTTCTGAAAAATGTCCATTATTTGAAGGAATCTCTGATGTAATCCCTGGGAGTAGTATCAGAGAGAATTCTTGCATTTTCATTAGTCAATGTTTGTGAAGGTAGCAGGCAGTGCGCGCGAGCGGCTCCGTTTTCAAAACTGCGTTTTTGTTTGCTCCGTGCTAGAAGTGCTATACCTTCCGGCAAGTTCATCTTTAAAAGTGCTTGTAAAGTGATCGTCGATGTTTCTCTAACACGCCGTCTCGAGAATACTGGAATTCGTATAATTTGGTGAGTTTGTTCCTGTATATCGTTTTGGTGTCTAAACGTTGGCCAAACGTTTCCTATGGACTTGACCCTTCCACTAACAACACCCAAATACCCGTGGCACGTAGGCCTGAGGGAACGTAGAGGTCTCTACAAACCTAAGGTGTCCAACTTATTTTTTTTCCCATCCCTCTGCTGTTACAAAGACGTGACCAGAACAGTTTTCGACCGTTAGAAGATTGCGTCAATCTTGTCTTAAGATCAGCGATTAGCTCCAAATCTCTGTGCTTTGGTAACGAACGGGAAGGAGGCAAGCCAAAAAACAGCGGTCTAGCACCACCTACGAATTTGTGCGACTTGCTTAATGATAATTCTAAGGCTATTATTACCTAATGTTCGGTCATGCGCTGAATAAATCGATTTTTCATGCATTTGATTGAGGACTTGGACTTGGAACGTAAAAAAACGCAGTAGGCAAAACAAAGCTTGCGAAGACAGCTAGTATCCTTGATTCTTACGTTTGATTCAAATTTCCACCACCAGGTGGTGCTAGTGAACAGATACATTTTAAAGCTTATATACTTCAGGATCTTGAATATTCAGACTGATTGTGTCTTAGGCAAAATTGTTTGCAAAGCCAAGTGGATTCAGTTGACTGGATCGTTTGATTCGATTTTCTGCCAATAGATGGCAATCGTGTTACTAATGATAATAAAATATAGCCTAGGGTTTGCTGAAAAACCATGTCGAAGATTGCAAGGTGATTTCAGCAATCAACTGATAAGACTGATATTGTTCAGCCCTGTCTATATATAACGTCAAAACACAGACAAACGTGACACTCTTCAAATCGGCTTGGCACATGCATTTGATTGCTTCGATCGCTTGACGTTTGCCAGGGTACATGTTGCTGAATGATGCAAACGAAAATTACAGACGATTTGTGTAGTAGTGTGCGTGTTAGACAAACGTCACATCAAAATCCATCATGGCCGACAGTGTTTCGCGCGGTTCTACCAACAGGTGGAGGTGTGCTCATGAAAAAGAAATCGGACAAAAGTGTTTGATGAATATACTCTAAGCGTTACGTCTGTTAATCTGTGGTCAAAATATGGTTATTTTTTTAATATATGTAATTCAAGTAAACAAAATATGTGTCCGTGCTACTGCTTCAAATGGAATAAGCATGATCCATCCCTATAGTATTCCCAATCAGACCTCCAAAACTCCAATCACATTGCAGCAGGAAGATATCAATCCAATCGATTGACACTCTCCCTTTGTGTTTCTCGAATTGTTACTTCCACGATGTGTGCACAAGGGCGTAGCCAGCTTTTCGGCCAGAGGGGGGCGAGCACCCTTACACTGAAAACCACTTTGCAGTAACAAGGAGTTCAAATACTTCATCATTAAAAAAAATAAAAGTGAAGTAGGAAATATGGGTGATTAACAGGAATGGTTCAATGGAAGAATCATATATGATTATAATCCTGAGGAATTCCTCAAGATATTGCTTCAGGAATTTCTTAACAAATACCATCAAGAATTTGAATTTATCCAGCAGTTTCTCCAGATTTTTTTTAAATATTTTTCCAGGTTATTTTAATGTAGATATTCCAGCAGAAATTACCTTCGGAAAACTTACAGTAATTTCGTTGGGAATAACTTCAGAAATTTCTTCAATAATTCCTCCATAAGTTTTATTACGAATTTCACCATGCATTCTTTTGAGAATTTCCCCAGTAATTCTCTACAAATATCATTCTTAATTCCACCAGAAATCCGTTTGACAAGCTCCAGAAAATACTTTAAGAATTTCTCCGAGAATTCTTTCAAAAATTCCAATCAAACTAAGATTCATGCCACAAAAGTTCAGCCTATTGGACGCAGTGGCTTAATTTCCCCAACAGGGGAGGAAAAAAAAAGATTCATTTCCTTGAGGAATACCCTAAGAAATTTTTGGAGAATTTTTTTCGAAAAATTCTTTAATGAATTCCTTCGGAATTACTGGAAAAAAATCTTTGAAAATTTCTAAAGGAATTCCTTTGGAAATTCCTGGAGGAATATCTTTGGAAGTTGCTAGAGGAATGCATTCGGAAATTTTTATAGGAATCATTGAAAAAATAATTTCAGGAATTTATTTCGAAAATCTTTGAGGAATTCCACCGGAAATTCCTTGACAAATTCTTCAGAAATTTCTTGAGGAATTCTTTCATTTCTAAAGCTCCTTGAAAAATTCCATAAGACATTCCTTCGAGAGTTCTTCTACGATTTCCTTTAGAATATTCTTCGGGAATTCCTTGAGGAATTTTTTTTGAAATAGATTTAGAATATTCCTTGAGGAACTCCTTCGGAGTTTTCGTGGGGAATTCTTCCGAAAATTCCTTGAGGAATACCTTAAAAAATCCATAAGGAATTTCTTTAAAAATCTTTCAAAACTTCCTTGAAAAAATATTTCGGAAATTCCTGAAGAAATGCTTTTTGTGATTTTTTTTATTTCCTAGAGGAACTCATTCGGAAATTCTTTGAAGAATTCCTTTAAAAATGCCTTGATAAGGAAAATTCGGAAATTATTAAAAGAGTTCGTTTGGATTTTTTTTTTTGACATATGTCTGTAATGTCTTATGGAATAACTTCGGAAATTTCGTGAGAAATTGTTTGATAAGTTGTTTAAGGAATTTTTTCGGTTTTTTATAAATCTTTACGAAATTCCTCAAGAAATTCCTTCAAAAATGTATTGCGGAACTCCTACGAAAACTTGAGAAACTTCTTCAAACATTCCTTCAGAAACAGGTTTGGGGATTATGTGAGAAAATCCTAAGGATTTTTTTTCAGGACAACCGTCAAAAATTTTTGGAGGAATTCATTCGGAAATTTTTGGAGGTATTTCAAGGCAAATCCATAAGCAATTTCTTTGGAAATTCCGGGAGGGATTTCTTTGGAAATTCGTAGAGGAATTCCTTCGGAAATTTAGGAGAAAATCCTTTGAAAATTCCAGGAGAAATTCATTTGAAAATTCCTGGAAGAATTCCTACGGAAATTCCTGGACAAACTCCTCCGGAAACTAATGGAGGAATTCCTTCGGAAATTGCAGAAGAGATTTCTTTGAAAATACCTGGAGGATTTCCTTCGGAAATTCCTGAAGGATTTCCTCCGGAAATTTCTGAAGAAATTAATCCGGAAATTCATGGAGGAATTTCTCAGGAAATTCCTGGAGGAATTCCTTTGAAAATTCGTGAATGAATTCTTTCGGAAAATTTCTGGAGCAATTCCTTCGGAAATTCATGGAGGAACTCCTTCGGAAAATGCTTTAGGATTTCTTTCGCAAAATTCCTGGAGGAATTCTTTCGGAAATTTATGGAGGAATTCCTTCGGTATTTCCTGGAGGAATTCCTCCTGAAATTCCTCGAGGAATTTCTTCGGAAACTCGTGGAGGGATTCCGTCGGAAAATTTCTGGAGGAATTCCTTTGGAAATTCATGTAGGAATTCCTTCGGAAAATTCTTAAGAAATTCCTTCGCAAAATTCCTGGAGGAATTCATTCGGAAATTCATGGAGGAATTCCTTCGGACATTCATGGAGGAATTCCTTTGGAAATTCCAGGTGGACATCCTTTAAAAATTCCAAGAGGAATTCCTTTGAAATTTCCTAGAAGATTTTTTTTCGGAAATTCTTGGAGGAATTCCTCCGGAAATTCCTCGAGGAATTTCTTCGAGGAATTCTCTCGGAAATACATGGAGGAATTCATTCGGAAAATCTTGAAGGAATTCCTTCGCAAAATTCCTGGTGGAATTTCATCGGAAATTCATGGAGAAATTCCTTTGGATATTTCAAATGGAATTTCTCCAGGAATTTTCGACAGAAATTCTCCTGGAATTTCTGAAGGAATTCTTCCTGGAATTTCCAAAAAAAAATCCTTCAGGAATTTCCAAAAGTGTTTCTCCAGGAATTTCCGAAGGTATTTCCAAAAGAATTCCTCCAGGAATTTCCAATGGAATTCCTCCGGGAATTTTTAAAGAAATTCCTCTAAGAATTTCCGAAGGAATTCCTCCAGGAATTTCCGAAGGAATTCCTCTATGAATCTTCAAACGAATTCGTCCAGCAATTTTCGAAGGAATTCCTCCCGGAATTTTTGAAGGAATTCCTAACGGAATTTGTAAAGGAATTTCTCCATGAATTTTCGAGGGAATTCCTCTTGGAATTTCCAAAAATAAAATCCAAAAAGACTTTCCGAAAAAAAATCTCCAGGAATTTCCGAAGGAATACCTCCAGGAATTTCTGAAGGAATTCCTCCAGGAATTTCCGAAAGAATAACTCCAGGAATTTCCGAAGGAATTCTTCCTGTAATTTCCGAATAAATTATTCCATCAATTTCCGAAGGAATTCCTCCTGGAATTTGAAAAGGAATTCGTCCAGTAATTTCCGAAGAAATTCTCCCAGGAATCATAAAAAGCATTCCTATAAGAAGTTTAGAATGATTTTTTTTCCAGGAATGACCTAAGGAATTCATCCAAGGATTTTCTCAGGAATTCCTTTATAGATTTCTGAAAGAATTTCTCCAGAAATTTACGGAGGTATTCATCCAAGATTTTTCGAGGGAACTCCCCAAGGAATTTCCGAAGGAATTCCTCCAGAAATTTCCGAAGGAATTCCTTCAGGAATTTCCGAACGAATTCCTTCAGGAATTTCCGAAAGAATTCCTTCAGGAATTTCCGAAGGAAGTCTTCCAGGAATTTGTGAAGGGATTCCTCCAAGAATTTTGGAAGGAATTCCTTCTGGATTTTTTAAGGAATTCCTCCAGGATTTTTTGAAGGAATTGCTTCAGGAATTTCCGAAGCAATCCCTCCCGGAATTTCCGAAAGAATTCCTCCAGGAATCTCCAAAGGAATTCGTCCAGCAAATTTCCGAAGGAATTACTCCCGGAATTTCTGAAAGAATTCCTCCAGAAATTTCCGAAAGTATGCATCCAAGATTTTTTGAAGGACCTCGCTAAGGAATTTCCGATGGAATTCCTCCAATAATTTCCGAACGAAGTCCTTCAGGAATTTCCGATGCGATTTCTCCAGAAATCTCCGAAGGAATTCTTCCAGGATTATGCGAAGGGATTCCTCCAAGAATTTTGGAAGGAATTCCTCCAGGAATTTCCAATGGAATTCGTCCAGCATTTTCCGATGGAATTCCTTCAGGAATTTCCGAAAGAATTCCTCCAGGAATTCCTAAAGGAATTTCTCCTGGAATTTCCGAATGAATTCCTCCGGGAATCTCCAAAGGAATTCGTCCAGCAATTTCCGAAGGAATTCCTCCCGAAATTTTTGAAAGAATTCCTCCAGGAATTTTTTGAAGGAATTCCTAATGGAATTTCCGAAGGAATTCCTCCCGGAATTTCCGAAAGAATTCCTTCAGGATTTTCCGAAGGAATTCTGCTAGGAATTTCCGACGGTATTCCTCCAGGAATTTCAAAAAAAATCAAAAAAGAATTTCCGAAAAAAATCCTCCAGGAATTTCTGAAGGAATTCCTCCACGAATTTCCGAAGGAATTCCTCCAGGAATTTCCAAAAGAATACGTCCAGCAATTTCCGAAGGAATTCCTCCAGTAATTGCCGAAGAAATTATTGCAGAAATTTCTGAAGGAATTCCTCCTGGAATTTCCAATGAAATTCGTCCAGCAATTTCCGAAGGAATTCCTCCCGAAACTTCTGGAAGAATTCCTCCAGGAATTTCCGACAGAATTCCTCCTGGAATTTCCGAAGGAATTTCTCCAGGAATTTTCAATGACATTCGTCCAGCAATTTCCGAAGGAATTCCTCCATGAATTTCCTAAAGCGTTCCTCCAGGAAGTTTGGAATTATTTTGACCAGGTATTTCGTAAGGAATTCACCTAAGGATTTCCTCACGAATTTCTGTATGGATTTCTGAAAGAATTCCTCCAGGAATCTCCAAAGGTATTCATCCAAGATTTTCCCAAGGATTTGCCCAAAGGAATTTCCAGGAATTTCCAAAGGAATTCCTCCAGGTATTTCCGAAGGAATACCCTCAGAAATTTTCGAAGATATTCCTCCAAGAATTTCCAAAGGAATTCCTGCAAACATTAAAAAAAAATACGAGGATGCAGGAGAATTTTATTTTTACTAGTCAAAAACAGCTCTGATCATCTAAGTTTTTCGGTTAAGTTAGAATATAGTTGCTCGGTCAGGGGGGGGCCACGGCCCCCCCCTGCCCCCCTCTGGCTACGCCCTTGTGTGTGCACCACTTGCATAGCACGTGCTGTGCTCTGCTGTGGAGTAAAACAGTTGAACTTGACCTTCCCGGTGCTAATTTATCATTCCTGCTACTTTCATTATCACACCCTCGCTTCGCTGACTGTCAAGTCGCTATAGCTTATAATAATAGAAATACCCCATGGCCGAGAGAAACTAGGGGACAAACCCAAAGGACAGCCATCAACAACAACACAATCACAAACACGGTGCATTTCCATTTCGTGCAACACCCCTCGTTTTCTTCTCGTATAGGTACAGAAGTGCGGAAAAATTACGTCACAGATAGCAGCAGCAGCAGCAGTGTGAGGAATGACAATCGAGAATTAAATATTCTTCACATTTACGTGATTGTGGCATTTTGGACAGTTTGACAGTCCCTCTGTGTACCTATTCGATTCTCAAAAAGAAAACAAGGGGTAATTGCTAATCGATAAATTTGAATATTATTCCAATTAACTGGATGGATATGGAGAATGGTAGAAAGGATGTGTTGCGGTCGAGTTGTTGAACTTTTGTGATATGACTCATTTTGCTGGAGTGACGTCCCAACTGGGATAACGCCTGCTTTTTAGTTAAGTGTTCTATGAGCACATTCACAGTTATTGACTGAGAGCTTCCAAACTAACCATTTTCGCATTCGTATACAGTGTGCCAGGTACTCAGATCACAGACAAACAGACGTAACACTCTTCAAAACGGCTTGGCATATGCATTTAACGATCAATTCAAATTGCATTTGATTTGCGCGATCGTTCCACCAGATGCGCTAGTGTTCGATCGCTTTGACGTTTGCCAGTGTACACGTTGCTGAATGATGCAATCGTGTGCGTGTCAGCAAAACGTCAAATCGAAATCCTTCATGGCCGACAGTGTCGCGCGCGATTGTACCAACAGGTGGCAGTGTGCTCATGAAAATGACACCGGGCAAAAGTTTTTGATGAATTTCCTCTAAGAGTTACGTCTGTTTGTCTGTGCTAAGATACTCTATGTCTAAGAAAGTCAATGTATTTGCCATTAATATATACAAGATTCTGAACAAATTGATAAACGAACTCAGACATCCACAACATAGAAGGCGAGAATAAATCCTTGCATCGCTCGCACATAATGCAGTGATACGCACTGCGTTTCACTCGCAGCTGTGATAATGAACGAAAAGTAAATGAAAACTGAAAACATCAGTTCAAAAACAGACAATAGCTACCGAATGATTTGATACTTCAGTTCCACGTTAGAAATCCCAAAAGCAAGTATCTCACCCTACGAGTGATTTACAGCTCTTTGGATGAACGTTGTTGATCAAAGCAGTGCAACTTTGATCCGCTCCAGCAAACCTCCATCCATTAGCATACCAAAACAATTTGCATATTCCTTCCTTTATGATGGTGGCGGTTCTGTGCCGTCAAGTGGAACAAGTGTTTCATATGCGCAAAATTAACCCACTTGTACGGATCCGACTTTGCATCTCGCCTCCAAGTCGTCATCGGTGGAGTTGCATTTGCTATTTCGGTCGTACAAGAAAGTTGATATATCACTGAGTCACAGTCAGCAGGACACACGAGGTGAATAATTTTGACTGTTAATAAGGATCGTAAAATTTCAGGTTTATTCCTGTAACGGAGACTATTTCTAAAAATTTTCTCCACAAATGTGGCACGATGCACATACATCCCACTAATGGTTGCTACATACTACATAGTAACCCCGAGTTTCCAGTTAGGAACCTCGGTGGCACACATCTGCTTAGACAGAGGTACCTAATCGTTGCTCCCGTCAATCAAGTTAACTGCGTCGTCATTGCCGCCGTGTGTTGACCACCCTGCGTTGAACTTGAATGTTCGACCAACTTGTCCGGCGTTGACTTCGCTCTCGAGATGCAGCGTAGTCGGCGGGGTTAGTCCGAAAGGGTGATTGCACGGTGTGGCAGACAGCAATTAGGGTTCCATTCAGTGGACGCCCACACGTGAGCTCTGTTCATGGCGTCGTAAATACCCAGGCATACGAACATCACTTTCGCAGAAAGTAAAGGATCATTTGCCAATGCCAGTTTCATCAATGAAGAATTGGCAGTGGTACATGGCTCACATTTTATTTTATCAAAGATGGATTCTTTTTTTTTAATAGTATCACCTGCAAACAGTTCTGAAGTTTTCAGAAATGTTTTATAAATTTTCATCTATGCAGGTATTTGGAATGTTAGGATAAGACTATTAATGGAAAAATTCCATTTTTAGCATTTTTAGCATATAGAAGCAAATCAAATTGGTGTGTATCCAAAAAATTAAAAAGCAGAACCTATGAGCTGGTGTAGAAATCGCTTCTAGTCTAGTCTTCACATACACAGCCAGTCATAGAAATAATCCTGGAAAATGATAAAATCGACTACTTCTATTATTTTTCTTATCATCATCAATATTTGTAGTACACCGGAGATGTATTACAAGCATTAAAGCGGCCAGGCCTACTGTGCAGCGATATGGAGAGTTGCTGTGAAATCCAAGCTTGGTTCCACATTTATGCCATACACACTTAATTTGGAATGCCGAATCTCGGCTTACGAATGCCGAGTTTTGCACAGCCGAGAAGTCAGCTAAATGTTTTCATGAGATCTCAGTTTACAAATGCCGAGAATCAGTATAACACGCCTTGTTGCTAAGCAACCAACCATCTTGTTAGCTGAATCTCGGTTAAAATTCAGAAACCGAGATTTGCACAGCCGAGCTCGTGAAATAAAACTGAGTGTGTAGAACGGGGGCATCTCGTACCAACCGTTCCGTTTATTTCATAACAAAATACATGTAAATCGGTGGGACTGACGTTGCTTAGACGGTTAATGTCACTTCTTGGTGCTTGGTTTCCAGGGATGGGACACTGTTATTTACCTCATGTCTCCTGGCCTTAATGCCTAGGGTTAAGCGCCATTAAGCTGGAGTAGAAATCGCTTCTTTTATTTAAACTCGTCCCAATATGGAGAAGTGCAAAATCTGCTGGGATTGTTATAGGAACTTATGCTGAGGCTTGTTTCAGAATTTTTATTGGAAACCCTTCATGGATTTGTGGTGAGAATCGTACAGAAAATCTTACTGCGATTCCTCCAGGAAAATCTACTGGGATTTTTCCGAAGATTTTAATAAGAATCCCTCCCGATATGTCCCTAAGATTTGTTGTTCTTGGGATTCCTTCAGAAATTGTTGCTGGTATATCTGCAGAACTTTTCACAGGAATTTATACAGGAGCACCTCTAGGGATGTATATAGAAATTTCTATGGAAATTTCTTCAATGATTTCTCCTAGCACTACTCTGTAGATTCTCTAATGATTTTTCTAGGAATTGTTTTAGAATGTCCTCTTAGGATTCCTTCAGGAATAACTGCAGAGACTCTACCGGAGATTCATCCAGGTATTTCTCCGAGGAATATTAATTTAGTATTTTTTCCAGGTATGTATTACTCCATCAATTTATCTATGAATTCATCAGGGAATTTCTCCAAGATCCCTCGGAGAATGCTTTTGGGATTTTTCATGAATTACTCAAGGAATTTATCCGAGAACTCCTCTTCCGAGAAGATTTCTATAGAAACAGTTCACGGGATTATTCTAGGAACTCCTGTAATTCCTTAGGTGATTTCCTCCAGGAATTCTTCCAGGACAGGAGTTCCTGTAGTATTTCCAACTGGCAATTCACCACGTGTTTCTTTATTTCGCAGGGATTCCAAAAAGACGAATGTTCCAAAGAGTGGAGTTCAACATTAAGTTCAGTGAAATTTGAAATTGTGAACTAGAAAATTGGCCAATATTCTAAAAGAGAATTATTTCCAATAGTATTGCATAGAATATTCAAAACAAAATTATTATATAAAATCCATTTATTTTCTGTACTGTATTCGTTCTGTATTGAACGAATTGTAATCTTATTTTCGACATCCTTCAATATGGTCCTTCAGTAGGTCGGCTCTAGAGGCACGTTCTCATCCATTTGGGAAATTTGTGCCATCGGCCATTGGAACACATTTCATAATTTTCGCATATTCTTATTAGTGAACCCTAGTAAATCCAAAATCTTCTACTTTTATTGGCAAAAAAGCCACTGGGAATACGCTCGGACGAAAGACCTCCGTTCCAAGATATATATGCTCTTGTAAATAGGATTCCGATTACACTTGAATTGCTTATTAGACGTTGTCCAGAAACTTCGTAGACTCATTTTTGGCCATCTCAAACCTCCCTCCCCCTTGTTGACCTTTGTTTTCTGCGCCCTCTGTGTAGTTTTGGACTACATTTACCGTCTACCCCCCTTGGTTTGACCTCATTTAATCTGAACACTTTTTAAGGCCTTTTCTTGTGTCATCACAAAATGGCTTCTTCAGAATCATCATCCAAATTCAACTTTACACAGTATTGCACTAATACATTTACGTAAGAAAATCGACGCTTAGCTTTTCTCTAAAATTCTCCACTTCACGCAAGATATTTTGAAAAGAAACATAGAACACACTATTCCAATTAAAATTCTCTTTCGAACTATCTATACCACAAAGAAATATTTTCACTCAAACTTGAAAATTATTCAAATTTGTCTCGACCGCACCAAGAGTTCGATGGCAATGTTTACCACCCACCACAGTACAACAATGACGGCAGCAGCGCGACGCGACGGTGCCGTCCGGCGCACAATCATCGATCATTGAACGCAGTGATGTCGATCTTGCGGGCCAATTCATCAATAAAATCAATCAAAATCATCGAAATGGTCAACTCAAATTTGTCGATTATACGTCGTAAAATCGAAAACTATTCTTCGAATGATTATTGTTGTACTTTGAATCACATATGATAGTAATAAAAGCAAATAATTTTTATTTGTAAAATCTCCTCCGCACTGTCCGCCAACACTGCTGCTGCTTGCAAACATCAACAGCGGAAGAGCATACTAAGAGTATTCGATCATTTTTAGCTTATTACACATAAAATTCGGTGTTTTTCGTAATATTGAGACATGTTTCATTGATATTTAGCAAAACAGAGTAGTCTACTGCTTGAATTGCTTTTAAATGAATAATAATCTTGAAATGTTTACATTGGTGAAAGCGAGACAAAGAGGTGCTGTTTTTGTTTGTTTGTTTATAGAACAAATGTAAAAAGGCAACACCAGTACTGTTGCGCTCGATGATTGTAAGAAATAAGAATCGAAAAAGAAGTGCTGAAATAGGAGTGATACGGGGAGTCACCTTAATTTGACCTCCTCTAATCTGTACATCGTTCAAACCAAAAATGGTTCGAACGTCATTCTGCTCATGGAACGAAGTGAAACGGAACGCAGAATCAAAACAAAACAGCAAAAAGGGTTACCATCAGTGTGTTTTTCGATGCCCACAGGGTTACTAGAAGTTCAAATAAAAAAATGAACCCCGTTGGTTTGCATGAGGTGTCGTTCAAACCAACGGGGGTAGACGGTAGCATTTTGAGCCCTAAATAGCTATTAATTGTACAATTCGACAGGTTACCATAAATATAATGAAGGCTTCAAGATCGTGGAGGACTGTGTGCGGTTTGAAAACAAAAGATCAAATATAGTTATAAGATTTTTAATTTTTAGAGATTTTTTTAAATGTTTTTAGGATTCTAAGAAGATCTCACACATCTAAAACTGAGAGCGAGGAGACAGCTGGCTTCGATTGAGTGCTCCGTTTGCTCCGTTTGTTGTATTTAAAAAAGATAAAATAATAATGATCAGTTTCCCACGACCAGCGCAACGAATCCATTTATTGTCCATGCTCTGTCGCAACGATCTCAATATGCAATTCATTTTTGACCAATAATATTTTTTCAAACCATTGTGCGGCGCTAAAAGTTGTAAAAAGAAGTAAGAAGAAGACATGTAAACATCGTGGCTGTCAGTGAGCTGTCTCCTCTCTCTCAGATCTAAGACTTGGGCTCTAAGCAAAGAATAAAAACAGAAAGAATGCCATCTTTTGCCTTTTTCTATGTACTGTCTACCCCCCTTGCTTTGAACAATATCTCATGCAAAACAACGGGATTCCTTTTTAATTTAAACTTCTAGCAACCCTGTGGGCGACGGAACACACACTGCTGGCAACCTTATTTGATGTTTGGTTTTGATTCTGCGTTCCGTTTTACCCGTTCCATTACCAGAATGACGTTTGAACCATTTTTTATTTGAACGATGTGCAGGGGGGGTCAAATTAAAAAGTTTTCAGATTAGATGCGGTCAAACCAACGGGGGTAGACGGTAAACGTCTAGCGACAAGACAAGTGGCCCTCTCCAAACGTATCAAGGTGGAAGCACAGAGAACAGACATTTAAGCTCGAACAAAAATACGTCGAAATCGTGTGTAAAGGATTTAAGTGTACCTCAACGCCACCAACGGAAACTGCCCCACATATAAAGTCGATTTGACCCCACGATGGCAGTGTTCATCGTTAAAATACACTAGCCCACAAAGCGACACAAGCGCCAAACGGCCAAACACGGCGAGCACTGGAAACAAATATGACAACACAACCATGTAAGTGATGGAACGCTAGCGCCGCGCAACGGGAGCATAACCACATACTCTGATATGACCGTTACAAAGTTTTACACAAGCCAGAAAGCGAAGATAGACGTCTGTTCTCTGTGGTGGAAGCTCACTGGAACAATGTTCGTGATTTGTCATAAGAGAAGGTGGTGTGCGTATGTTTTGATATCCGCATACAATCAGTAACGCACACTACCGCATGAAGGTTGAACTTTCATCCGCAGATAGCGCTGCGACAGTGTCCCCCTGAGAATTAGCGGAGTGGGCATTCTTGATGTTCTTATTCTTTGCTCTAAGCCAACAAGCTGCAAGTTCAAACAGTGGAGATATAGTTTTAACGTAACCTGAATATTACTTAAATGATGTATTTAAATCAAAAAATAAAATAAGATAGATGTTTGGAAACTGTCTTCAGAATTATAAATTGTATACACTACACACAGCTGTTTCAAAGAGTCATTCAACCAGCGATGCACCAGCATTGCGGTCGTCTTACACTTGTTTTGAGACAAGTCAAGTATGTGTGACACTTGACAAATATGCAGAAACTGCCTCTGCACAGACAAATATACGTTGTTTTAGATATGATCAACAGCTTTCAAACGCAGTGTCATTTACCACCGGAAACTTCCTCGGAAACATGTCCGTTAATCTGTGACTCAAATTTGCATTTGTGCTTTATAGGTACTACTCTTACTGGCGTATTTTCCTATCCCACGCCTTTTGTGACATTCAAGAGGTCGCTCATGTGAGGTAATGATGCACATTTTTACCACTTGTTTGCTGGTTAGCAGCGATCTCAGCGCAGCGTAACATTTAGCGTCATCTTGAACGTACAGAGGTGTCAGCCTGTTTGTCACCTTTTCAAGTTTGCCGGATTTATTTTTCTGTTCCGTTGCGCTGTTGGATGACTTGACTTGACTGACTGACTGCGGTTGCAGAGCGGTAGGTACTAAATGGTTGATTTATCTACCGTTCGCTAATGAAGTGCATCAGCAGGCAGAAAAAAAAGAGTAGATGCTCAAGCGATCAGCTTGATAGAAATTGTTTGTTTCTGTTTTGTTTAAAGAGTGGAGCGGAAGAAGTTCACAGATGGCGGCACCGCATCAGATGCTGTGCAGGTCATGCCATGCCGTGCAGGAATGGATTTCGAGTGCTAATTAGACGATTTTCCCATGGTGATGCTCTAAGCCAATGTGTAGTCATTGCACTCGATAGGATAAGATCACTTTCAGTTGAATATAAGTAAAATATATTAACATTATCTTTCTATGACGCTTCATCTATACAGAATCTAGAAAAATTTCACCTTGAGCTATTACTTAAGTTGAATTCGAAAATCACTTCCAAAATTGCGCTAAATTTTCATTTTACGATTCCAGATGAATGTCATAAATGTCAGTCTTGTACATTACCAGAAGATTTCTCTGCGGCTTAGGCCACCCAGCGATTCTTGTGGAATGCTATTTTGGACCACTAAAACATTGTTTGACTTCAGTTAAGTGCTACTCTATGATTATAGCACTCCCGTCACTGGTGTAGTCACGGGGGGGAAGGGGGGGGGGGTGTAGGGTTAACCCCCCCTCCCCAGACCAAAAATAGGTGGAACAAATTTTCAGTACAAAGCGCTTCGTGACGAAAAAATTTTTCGGCTGCGCCGCTATTTTCAAACTAGGAATACCTACAATTGCTAATTGTTGTTCACGAAATGTAAGTATAAAATCATTAACGATATAAGTGACCGTTGCAAAACCCCTCCCAGAAACAATTTCTGGCTACGCTACTGACTCCCTTTGTCTGTGAATCTGTGTACATGACTCTGATTGCCACTTTATTTGTCTAGTTTGGGAACACTTTTCGACACTAGTTAATTGTCATTTTGCCGTTCTAGTAGAAGGCAACTAAGGAACATTGACGGAAGTCAATGTTGATTACCACTCCGCAGTCTAAGCTGATTGCCACTCTGCGATTCTAGAAGAATGCCAAACTGAAACACTAAGAAGAAGCCACTCTTTGATTTTAGCTGATTGCCACTCCGCCTGCTAATTCTGGAGGAATGCCACAAAAGGCCATTTTGCAACACAAATAGATTAACACTCTGTAATTACAGTGGAATGACAACCTGGGATAATAAAAAAAAAACCTTTCTACATTATAGAAACTTTATGATTCTGGCGGAATGCCACTCAACGATTCTAAAGAAATGCCATATTGGAACACTTGAAGAGAGTCACTTTGTTACTCTAGTTGATTGCCATTCTGCGATCCCAAAAGAATACCAACAAGTCTTTCTATATGATTGCCATACTGCCATTTAAAAGAAATGTCACACCGGGATCACTAAGATGTGGACGCTCTGCGACTAAAGTTCATTGACAAATAGCAGTTATGGAGGAATGCCACTTTGGGACAATTAAAAAGCCATTTTAGTATTTCAGTTAAGAGCAGTTCTGCCACTCTGAGACACTATCAGAAGCTTACACTGGAAACCCTCTATAGAAAATAAACAAACGTTAACTTTTCAACTCAACTTGATTGCCACTTTGCAGATCTAGTAGAATGTAACTGATGGACAATAACAGAAGGCTACTTTTTAGCCACTTTGGAATCCTAGTTGATTGCCACTCTGCGATTCTAAAGCAGTGTCATTTTGGCTCACAGGAACTAACAAAACCCGATTGTGTAAGCCAGCGATTGCCACTCCGTTATTCCAGCGGAACCTATCTATGACATACTAACAAAAGTTCACATTTCGACTCTAGTTGATTGCCACTTTGCAGTTCTAGTAGAATGCAACTGCAGGACATTAACAGAAAGTCACTTTGCAGCTCCAACTGATTACCACTTTGCAATTTTAGCTGAACGCCACTATGCGGTTCTAGAGGAATGCCACACTAAACCACTAACAAGAGGCCACTCTTCGATTCTAGCTGATTGCCACTCTGAAATTTCAGTGGGATGCCACGGAAAGCCACTCTTCAACACAAGTTGCTGATTCCCAATGAATTACCAACATTGGATAATTATAAAAAGCCTCTCTGCGTCACTCAAAAGTACCAACTCTATGATTCTAGTGGAGTGCCACTTTTGAACACTTTCAGGAGGCACTTCTGTGGGGCCGTTCATAAACCACGTGGATCTTTGGGGGGTGGAGGGGGGCGGGTTCTAGCCAAAGTCTATGCTCCATACAAATTTCAATTTTTTTGTATAGACAAAAGTCTACGAGGGGGAGGGGGGTCTGAAATGGCCAAAATTTGGTCTACGTGGTTTATGAACAGCTGTTGCACTAGTTGAATGCCACTCAACGATTCTAGGTGAATGTCATATTAGAACAATAGGAATAGCAACTTTATGACTAGTTAGTTGCCACACATAAATTCCAAAAGAATATCTCTAAAGTATTTTTAGTTGATTGCTACATCACCATTTTAGAGCAATACCACACGCTTAGTATTTCTTGTGGGACTTTGAGACAATAAAAAAGCAATTTCATGATTTCAGGTCTAAAAGCTGATATGAGATGCCAGCCACTGTTGGACACTAACACAAGCTCACTTTATAAGTCTGGAATCTCTCTATGGTAGACAAAACAAAACTTCACTTTTTGACTCAAGATGATTGCCACTTTGCCGATCCAGTAGATGATTAAATTAATGGACTTTAAGAAAAGGTCACTTTTCAGTCCTAAATGATTGCGACTTTGAAATCCTAGTTTATTGTCACTCTGCGATTCTAGGGAAGTCTCATTTTGAAGAGAGTCATTTTGTGATTCTAGTTGATTGCCACTCTGTAATTACAGTAAAATGCCAAACTGGGATATTAATAAAAACGGTTTCCTGTGGCGCAAGATACATGTAGCTATGCGATTCTAGTTCATTGCACTATGCATTCCGAGACACTAACAGAAAGCCACTTTCTGACACTAGTTCATTGGCACTCTGGGATTCCAGAGGGATTCTACTCTGAGCCACGAGCAAAAGGCCACTCTTCAACACCAGTTGATTGCTGTAGAAGACCACTGAAGGCATTCTAGATGATTGTCACACTGTAATTTTAGAGAAATACCATTTTGAGGCACAAACAAAACAAAACAAAATTGATTGTCACTCAGAGATTCTTGTGGTATTCAGCTTTTTTTTTAATCACTTAACCTAATTTACAGCTCTATTGTCCACTAGGGCACTGCGTGAGCGATTCCAATTGGAAGCTGTACATACACTTTGTACAGCGCCTAAATGTATTCTATTCTAATTGTACTACATCGAACTGGTTGCCGTTGCGCTGTTTTCACTTTCTACCCTATCATGGTAGAGTGATGAGCACGAGGATGTTGATGTGTGGCTGTTTGGTTGTTCCTGTTTCCAGTCCGATTGGGGGTCCATTAGGGGTTGCCGTTCACCGATGTCCAAGTATCCGGGTTCATTTGAGTCATGGACTCAGAAGAGGGTCAGTGTTAGCTGCTCTCAGGGAGAAAGAGCAACTGACGAAAGTGCCGGGGCTGGGATCGAACCCATGACCATATGCTTGCAAACGTGTAGCCACTATGCCACGGACCCCGGCATATTCAGCTTTGAGACACTAAAAATCATTTATGACATCATTTGAATAGCCAGGGCCCGTGGCGTAGTGGCTACACGTTTGCTTCATAAGCATATGGTCATGGGTTCGATCCCAGCCCCGGCACTTTCGTCAGTTAACTGATTGCTCTTTCCCCCTGAGAGCAGCTGACACTGACCCTCTTCTGAGCCCATGGCTCAAAATGAACCCGGATACTTGGACATCAGCGAACGGCAACCCATAATGGACCCCCAATCGGACTGGAAACAGGAACAACCAAACAGCCACACATCAACATCCTCGTGCTCATCATTCTACCATGATAGGGAAGAAAGTGAAAGCAGCGCAACGGCAACCAGTTCGATGTAGTACGATTAGAATAGAATACATTTAGGCGCTGTACAAAGTGTATGTACAGCTTCCAATTGGAATCGCTCACGCAATGCCCAAGTGGACAATAGAGCTGTACATTAGGTTAAGTGATTGAAGCAAGCTTGCTATTTGATGAAAACATTCGCGAAATGATGCGATTTGCTTTCGACAACGAATACGTTTTCACCCATCCTCGCTTCATTCAATCAACCTCCCATACGAGTAGCACACGAACGGACTCAACACTAATCAGCATAGTTGACTCTTCCTTTTCGCCGTTGAGCCGTTGCGTTCTAGCCAAGCATCTCTTTTCATCGCTTTCGATGCTTTTCGACAGCTTATCGCGAAGCATCGTTGGCTGGAAGCTTTATTAGTATGGTATCGGTACATGCGAATGTTGCTTCTGTGTGCGTGTCGAGCGTTCATGCCGTAGTTCCGCAAACCAACCTATTCGGTATGGTTCGGCTGTTCGGGCGAGCGTGTGACGGCCCAGTCAGATGTGTGCAAAATCGTTTGTGATTTACATCATGTTCGTTTTGCCACCTCTTTGCTGCTGGTCATCGCTGATCAGTGCACAGTTCAATCGCACGCGATAAATATACAGTTGATGAGTTGTGATGAGCACTAGTGAGGTGATCATTTGCACCATTCACAGTGGGAAAAAAACAGTGCAAACCTACACTAAATTCTGTATCTCACGAACGCATCCGGCTTTTCTAACGAACAAAACGGTTTTAGGCGTAAAATTGTCTGGAGAATCGAATAGAAGTGTTAAAACAGACCGCACGGATCATTATCTTGCTCATTCTGCCCTAATTCCCCAATTTTTATTAACATTTATATGAAACTAGCTCTAAAACAATTATGAAACATGAATGCAGTTTGCCTTGAAGGACTTTTGTGAAGGATTAAGATGTAGAGAATCGATTTGAAGGGATTGCAGTGACCGCATGAATGTATTTATGCTTATTTTACCCTAATTCCCCTCATATATAGAGTTTTGTATGAAATAGCTCCATAACTCGCAAGGAAATTATGAGTGGTACGCTAAGAAGGCTCTCTTTAGTGAATTATGATACAAGGAATTGATGAGAAGTGATTGCAGTGACCGCGCGAATGTAATTATGCCCATTATACCCTAATTCCCCACATATATTGAATTTTGTATGAAATTAGCTCCTTACTCGCAAGAAAATTATGAGTGGTCTGCTAAGAAGGCTTTCTTTAGTGGATTATGATACAGGGAATCGACTAGAAATGATTGCAGTTACCTCGTGAAAGTTATTATGCTTATTTTACCCTAATTCCCCACATATATTGAGTTTTTTTTTTATGAAATTAGCTCCATAATTCATAAGAAAATTATGAGTGGTATGCTAAGCAATAGTTTTTAAGTGGATGATGATACAAGGAATCGATGAGAAGTGATTGCATTGACCGCGTGAATGTTATTATGCTCATTTTACCCTAATTCCCCACATATATTGAGTTTTGTATGAAATCAGCTCCTTAATCACAAGAAAATTATGAGTGGTATGCTAAGACGGCTTTCTTTAGTGGATGATGATACAGGGAATCGACTAGAAATGGTTGCAGTGACCGCGTGAATGTTATTATGCTTATTTTACCCTAATTCCCCACATATATTGAGTTTTGTATGAAATTAGCAAGGAAATTATGAGTGGTATGCTAAGAAGACTTTTTTAGTGGATTATAATATAAGGAATCGATTAGAAGTGATTGCAGTGACCAAGCGAATGTAATTATGCTCGTTTTGTCCTAACTCCCCACATATATTGTGTTTTGTATGAAATTAGCTCCATAACACACAAGGAAATTATAATTGGTATGCTAAGCAAGGTTTCTTTAGTGGATTATGATACAAGGAATCGATGAGAAGTGATTGCAGTGACCGCGCTAATGTAATTATACTGATTTTACCCTAATTCTCCATTTTCATTGAGTTTTGTATGAAATTAGCTCCATAACTTGCAAAGAAAAAATGAGTGGTATGCTGAGAAGGCTTGCTTTAATGGATTATGATACAAGGAATATATTAAAAATGATTCCAGTGACCGCGTTAATGTTTTTATGCTCATTTTACCCTTATTCTCCACATATATTGAGTTGTGTATGAAATTAGTTCTATAACTCACGGTGGTATGCTAAAATGGTTTTTTTAGTGGATAATGATATCGATAAGAAGTGATTGCAGTAACTGCTCGAATGTAATTAAGCTCATTTTACCCCAATTCCCCACATATTTTGAGTTTTGCATGAAATTAGCTTCTTAACTCGCAAGGAAATTGTGAGTGGAATGCTATGAAGGGTATCTTCAGTGGATGATGATACACGGAATAGATTAGAAGTGATTACAGTGTCCGCGCGAATGTAGTTATGCTCATTTTCCCCTTATTCCCTACATGTATTGAGTTTTGCTCCGTAGTTCACAAGAAAATTATGGGTGGTATGCAGTGGATTATGAAACACGGGAGCGATTGAAAATGATTGCAGTGACCGCGTGAATGTAATTATGCTCATTAAACCCTAATTCTCCACATATATTGAGTTTTGTATGAAATTAGCTTCATAACTCACAAGAAAATTATAAGTGGTATACCAAGAATGATTATGATACAAGGAATCAAATAGAAGTGATAACAGTGACCGCGTTAATGTAATTATGGTATGGTATCCATTAGTTTCTTGTGAGTTATAGAGCTTATACCATACAAAACTCAATATATGTGGGTAATTAGGGCAGGATAACCAAATTAACAATCACGCTCACTGCATTAATTTCTACTCGATTCTTTATATCATAACTCAATAAAGAACTCCTTCACGGCATAATATATGTGGGGAACTATTGTAAAATGAGCATAATAGCATTCACGCGGTCACTGCAATCATTTTAAAAGTATTCTTTGTATCCTCATCCTCCAAATAAGCACTTCTTAACATTCCACCCATAAATTTCTTGCGAGTTAAAGAGTTAATTTCATACAAAACACAATATGTGTGGGGTATAAGGGTAAAATAAACATAATTACATTCACGCGAATACTACATTTACTTCTAATCGATTCCACTAAAGAAATACTTCACAACATACCACCCATTTCTTGTGAGTTATATAGCTAATTTCATGCAAAACTCAACATATGTGGGGAATTAGGGTAAAATGAGCATACTGACATTCACGCGGTCACTGAAATTACATACTTATTACTTATAATTAATTAATTCACTAAATACCAGCATGGTATGCACTAAATAATAGCATACCACCCTTAAGTTTCTTATGAGTTATAGAGCTAATTTAATGCAAAACTCAATATATGTGGGAAATTAGGGTAAAATGAGCATAATTACATTCATGCGTTCACTGGAATCTTTTTTCATCACCATGTATCATAATCCACTAAAGAAAACCTTTCTTACATACCAGCCATAATTTCCTTGCGAGTTATGGTGCTAATCACTGGCGTAGCCACGGGGGGGGTTTTAGGGTTAAAACCCCCCCCCCAGAGCCAAAATTTTTGGAACAAATTTTCAGTATAAAACGCTTTATGATGAAAAAATTTTTCGGCTGCGCCGCTATTTTGAACCAATGGCTCAAATTCAGTATATATTTTTACGAAATGTGAATGTCAAATAAAAAAAGGTAATATTGAACATCGAAAACCCCTCCCAGAGCAAATTTCTGGCTACGCCACTGGTGCTAATGTAACACAAAACTCAACATATGTAGAGAATTAGGGTAAAATGAGCATAATAACATTCGCACACACACACTGCAATCACTTCTAATCTATTCCTTGTATCATCATCCACTAAAGAAACCCTTCAGAGCATACCACTCATAATTTCCTTGCGAGTTATAGAGCTAATTCGATGCAAAACTCAATATATGTGGGGAATTAGGGTAAAATAAGCATAATAACATTCAGGCGGTCACTGCAACCATTTCTAGTCGATTCCCTGTATCATAATCCACTAAAGAAAGCCTTCTTAGCATACTACTCATAATTTTCTTGCGATTAAGAAGCTGATTTCATACAAAACTCAATATATGTGGGGAATTAGGGTAAAATGAGCATAATAACATTCACGCGGTCAATGCAATCACTTCTCATCGATTCCCTGTATCATCATCCACTAAAAAACTATTGCTTAGCATACCACTTATACTTTTCTTGTGAATTATGGAGCTAATTTCATAAAAAAAACTCAATATATGTGGGGAATTAGGGTAAAATAAGCATAATAACTTTCACGCGGTCACTGCAACCATTTCTAGTCGATTCCCTGTATCATAATCCACTAAAGAAAGCCTTCTTAGCATACCACTCATAATTTTCTTGCGAGTAAGGAGCTAATTTCATACAAAATTTCAATATATGTGGGGAATTAGGGTATAATGGGCATAATTACATTCGCGCGGTCACTGCAATCACTTCTCATCAATTCCTTGTATCATAATTCACTAAAGAGAGCCTTCTTAGCGTACCATTCATAATTTCCTTGCGAGTTATGGAGCTATTTCATACAAAACTCTATATATGAGGGGAATTAGGGTAAAATAAGCATAAATACATTCATGCGGTCACTGCAATCCCTTCAAATCGATTCTCTACATCTTAATCCTTCACAAAAGTCCTTCAAGGCAAACCGCATTCATGTTTCATAATTGTTTTAGAGCTAGTTTCATATAAATGGTTATAAAAATTGGGGAATTAGGGCAGAATGAGCAAGATAATGATCCGTGCGGTCTGTTTTAACACTTCCATTCGATTCTCCAGACAATTTTACGCCTAAAACCGTTTTGTTCATTAGAAAAGCCGGATGCGTTCGTGAGATACAGAATTTAGTGTAGGTTTGCACTGTTTTTTTCCCACTGTGGCATTGGATTGAAGAATTAAAAAAAATCATTTGAATGCAACTTTAGGATTCTAGCCACTCACAGAAACTAACAAAAGTCTACTGTGTATGTCTGCGATTGCCATTCCGTTTTTTAGTGTAATCTATCTATCACATTGACAGAAGTTCACTTTTCGACTACCACATTGCAATCCTAGCTGATTGTCAATCTACGATACTAGATGAATGCCACATAGAAGTGTTAACAAAAGGCCATTCTTTAAAACAAGTTGATTGTCACTCAGTAATTATTGTGAATAGGCCTTTTCGTATGACGGTTAAAATTGTAACCAATGGCAAATACGAACCTATCATATGAAAAGGCCTATCACCAGCCCCCTGGCATCAATGAATTTTATTGTAGTCAACATCTATCAGCATAATACTCATATTCGTGTAAATTGAAACGAGCATGTAATCAACGAACGCTGTTTTCAAAATTGATCAAAAATTAATCAACAATCCAAAATAAACGTTAAACAAAAAGTTGTTGATGTTTTCGCATGTAACAGTGGGCGCTATTTAGTAGCACCCAGGACATCCTGTCTATTTTAATTCCAATGCATTGATATAAGTCTTGTCGGGGGCCTGCCTATCACCAACCTGGGATCCTGCTCTAAGATTCTTGTAGACTGGCATTTTAACACACGGACAAAAGGCCACTTTGTGACTCTCCTTGATTACCACTTAGTAATAACAGTAGAATGTCGTCCTGTTGATACAAATAAAAGGTCTTCCTGCCGTTCTTAACAGTAGCTTCTCTGCGAACCTGTTTCATTGCTGAATGGCTTTTCTAGAAAGCCACATTGTAACACTAATTCATTCCCACTCCGGAATTCTAGAGAGATTCAACTCTGAAACACTCTGAAACACAAGAGAAGTTTTTTGCACAAGTTGAATGCCACTTAGTAATTATAATATAAGATGGAGGACCCTTCGCAGCGTGCGGAACTGGAGACGCACAGTCACTGACCGAGTTGAATGAAGAAGACTCCTTCGTACAGGAGAGCACAAACATGCCTTAGTCTGACCGGTAAGGTAAGTAACGCAACCTATCCTGAGATACTAAAAAAAGCTCTTTTGCATCGCTAAGTACAAACCACCCTTAGTGGAATGCCACTTACTGACTCCAACGAAAGGCCCCTCTGCGATTCTATGAAGAGAACCCTAATTCGATTAGGGATACCAAAAGAAAACCACTTTGTGACTTTAGTTGATTGCGCTGCTCTGCAGTTTTAGAAGAATGCTACTCTGAATCACTAATAGAAGGCCACTCTTCAGTACCAGTAGATTGATTATTCAGTAGCAGTAGATAAATGATTACCACTCCTCGATTCTAGTAAAATGCCATTTTTGGGACACTGGACGGAAAGCACTTCGTGATTTTACTTGATTGCTACTCTGTTATTCTAGCATGGGACATTAACAAGGGGTAACTGCATATTCGACTCTGGTAGATTGCCACTTAGTAACTACTGCCAAATGCCATCCTGAGACACTATTAAATGACCTTCCTGCAATTCTGCCGATTGATGTTTTCTCTAGAGCATTGTACTGTAATGGCTACTATCCAGAGTTGCAGGAAGGCTCTTTAATAGAGTCTCAGAATGGAATTTCGCTATTAACATTGAGTAGCATTCCTTGAAAACCACTTAGCGATTCTACACACCAAACGCTTTCAGCAATATTTTGCTGAATTTTGCCGAGCTGAAGGGTTCAGCAAAAATTTTTGCTGAACTTTCGGCAAAATTTGCTGAATTTCAGCAAAACGTTGCTGGTGATCAGCAGAGTTTACTGAACAAATCAGCAAAATTTTGCTGAATTTCATCAAAATGTTTACTGAAACCTTCAGCTCGGCAAAATTCAGCAAAAATTTGCTTTAACCGTCAATCGATTTTTGGTGTGTAGTGAAATGTCGCGACGAGGCATTAACTTAACGGAAAGCCACTCTGCGATTCCACAAGGTCGCTACATTGAAATTAGAGTAGAGTGCTTTGGCAATATTGCAAAAGAAGACCAAACTACTGGAATGGAATATCGGAATTCCACTATGAATTTCTAGCTATATAGAGGAATGCCCTCACCTTTTCCTTTTTTTCTCACTTACTCTCGTGAACAAACACGCGAAATAGAAAGATAAAGGAGAGAGCATTTGTTCCTTCTTTTATCTCGCTCTTTCTTGTGTTTATTAGAGAATGAGCCAGACGAAAGAAAAAGCTGCGCACGCTAGTGAGAATGTCATCCTGAGATACTTACAGACGGCCGCTCTTAGATACAGTATATTGCCACTCAATAGTTATAGTGGAATGCCACAACGAAATACAATTAAAAGGCCTTTTGTAAGTCCAAATGATTGCCACTTAGCTGTTCTAGTGGGATGCCACATTGAGAAACTAACACAATGCAAGTTTGCTAATATAGTTTTTTGCCACTCTTCCAAAAAAAGCATTTAGGCCACTTTGTGACTCTAGATGATCGTCAGTCCACGATTCAAGTGGAATGCTTTTTTGAGACACTTGCAAAAGGCCACTCTGCGGCTCTTGTGAAATTGCACTTTTTTCATCAACAAAATATCACTGAAGATTCCTGTTGACTGTCACTCTGCAACTCTAGAGGAAAACCTCAATGAGCAACTAACAAAGACCATCCTTAAGCACCAGTAGATTCAATATTTACAGCGAAATTTCACTCTGAGACGTTATAAAAAGGCCAATTGGCAACTCTTTTTAGTACACAGCCACTCTACAATTCAAGACGAATGTCACTTTGGGGCCATAACAAAAGGCCACTCTGCGACCCTAATTGATTGCCACTCTTAGATTCTTGTAAAATTCCACTTTTGGGCGACAACGGAAGGTTACACTAGGCTCTTGTTGATTGCCACTCTTGAATTCTAGTGAAACAGTGGAATGCCACTCTGAGACGCTATGAAATGTGACTCCTGTTAGTTGCTAGTTTACGAATTCTAGAGGAATTCCAAATTGAGACACTAAAGGAAGGCCATTCAGCGACTCTATAAGGTATAAGGTAGTAGGTGTTTTATGAGTTCTCATGTGCTACTGCAAAAGAAGATCATCATATTGTGACGGAATTGGAATATCACTTTCAAATTCTAGCAGTTTTACAAGAATGCCACTCTTCAGTACAGTAGATTGCCACTCAGTAATCATAGCGGAATGTCACTCTGGTACACTATTAAAAGGCGCTTCCGTAAGTCTGAATGTTTGCCTGCTATTCCAGTTGAATGCCACGCTACTATTTTGTTTTTTGATACTCTAGAAAACTAAAAGTTGACCACTCTGCGTCTCTATTTGATCGCCACTCCACGATTCTAGAGGAATGCTAAAGACAATAAAAGAAAACCACATTTTTGTTTAGTTGTCGTTTGCCACTTTGCAATTCCTTTGCCATGTCACTGTGGCACACCTGCAAAATGCCACTCTGTGACTATTGTTGATTGCCAGTAATCTTTTCTAGTTGATGGCCATTCTGTGATTCTTGCCAGTTTCCACTTTTTGGTAACAACAAATGGTCATTCAATATCCTTGTTGATTGCCACTCTGCTAGAAACCAAAATTCGGCAGCTCTGAATCTCTACAAAGTTGCCACTCACCATTTTTTTTGTGTAGTTGATTGTCATTCTGCGACAATTATTGTTGATTGCCACTATGCGATTCTGGTAAATTCCACTTTCGAACAGCAACAAAGGATCACACGGAACTTATTGCCACTTGACGATTTTAGGGAAATGCCACTCTGAGGCATTAACAAAGGTCATTTTTTAGCACCAGTAGACTTTTATTCATAATACAAATTACAGAGAACAGACACCCAAGCTAGAAGAAAATTCTCCGGCAACAAACCGAGAAACCGTCACCTAAGCAGCAAGTTGCTAAAGTCAGTGGTGAATATGCATATCTAGATAAATTGTACATTCACCACTGACAGCAGCATGGGAACTTTGCGAAAGCACATCACGGAGTTGCCACTTGTGTTGCCATTTCAAATGACCGTTGAATTCCTTACACAGTTTTGGAACTGGACTTGGATGTCTGTTCTCTATGTTTAAATGCCACTCTGAGATGCTATGAATGGCCACTCTGCGACGCTTGTTATTAGCCACTCTACGATTGTATAGGAATGTCAATTTCGGCCACTAACAGAAGGCCACGCTATAATATAGCGACTCTAGTTGATTGCCACTTCAAAATTCTAGTGGAACGCCATTTTGAATACCTCAGTCTTTAGCACTAGTGGGTTGCCATTTCTAAAATGCCACTCGAAGACGCTTTGAAATGGCCTTTTTGCAATTCTTAATAGTATCCATTCTATGATTTTAGAGGAAGGAGACTTCAGGGTTCTAACAAAACGCCAAGCTGCAAATCTAGGAAACAGTGGATCACTCTACGACTGAAGATGATTGCCACTTTACAATTTTAGTAGAACGCCATTTTGAGACACTTAAAGAAAACCATTTCTTCTTTAGTCGATTGTAACTCTGCGAATTTAGTTGCATGTCACTATGAGACACTTGCAAAAGGCCACTCTGCGCCTCTTGTTGATTGTCACTCGGCGATCATTGTGAACTTCTACCATGACTTCTAGTTTTGGCCTACAAGGTCACTCACGCAAGACTCTCATTGGTTGTGCTCAGCGATTCTAGAGAAATGCCATTCTGAGGCACTATCAAAGGTCAATCTTGAGCACAAGTAGATGGCCATCCAGTATTTACAGATAAATGCCACTCAGAGATGCTCAGAAATGGCCTCTCTGTGACTTTTGATAGTAGCCATTCCGTGATTCTAGAGTAACTTACAAAAAAGCCAAGTGGGAAATCAATGAAACAATTAACGACTCAAGATTACTTCCACTTCACAATTCATGTTGTAACTCTGCGGCTCTCGTGGTATGGTACTATGAGACTCTTGCAAAAGGCCACTCTGCGACTCCTATTCATTGCCATTCTGAGATCTAGCAAAGACCAATCCTGAGCACAAGTTAATTGCCATTTAATATCTACAGTCAAATGCCACTTGGCTCTTGTTAATAGCCATTCTACGATTTTAGAAAAAGGACACTTTGGGGTACTAACAGAAAGCCAAGCTTCGAATCTAGGAAACAGTGGGCCACTCTACGACTCTAGATGATTGCCACTTTACAACTGTAATGGAACACCATTTCAAAACACTTAAAGAAACCCACTTTTTTATCTTTAGTTGATTTGCATTCTGCGACTCAAGTGGCATGCCACAAGATACTTCTAATAGGCCACTCGGCCACTCTTGTTCATTGCCACTCTGAGATCATTTTGAAACTTTTCACTTTCGAGCAACAACAAAAGGTCACTCAAGCTAGACTCTCGTTGATTGCAGCTCAGCGATTCAAGCGAAATGCCATTCCAATGCACTAAAAAGCTGCCAATTGCCATTCAGCATGAGCTATGACTCTAGAGGAAAGACACTTTGGTGCACGCAGCAAATATTGGAAATAGTGGGCCGCTCAGCGACTCTTGCTGGTTGCCACTCGGCGATTGTTATGGAACTCCTGTTTAGGGCAACAACAAAAGGGTACCTAAGACTCTATGATTCTAGAATAATGCCACTCTAAGCCACTAACAAAGGGCGCTCTTTAGCATCATCAGTACTTTGCAATTCAGTCACTCGTTACTCAGAGATGCCATGGAATTGTTAGTTGCCACTCTGTGACTAAAGCTGTTGCCACTTTGCCAAATATTCTAGTGGAATGCCACTCAAAACATTAACAAAATCGAGACAAAATGTTGCCACTTTGCTAAATATTCTAGTGGAATGCCACTCAAAGCACTAACAAAGTGTGCCAACCATATGAATGGTCACTCTTAGATTCTAGTTAGAGTTAGTTTTGGGGTACTACAAGAAACCAACTTTGTGGCTTACAGACACTTACAGAAGGCCATTCTTCTACACCAGTAGATTACAACTCAGTAGTTTTAGTGAAATCTCCCTGTGGCAAATCTTTTCTGGGATGGAATTGCATTACTATCCAGAAATTCTCGCAGATCGCCTATAGGTTTCTAGCAGAATGTTAACCTGGAATTCCTGTGAAAAGCCCCTCTATGATTTTGAGGTTTGGAAACTTTATAATGTTGGCAAAATCCAGTGCTAACATTCTAACTGATGATTGCATTTTTTTTCTCTTTATAACCGCATTGCCACCTGCATCACCAGTCAATCATCATTTACCGCTTATTAAATCACTCGAGCAAGACCCAACAATTTATGCAAATGTATGCGTCTTTCACTTCCTCTGCCTGGGTATCAGCCCATGATGGGCAAAGGCAGTAGGTAGGTACAAGGTGCTCATATCACTGACGTGCATCATCTTTCTTCCATAGCTATACATACCGTCAACTGGTTTGTGGCATTGCACACAGGACTGGAGGATCATCACATGTTCATCGCATTTACACAGACATGATTTCGCATCCTCATCCATCGCTGGGGCTGTTTGATGACAACGACAACTGCGATGATACGGTGAGAAACAATTCACCTATCGGCAGAATGGCCTCTTTCTTAGGTCGTTGGAAACCACTGGTGCTTAACGATTAATCTCGAATAAAAGGTAACCGTCATTGTAAGCAAGTTGTAATTGAGTCTGTTTACGACAGTGACGTTTCGAAGTGTCGAAAAACTGAGCGAATGCTCCTTTTCAGACAAATAACATGCAGTTCCGTTGTGATCTACATGAGATTCAACCACAATATCTACATCAAAATTAACAGAAAACATATTAAACAAGCATTTTTGTTTGTTTGCGCCTCAGATTCTTTAAAACAGTTAAAGCAGCGTAGTTAAAGGTTTGTTTTAAGTATGTTGAAATTGAGTTCGACAACAACCAACAGTAGTTAGTTGCTGCTATCATTTGAATGATAACGTTTAAACAAACCAGGATCTAGGTTATACATATGTTGCAAGTTAACAGCCCTCAAAACGTTTTTAAAGTTTCAATGCTGTTTTGTATGGTTTAAGTTTCTAATATTGAACAAAATGTGTTTGTTGTTGTTGTATATAAGTCATAATTGAGTTACAAAACATGTTTTGAACGTTCGAAATTGCTATAAAACATTTTAAGCAACACGCATGTCATATAAGAGTTATGAAAGTAGAAGTTTTGGTTATATAGAAGTTGAATAGATGTAATTCTACCGCAGTGCTAGAATTACGTCAAATTATCTTTTATGCTACCAAAACTTGCGCTATCGTAACTCTTATATGGCATGTATGTTGCTTGGGACGTTTGAAACTGATAGTTTTATGATAACTCAATTATAACTTATGTGCAACAGCAAAAAAAGAGCTGAAATTGCCTTTCCAAATGACATTACAACCTTTCTGCGGTCACGAGTTGTAAAAACACATGTTTCACTGCCCGCAAGCTGTCCAATCGCAAGTGAGCAATTAAAATAATCGCGTGCGCTCACGCTTGAATGTGCCTCTGATCAATCAATTTTCTCCGCATTGAAGCCATCCGCGATTCAGATAACCTGCAACTTTGGAAATCGGAACCACTTTGATGTAGACAAGAATCGACACTTGGCGGTAAAACTGGTGATGAGTGCAATTTCTCAAGTGGTCAATATTTTTTTCTTCTGTTTTGTTGAAGAAAATTTGATCATTTGCTTGTATTGACACATCTGGCAGCGCGATCGACGACAATCAAAACAAACTCAATGGCTGCGTGTCACCGATCCGATGCCGTTGTCGTCTAACAGCTGTCGTTGTCTGGAATGGCGACTTTCTCCTTGTCAGCATTCAGATCAATTAACCCTCTTGGACCAATTCGATGACATGGATAACTAGATGAAGTGTAATGTTTTCGTATCCACTCAACAGTCAAGAAAGGCCGGGTTGTCACTGTTACTGATGCCACTTACTGATTCGACACCTGCTTCAACTCACTGCTGAATAGGTGTCGAATCCGTCATTAGACAAAACAAATTTTGATTTGGTTGCGTATCAACATCGGTTTCTAATTCAATGCTTGCTTTGACCGACAGCTAGGTGTCGAATCGGTCGCTATCAGTGAAAGTTGATTATAAGTTTCATATAAGTTATAATGTAGTTGCTTATCGAAATGGACGTCTGTTCATCTATCAAACTACCCCATTTACCCTCGAGGTAAGGTTTCAATTTCACTCGTCGCGGCGTCATGATGACCACCACCATCTTCGTTGCCGTCACCAGCCGGCCACCATCATCGGTATTCGTGTCGTCGTCGTGTACGCAAACGGTAATTAAATCAAATCAAACGTGCTTCGTTTGAGATCTACATGACGGATTGGAGAGGGGCTTCCTTTCTGTCTGTTTGGTTTCTTGGAGATTGGCGCTCGCGGTCGTCATCGTCGTCGTCTGGATGAGCCTCCAGGGAGTCAATTACCAGTCTCTGGTGATTTGCTGTCTGACGGTTTCCATGATTTGTTCAGCGTTCAGATTCACATTGAGAAAGCTTGACAGATTGATCAGCACGATTGCCTATCAATTCCGGTTGAATAAGTTTCTCAATAAATGTGTTGCGGTTTTAAGTTTGAGGAAACTGGATATTTTTTGACCAATTTATCTTTCACGATTCCGGCCGAATCCCGTTCAGGTTTCCGGCAGAATCCCGTTCAGGATTCCTGCAGAATCCCGTTCAGGATTCCTGCAGAATCCCGTTCAGGATTCCTCACAGAATCTTTTTCAGGATTCCTGACAGAATCCCGTTCAGGATTCCTGCAAAATCCCGTTCAGGATTCCAGCAGAATCTCATTCAAAATCCCTGCAGTATCCCGTTCGAAATTCCTGCAGAATCCCGTTCAGGATTCCTGCCGAATCTATTTCAGGATTCCTGCCGAATCTAGTTCAGGATTCCAGCAGAACCCCGTTCAAAATCCCTGCAGATTCCAGTTCAGGATTCCTGCAGAATGCCGTTCAGGATTCCCGGCAGAATCCCGTTCAGGATTCCTGACAGAATCCCGTTCAGGATTCCTGACAGAATCCCGTTCAGGATTCCTTCAGAATCCCATTCAGGATTCTTGACAGAATCCCATTCAGGATTCTTGACAGAATCCCATTCAGGATTCTTGACAGAATCCCGTTCAAGATTCCTAACAGAATCCCGTTCGGATTTCCTGACAGAATCCCGTTCGGGATTCCTGAAAGAATCCCGTTCGAAATTCCTGTGGAATCCCGTTCAGGATTCCTGACAGAATCCCGTTCAGGATTCCTGACAGAACCCCGTTCAGGATTCCTGACAGAATCCCATTCAGGATTCCTGACAGAATCCCGTTCAGGATTCCTGACATAATCCCGTTCAAGATTCCTGTGGAATCCCGTTCAGGATTCCTGACAGAATCCCGTTCAGGATTCCTGACAGAATCCCGTTCAGGATTCCTGACAGAATCCCGTTCAGGATTCCTGACAGAACCCCGTTCAGGATTCCTGACAGAATCCCGTTCAGGATTCCTGACAGAATCCCGTTCAGGATTCCTGACAGAACCCCGTTCAGGATTCCTGACAGAATCCCATTCAGGATTCCTGACAGAATCCCGTTCAGGATTCCTGACATAATCCCGTTCAAGATTCCTGTGGAATCCCGTTCAGGATTCCTGACAGAATCCCGTTCAGGATTCCTGACAGAATCCCGTTCAGGATTCCTGACAGAATCCCGTTCAGGATTCCTGACAGAACCCCGTTCAGGATTCCTCACAGAACCCCGTTCAGGATTCCTGACAGAATCCCATTCAGGATTCCTGACAGAATCCCGTTCAGGATTCCTGACATAATCCCGTTCAGGATTCCTGTGGAATCCCGTTCAGGATTCCTGACAGAATCCCGTTCAGGATTCCTGACAGAATCCCGTTCAGGATTCCTGACAGAATCCCGTTCAGGATTCCTGACAGAACCCCGTTCAGGATTCCTGACAGAATCCCATTCAGGATTCCTGACAGAATCCCGTTCAGGATTCCTGACATAATCCCGTTCAGGATTCCTGTGGAATCCCGTTCAGGATTCCTGACAGAATCCCGTTCAGGATTCCTGACAGAATCCCATTCAGGATTCCTGACAGAACCCCGTTCAGGATTCCTGACATAATCCCATTCAGGATTCCTGACAGAATCCCGTTCAGGATTCCTTCAGAATCCCATTCAGGATTCTTGACAGAATCCCATTCAGGATTCTTGACAGAATCCCATTCAAGATTCCTAACAGAATCCCGTTCGGATTTCCTGACAGAATCCCGTTCGGGATTCCTGAAAGAATCCCGTTCAAGATTCCTGTGGAATCCCGTTCAGGATTCCTGACAGAATCCCGTTCAGGATTCCTGACAGAATCCCGTTCAGGATTCCTGACAGAATCCCGTTCAGGATTCCTGACAGAATCCCGTTCAGGATTCCTGACAGAATCCCGTTCAGGATTCCTGACAGAACCCCGTTCAGGATTCCTGACAGAACCCCGTTCAGGATTCCTGACAGAATCCCATTCAGGATTCCTGACAGAATCCCGTTCAGGATTCCTGACAGAATCCCGTTCAGGATTTCTGACAGAACCCCGTTCAGGATTCCTGACAGAATCCCATTCAGGATTCCTGACAGAATCCCGTTCAGGATTCCTGACATAATCCCGTTCAGGATTTCTGACAGAACCCCGTTCAGGATTCCTGACATAATCCCGTTCAGGATTCCTGTGGAATCCCGTTCAGGATTTCTGACAGAATCCCGTTCAGGATTCCTGACATAATCCCGTTCAGGATTCCTGTGGAATCCCGTTCAGGATTCCTGACAGAATCCCGTTCAGGATTCCTGACAGAATCCCGTTCAGGATTCCTGACAGAACCCCGTTCAGGATTCCTGACAGAATCCCATTCAGGTTTCCTGACAGAATCCCGTTCAGGATTCCTGACATAATCCCGTTCAGGATTCCTGTGGAATCCCGTTCAGGATTCCTGACAGAATCCCGTTCAGGATTCCTGACAGAACCCCGTTCAGGATTCCTGACAGAATCCCATTCAGGATTCCTGACAGAATCCCGTTCAGGATTCCTGACATAATCCCGTTCAGGATTCCTGTGGAATCCCGTTCAGGATTCCTGACAGAATCCCGTTCAGGATTCCTGACAGAATCCCGTTCAGGATTCCTGACAGAATCCCGTTCAGGATTCCTGACAGAACCCCGTTCAGGATTCCTGACAGAATCCCATTCAGGTTTCCTGACAGAATCCCGTTCAGGATTCCTGACATAATCCCGTTCAGGATTCCTGTGGAATCCCGTTCAGGATTCCTGACATAATCCCGTTCAGGATTCCTGACAGAACCCCGTTCAGGATTCCTGACAGAATCCCATTCAGGATTCCTGACAGAATCCCGTTCAGGATTCCTGACATAATCCCGTTCAGGATTCCTGACAGAACCCCGTTCAGGATTCCTGACAGAATCCCATTCAGGATTCCTGACAGAATCCCGTTCAGGATTCCTGACAGAATCCCGTTCAGGATTCCTGACAGAATCCCGTTCAGGATTCCTGACAGAATCCCATTCAAGATTCCTGACAGAATCCCGTTCAGGATTCCTGACAGAATCCCGTTAAGGATTCCTGACAGAACCCCGTTCAGGATTCCTGACAGAATCCCATTCAGGATTCCTGACAGAATCCCGTTCAGGATTCCTGACATAATCCCGTTCAAGATTCCTGACAGAATCCCGTTCAGGATTCCTGACAGAATCCCGTTCAGGATTCCTGACAGAATCCCGTTCGGGATTCCTGACAGAACCCCGTTCAGGATTCCTGACAGAATCCCATTCAGGATTCCTGACAGAATCCCGTTCAGGATTCCTGACATAATCCCGTTCAGGATTCCTGTGGAATCCCGTTCAGGATTCCTGACAGAATCCCGTTCAGGATTCCTGACAGAATCCCGTTCAGGATTCCTGACAGAACCCCGTTCAGGATTCCTGACAGAATCCCATTCAGGATTCCTGACAGAATCCCGTTCAGGATTCCTGACATAATCCCGTTCAGGATTCCTGTGGAATCCCGTTCAGGATTCCTGACAGAATCCCGTTCAGGATTCCTGACAGAATCCCGTTCAGGATTCCTGACAGAACCCCGTTCAGGATTCCTGACAGAATCCCATTCAGGATTCCTGACAGAATCCCGTTCAGGATTCCTGACATAATCCCGTTCAGGATTCCTGACAGAATCCCGTTCAGGATTCCTTCAGAATCCCGTTCAGGATTCCTTCAGAATCCCATTCAGGATTCTTGACAGAATCCCATTCAGGATTCTTGACAGAATCCCATTCAGGATTCTTGACAGAATCCCATTCAGGATTCTTGACAGAATCCCATTCAGGATTCTTGACAGAATCCCATTCAAGATTCCTAACAGAATCCCGTTCGGATTTCCTGACAGAATCCCGTTCGGGATTCCTGAAAGAATCCCGTTCAAGATTCCTGTGGAATCCCGTTCAGGATTCCTGACAGAATCCCGTTCAGGATTCCTGACAGAATCCCGTTCAGGATTCCTGACAGAACCCCGTTCAGGATTCCTCACAGAACCCCGTTCAGGATTCCTGACAGAATCCCATTCAGGATTCCTGACAGAATCCCGTTCAGGATTCCTGACAGAATCCCGTTCAGGATTTCTGACAGAACCCCGTTCAGGATTCCTGACAGAATCCCGTTCAGGATTCCTGACAGAATCCCGTTCAGGATTCCTGACATAATCCCGTTCAGGATTCCTGACAGAACCCCGTTCAGGATTCCTGACAGAATCCCATTCAGGATTCCTGACAGAATCCCGTTCAGGATTCCTGACATAATCCCGTTCAGGATTCCTGTGGAATCCCGTTCAGGATTCCTGACAGAATCCCGTTCAGGATTCCTGACAGAATCCCATTCAGGATTCCTGACAGAATCCCGATCAGGATTCCTGACATAATCCCGTTCAGGATTCCTGACAAAATCCTGAATACAAATGATTTAGTTTTTGAATCTACTTAGCCAATTATTAATTTGCATACACAACGATCATCGTTCATTAAAATTCTTCTATAAATAAGCACCTGACTTGCTGTTAATCGCCCTGCTAATCTGTCGTAGCCGACCATCGATAATCCTCCCCGAAATTCCGCATCTGGCAGCGATCCAATCGCGACCGACAAAATCCCAGTTAGCAGAAAAAAGACGAAGCCAAAAAATCCCAAGGACTCACCTCTTGAGTGTCACATTCTTGCTACCGCCGAGTTTATTCATCTTGACCTTCTTGCCACCGCCGCCTCCTCCTCCGATGCTAGACCCATCTCCACCGCATCCACTGGTGGCGGTCTGCTCGGAGTCGGCATCGCTCGTGTCCAACATAATGCCACTGCTCGGCGTCTCCACCGAGGACTGCGGCTGCGGTGGCTGCTGATGTTGGCCACTACTGCCATTGTTACCGTTGATTCCGTTCAAATTCCGCGTCAAACTCACACTGGTGCTCATTTTGCTGATCGTTTGCTGTTGTTGTTGTTGCTGTTGGTGAATATTCTTGCGATTATTCGCCGCAACCAAATCGAACTCGGCTTCTTCTGTTTCGGCTTCGTCGAACTCTTCGTCACCGTCGTTGTTGTCTTCTTCGTCATCTTCTTCATAGCTATTCACCGCACTGTAGCCATTGTGCTGCTGGTGGTGGTGGTGGTGAGTGCCGTGGTTGCTATTGCCATGGTCACCACCGTTGCCACCATTCTTCAGGGCCGAGGAATTCTTCAACACACTCACTAGCTTGGAACCGCCGTTGGAACCACCGACGTTGCCGTTCCCGTTGACCAGAATCAGGTTGTTGAAATTCTTATCACTTTTGACACTCTTGGAGCCACCACCGCCACCACTTCCTCCCAGCAGGCTGGTGTGCTCATCAACACTCAAATCTTCACCACCACCGCCTCCTCCTCCTCCTCCGTTGTGTATTGCACTACCCCTCACACTATCTTCTTCACCTCCCTTGCACTTCTGGTACGGTTGCTGCTGCTGATGCAACCTCGCAGCGAACTTCTTCACCTTCCCGTTCTCCGACGATGGAGCAACCGATTCCCGACCCGACGACGGAACCAGATTATAGCGATGGTTTGTTTTGATGGCCGACTTGATAACCTTGGTCGTCCCGGACGACGGACGGCCACCGGCCTTACCACCGCCTGATGCACTCGGATTCACCAACACCGTAGACGACGGATTCGGTCCGGAATGGCCACCGCCACCTCCTCCGGTAGTGGTATTATTCAGATTCAAACTTAGATTTCGCGCCGCAGCAGCAGCTGCACTGGCCGCCGTCACTGAGGGCGATTTTTCCTCAACTGGTAGCATGTAGGAGAGCATTTTGGCGCTCGGGCTCAACTCTTTCCCTGCTATTGATGATGATGGCTGCAGCGCCGTTTTTCCTTGATTCAACCTGTGGGGTGGAGAGAGGGAGAGAAGGGTATACACGGTTAGACGGTGCTTCAAATATGAGATTTTATTGGAAAAAATTATATCAGAAATTTAAATCACAAGTAAGACGTATTGCTTTTTCTCCTCTGGACAAATGACAGAGAAAGGAAAATGAATCCATCTAGCAGGGATAGCGTATTTCTCGAGACTGGCAGAGGTTTTTGCATCTCGGGATTTACAACTTCTTTTCGCAACGAAAACTCATATTTTGTGAGTTCGTCAGGAGTGAGACTCGATGCAGATCCTCCACTAAACTTAAATGCAAGACTCGTATTAAGTCAGAGTGTACGCAACACTGTTTAATTTTATGAAAATACCGTCTGTTTCAGGAATTTCTCCGAGGGTTCCATCAGGAATTCCTCCAGGAATCCATCCAGGGAATCTTTCAAGAATTCCTCCAGGGGTTCCTTCAGGAATCTGTGTGGTATTCAATCAGCATTGTTGTTCGACTAGCCTTCCAATGAACGCTGGTAGCACATGGTCTGCCAAATGCACATCAAGCAATCTAGTAGGCGCGCAAACGGTCGTCGCGTCATCACTTCGCGAACGTCAAAACATAAACACAAGTTACTTCCTGGGGGCACCCGCTTGTCCACAATAATTCCAAGCTCCACAGAATCCCTCCAGGGAACCCGTCATGAATTTCTCCAGGGATTCCTACAGAAAGTCCTCTAGGGGTTCCTCCAGAGATTCCTCCACGAATTCCTCTAGGGATTTGTTCTGGAGCTCCTGCAGGGATTCGTTCAGGAACTCCTCCGGGAATTCGTTCAGGAACTCCTCCAGGGATTCCTTCAGGGATTCTTCCAGGGATTCCTTCAGGAATTCCTTCAGGGGTTACTTCAGTAATTCCTCCATAAATTCCTCCAGGGATCCCTTCAAGAATTTCTCCAGGAATTCCTTCGGAAAGTCCTCCAGAGATTCCTCCAGGAATCCCTCCAGGGAATCTTTCAGGAATTCCTCCAGGGAATCTTTCAGGAATTTCTTCAGGGATCCCTTCGATAATTTTGCCAGGGATTCCTTCAGGAAGTCCTCCAGGGATTCCTCCAGAGATTCCTTCAAAAATTCCACCATGGATTCGTTCAGGAACTCCTTCAGGGATTCGTTCAGCAACTCCTCCAGGAAATCGTTCAGGAACTCCTTCAGGGATTCCTTCAGGAATCCCTCTAGGAATTCCTCCAGGGAATATTCCAGGTATTCATCCAGGGATTTCTCCACGGATTCCTTCAGGAATTCCTCCAGGGATTGCTTAAGGAATTCCTCCAGGGATTCCTTCAGAAATTCCTCCAATGATTCCTTCAGGAATTCCTCCAGGGATTCCTTCGGGAATTCCTCCAGGGATTCCTTCAGGAATTCCTCCAGGGATTGCTTCAGGGAATCCTTCAGGAATTCCTCCAGGGATTTCTTCAAGAATTCCTCCAGGGATTTCTTCAGGAAATCCTCCAGGGATTTCTTCAGGAATCCCTCCAGGGATTCTTTCAGAAATTCCTCCAAGAATTCCTCCAGGGATTCCTTAAGGAATTCCTCATGGGATTGCTTCAGGAATTCCTCCTGGGATTGCATCAGGAATTTCCTCAAGGAATTCTTTCAGGAATTCCTCCAGAAATTTCTTCAGGAACTCCCCCAGGGATTCTTTAAATAATTCTTTCAGGGATTCCTTCAGGAATTCCTCCAGGGATTCCTTCAGGAATTCCTCCAGGGATTCCTTCAGGAATTCCTCCAGGGATTCCTTCAGGAATTCCTCCAGGGATTCCTTCAGGAATTCCTCCAGAGATTCCTTCAAGAATTGCTCCAGGGATTCCTTCAGGAATTCCTCCAGGGATTCCTCCAGAGATTCCTTCAAAAAATCCACCAGGGATTCGTTCAGGAACTCCTCCAGGGATTCGTTCAGGAACTCCTCCAGGAATTCGTTCAGGAACTCCTTCAGGGATTCCACCAGGGAATATTCCAGGGATTCCTTCAGGAATTCCTCCAGGGATTCCTTCAGGAATTCCTCCAGGGATTCCTTCAGGAATTCCTCCAGAGATTCCTTCAGGAATTCCTCCAGGGATTCCTTCAGGAATTCCTCCAGGGATTCCTTCAGGAATTCCTCCAGGGATTCCTTCAGGAATTCCTCCAGGGATTCCTTCAGGAATTTCTCCAAGGATTCCTTCAGGAATACCTCCAGGGATTCCTTCAGGGATTCCTCCAGGGATTCCTTCAGGAATTCCTCCAGGGATTCCTTCAGGAATTCCTCCAGGGATTCCTTCAGGAATTCCTCCAGGGATTCCTTCAGGGATTCCTCCAGGGATTCCTTCAGGAATTCCTCCTGGGATTCCTTCAGGTATTCCTCCTGGGATTCCTTCAGGTATTCCTCCAGGGATTCCTTCAGGGATTCCTCCAGGGATTCCTTCAGGAATTCCTCCTAGGATTCCTTCAGGTATTCCTCCAGGGATTCCTTCAGGAACTCCTGCAGGGATTCCTTCAGGAATTCCTCCAGGGATTCCTTCAGGAATTCATCCAGGGATTCTTTCAGGAATTGCTCCAAGGATTTATTTAGGAATTCCTTTGGGAATTCCTCCAGAAATTCCTCCAAGGATTTCTTCAAGAGTTCTTACTGAGATTCGATTCGATCCAAAATTTCTTCACGGATACCTTCAGGAACTCCTCAAAGGTTACTTCCACAAATTCCTCCAAGGGTTTTTTTTGGAACTCTTCTTTGGTTTTCCTGAAAATTCCCCCGAGATTCCATCAGAAAATCTTTTCGGAATTTCTTCAGTTATTCATCCAGCGTCTTCTCCAGGGATGCACCCAGAAATTCTCGCAAGAAATTTTTGAAGCAAATACTCCAAGGATTTCTCCATAAATTCTTCCAGTGGTTTGCCTAGGAATTCATTCTGGAGACACATCTACAGGGATGCATACTGGAGTTTGGCCAGGAAATTCTCCAAGAATCAAGGATTCCTCCAGGGATTTGTTCAGAAATTTATCCTATTATTCCTTTTCGAACTTTTCCAAGAATTCCTCCAGAAGTTTCTTCAGAAATAAAAAATAATAATCCTCTAATGAATGCATCCACGGATTCTAGTCTAGTCTAGTCTACACATACACAGCCATTGAAAGAATCCTGGAAAATGATAGAATCGACTTATTCTATCATTTTTCTTGTCATTATTAATGTTTGGAGCACATCGGAGATGTATTTCAAACATTAAAGCGGCCAGGCCTACTGTGCAGCGTTGTTGATTTTTTAAGCCATATAACGGGGACATCTCGTACCAACCGTTCGGCATACATAGTTTGGGTTATAAATATTTGATATTCGTTGGGAGTGAGTTGGCTAAGAGGGTTAGTGTACACTCCATGAGTTCTCCTGGGAAGGGACACAGGTATTTCCCCCTTGTGCCCTGGCTAATGTAAGCCTAGGTTTAGCGTTAGCGTAGTTACGGTATACTTCGTAGATTGGATACTAACAACATTCATGTACCTTTTGCTAATCTTGCTCGGATTGCTTTTCGGAACAAGGCCGGGGAGTTAGCTTTGCTCCAATCTTATGCAAGAATACCAAAAGCACAAATGTCATTATTCCCGGCCACGCCCATCTTTACCGTAACTTGAGATAGGGGAAGGAAATGTTGATGTAGCACTTATTTAAGAGGCCTCCGACTCAGTGACAGTCCCATAAGTACTACGGAGTGGGTGGTTGGGAGGTGTATTATGTAGGTCAAGGATTCGCTTGAAAAGCTGGCGATGGACCCACGGCATTGGTTGTTTATTTGGTTAAAATTTAATCTTTTGAAAGCCGGCAATCAAAAGAGATTTTTTTTCTATTTATTGTTTAAATAATTATGTTTCTGCTCAGTGAGAGGCCCAAGCAGAACCGATCCCTCCAGGGCCATCGGAACATTACAATAAATGTTTAAGGACAAACGTCTTGAAATCCCGCTTCAATAGTGCATCAGAACTTCAAACGCACAAATCTCAAGACGCAAGCTTTAAGGACAGACTTGTTAGAGTCCCAAAATGGCCGCCACAATGGCCGACTTTGGTACCTACTCACGATTTTGAGGGCACAAAACTCTTCGTAAACAAAACTAATGTAAGTCTAGGTTTAAGCGCCATTACTCGCCCTCTGAAACGAAACAAAACTAAAGCTTATCCCCAACAAATAATGCAAGGAAACAATGTTCAGGGAAGTATTTGCACTAAGTATGTTTTGAGTTGTTTAATATGATACGATCTCACCAAATCCATCCTCACGTCCACTCGATTGATGTCAGCCTAATGAATGCATCCACGGATTCGTTAAAAAACTTCCCCAACTGATTTTTTTCGAGAATGCCCCCAACTGTTCCTGCAGGATATATCTTTAGAAATTCCTTCTGCGATTCCTTCAGGAATACATCCAGAGATTCTTTTTTTTCTTCAAGGAATCCTTCGGGTACTTATCCATGGATTCCTTCAGGAACTTTTCAAGGGACCTTTTCGGGGACTCCTTGAAGGGGTTCCTTCAATAATTTCTCAAGCCTTCAGGTATTTCCCCACCCATTAGTTACTCTGAACACTTTTTAATTTCACCCCCGTTAATCTGCTCATCGTTCAAACTGGAAATGGTTCAAGCGTCATTCTGCTAATAAAACGAAGTGAAACGGAACGCCGAATCAAAACAAAGCGGCAAATAAAGCTACTAGTAATTAGTTTTTTCTATGCAAATAGGGTTACTGGAAGTTCAAATTCAAAAAAGCTCCACCAGAATTTCTTCCAATACCGTTCAATGTTCGCAAGAAAGTCTAACCCTCCTTGTACATTAGGTTTTGACTAAGGGTATGCGGTATACCGAAAAGTTTCGCCAATTACTCCTCGAAACGAAATTCCGCGGAATTCCACGGAATTCAACTAGGCGAAATTTATGATTTTGAATATCGTTTCGTTTCGTCAAATTCTAAAAATTTCGCCTTCAAAAACTACCTTTTGACGAAACAAAACGGAATTCCGCGAAACTGCCACAAAATTTCGAGAAAAAAATTATAGTGTGAAAGCTAATCGTTTAAAAATCTTCCTTAGTTACTTAAAAATGTCACAAAAATATCTCGAAAACACTATACATATACCTTGGATCTACCATCTAAAAGCGTGGCTTTTGTCTTCATACCAGATTCCCGACAGAAATATTTAAAATGATAGGACAAAGGGAAACGTAGAGAATAGAAGATAGTATATGTTCTAAGCCTGCTTCGTTGCATGACATTCCAACCACGTGCAAGCGCGCTTTGATTGTTCTACGGAAATCAAATGACAACAGACAAGAGTCGCGAGCCTCAAGCTTGGGAAAAGATGCTCTAACAAACATCGAATCACACCCAAGAAATATCTTTGGGAAAATATCGTTGCCAAAATCACAAATAGTAATCGGTGGAGACGCAGTTAATAATAAGTTTCGACTCTGGAAGGCGTGTTTTACAAAATTCAGGTGCAAAATTCCGGAAAACTTTATGAAGGGAATTCTGAAATATTGGTAAATCCCCACACATTTTCTAAAGCAAGTATATTTTTGGCAGGAAGCTCGAAACAAATGCCAAAAAAAATGTCTGAAACCATGTTTTATGTACTAATTTCGGTAAAATAACGTTCGTTAGCTGCATTTTATCAGTTTATTTTCCAACAAGCCCCTGGCCAGAGAGTAGTGTAGAATTAGCTTATGTTAAAATACATAATAATAAAAGTTAAAAAATAAACCCTGGCAAGGGATGGAAAATAGTGAAGATTACAGCTGAGCAGACACTAACGCAAAACAAAACTACTCGTACACTACAATAGTGGCCCGAGAATACTCGCACTTCTTTAAACATGAGTAAGCGAAGCTGGTAGTGGTAGCGCACTCGCATGTGATTCCCGAAGCAGTTCTGAGCTGAAAACGAATTAACTCGACTGTCAGCTTTGCTTTTCATGAACAAGAAAGCACAAAGCATTAACTGATTGATAATAATTGGATATTAGACTGGGTCAACAAAGCCGATTTTTCAGAACAAAGCTTTTTCGATTTATTTTGGCGTCCAAAGCAACTGTGCAAAATTTGGGAGCGATTGGTTGCTTCCCCGTATTCCGCAATGCGATTGAAATTTGTATGGAATTTAGTATGGGAAAACGTACTTTTTTTGTATTTTTCTCATAAATTGAAATTTTTCGTCTAAAATGATCTAACTAATGACGTTAAAGTATAGCCTAGGATATGCCGAAAAACTTTGCCGAAGACCGCAAAGTGATCCAACACTTGTGAAAAAAGTTATAACGTACAGATTGCCCGGTGGTGCTTAACATTTAACATGTAAAGGAATAACATCAATAATAAAATCTCAATTGTTGGCCTAAGTTACCAGGCGAATAACTTTTTTCACAGGCGTCGAATCACTTTGCGGTATTCGGCAAAGTTTTTCGGCATATCCTAGGCTATACTTTAACGTCATTAGTAACATGGTATTAGACAAAAGAATTCAACTTATGAGTAAAATGCAAAAAAGTACGTTTTTCGATACTAACTTCCATACAAATTTCAATCGCGATGGGGAATACGGAGACGCAAATAATCGCTCCCAAATTTTGCACAGTTGTTTTGGACGCTAATATAGATTGAAAAAGCTTTGTTCCGGGTTGATACGATCAAATTTAAAGTTTCTCCATACAACGTTGACCCACTCTATTGGATATGTTGGTAAAACCACACTAAAATGCATTTTCTGCAGCTCCACTAGTTCTTATAATGAATAAAAACTCGCAAATGTTTTGGTTCGTACTCACAAAACAAGCGGGTGCAAATAAAGTCTCACACGGCTTACTCTCTGAACCATTCGGAAGTGTGTTGGTTCTTCACTCCCCGCGGTGGAAGTGAAGTACTGACGATCAAAACGTGATATTGGTGTGATTGATATAAGAGATAAAAGATCAGAAAATAATATCTGAAAAATGTTTCTGGGACATCTGAACAATATCAAAATTTGATATTTCAAAATCAAACGAATAGCTTGCTGCTGTTGGTTAGATCTTACAAGATCTAAATATGATCCGATGATGATGTTCCAGGAATGAATTTAAGATATTATTTTTCGATCTTTTATTTTTTATATCAATCAAGCCAATATCACATTTTGATCTCAATATCAAAACATACTATCATTGAGCTCTTTTCCTCTGCTGAGATGAGATCATTTCCATTTCTGCCCCTGATGGCTAATATCAGGTGATCAGAAGTGGGATTCCCAGACTCTCGGTGTGAGAAGTATGCATTTTAAGTATCACACCAAGTTCGACCCTCGTTGAAAATGAACTCCAGACCTATCTTTTACAATTCCTTGAGATGATAAGATGATAGTGTCCACATTTAAGAAGAATATTTATCAAATTTAAATTTTGTGGATGTTTTGATTTTTCTGTGAGAGATCCTTGAATTGAATATCATCATACAAAAAATGTGGCCCAAAATAATATATATATTTCGAGCATATGTCACAAAAATTTGGAGCATTATCATGCATGGAGTTGTAGAATTTCATAAAATTTATAAAAAAATTAGGAATAAAACTTTGTTTCGTTTCTACAAATATACAAAAATCGTGATTCATTAACTAATGAGTTCCGCATACTTTTCTTTGACATCTCACCAACCACAATCAACCACAAAGCTTTTGCATCCAAAACGAAAAAAAAAATCCTTCTATATTGGAAAAGTTTTCGCTTGCCCGTTTATATAGTTTTTCAATTAATGTAAAAACATTGATTCATATGCACTTCTAGAGCTGGTATAACTTTCGTTTAGTTTTGCTAACTTGTCATAAGCTTAAAATAGGAAGATCCAGTGTGCTGGTTTAGTTCATCAAGAGATTTGTGCGCCTAAAACCGTGGCACATAACATAACTGGAACTCCTTAGTCAGAGCGAAGGAAAAAGTTGTATCCTTTTTCCAACACGCAAAACTGTTATATCTTTTATAAGAGGCGTCGAACTGTCATTTATTTTGGTAAACAAAAAACCAGGCCCCCGACACGGCCTATAGAGCTTGCTGACGTTTATTCACCTTTCTCTTTCAAACATTCAGGCGGAATAGGATTTGTTGTCATCAGGAAAGATTTCCCGATGAAAACAAATCCTATCCCACCTGCATGCTTGAAAGAGAGAGGCGAGTAAACGTCAGCAAGCTCTATATCAATGCATTGGAATTATGGTAGACAGGATGTCCTGGGCGCTAATAAATAGCGCCCACTGTCAAATGCGAAAACATCAACAACTTTTTGTTTAACGTTTATTTTGGTTTTTTGATCAATTTTTTGAATCATGTTTTGCACCTCAAATGATCACAAAACACTTCAAACTCGCATTAATATTAATGTACGGGAAGAGGAGCACGCGATTAGTTGAATAAAGCAACCCAACAAACACGCAATGTGGCGGTGCATTTCGTGTGTGGCCCACAACATTAAACAAAGCAGTGTTTGTTGATTACAAGCTCGTTTCAATTTACACGAATATGAGTATAAAGCAGTAAGATGTTGGCTACGATAAAATCCATTGGTGCCAGGGGCCTGCAAAAAACACCTGATCCAACCAGTGTTCCAGTTTTGGCAAAAAATACATGAACGGAAGATTGGCATCATAGATATGAGCAAAATATGCTGGAAATCAATTATTCAATTTGTCATAAATTCATTGATATCTTCTAAATAACACGTCCACGTTTCACATATCGATCTTCCTTAAGGCAAGAAAACGTATCTTTGACCTGAGTTTACAAAGTTTCATCACAATTTATGTCCAATTTTGAATCTCCACGTGCTGCCAGTCTAGATCTATTAGGTCTTTGTTTTACTTTACAGCAATGAAAATAGTATTCATGCTGAAAAATGTCAATAATTTTATATCGCATTTGACATTTCGATGCCCTGTATACCAGCGTACGAACTCGGAAAGGCATCAACTTTTTGAGTCAGAGTTATGTGACCGTGGGTAAGTGAAAAAGTCGGTCATTTTTATGTTAACGATGAGGTGACGGTAGGTTAACGACTGATACGAAAAGGAATGCCTATAGGGTATGTGTGCCATCAGTTATCTCATGCTCCCATATTCATCTTATTCGAAAACAAGCGATTACGCCACCGATTGTTTCCGATCTTTTTGTTTCCATGGGTGCTCACTCCTAACAAAAAATACAAAAATAATAAATAAATGGAGAAATAAAATGGATGGATGAAAATGGGAGCCACGTGCCTAATAAGGGAACCAATATCCTATAACACAGCTGAGTACACTTTGCATGAGGTGTAAAGAACTAACTTAAGTTAAAATTCACAAAAAAAAGAAACAAAAAACATGCACCATGTGTACCATATTGCTCCTTTTCCGTATTCAGTCCTGTTTTCTAACATCAACTTTGTAGTCAGTGAAGAAATGTCAACACACAGTACCAATTTTCACAAAAAAATGTATACCTTAAAAATTCCGCGAAATTTTTATGGAAATTTCGTTTCGTTTCGAAAAATACCGAGTGAATCCGGATTTCGTTTCGATCTCACGAAACATTTTTAAATTTCGTTTCGTATCGTACCGCATCGTCTCAAAAAATTTCAATATCGTTTCATTTCGTATCGCTTTGAAAAAATGCCATACCGCATACCCTTAGTTTTGACCCAAACTGGACACTACGTCAGCGAGCTGTTCCCGAGCATTAGGAAGGTTAAGAAGATCGAGTGGCTAGGAGATTTGAAGGGGGTCCGGGTCATGCGGGGTTTCAGAGGGTTCTCAAGGGAGTTTTAGGAGAGGAGGACGAGGACGGGTTCAGAGACGTTACAGGGGGTTTCGAGGGGTATCATGTACATTACAGAGGGCCCGACGGGGTTGCAGGGGATTTTCGGAGGCATTTCAGGAAGTTTCAAAGATTTTTAGGCAGTTCCGGAAGCGTTAAAGGAGCGTTTTCGTTTGAAAAGTTGACGGTGTTTTCGTATGTAGCTGTAGCATGCTATGCGCCTTCAAGAAGGATAATGCAGAAATACAACCGGATTACCATCGTGCGGGGCTACTTTTGAAATGCGGGGCTACTTTTGACACTTTTGAATATGGATTTTTTTTAATTCAAAATATGGTTCAAATCTATTTGATGTCTTTGGGACTATTGTGAATCATTATTTTCCCCTTCATTTAGTTGACATTGATTTTCAAGCAGACCCTTTATTGCTTGTCAGGACGCGGAAAAACATCGAATGAACCAAAAAAATATATACCACGTATCAGAACATTTGCTCTGTACGTATTGTTTCTACAGTTCATAAATTTCAAAAGGTTGATCAATTCATTCAAGATGTATCAACGTAGCATATACAGGGGATAGACAAAATGATCGGGACATGTAAAATTTTCACTTTTCAAAAAATGGTAAAATAGCTGTAACTTTTTCAAAAGAGCATCAAAAAAATCTAAAATTTTTACTGTAAGTTGATCAATTAGTTGTGTATCAATGGTCCAATTTTGGGAAAGATCGGGCTATTCTACCTGAAGTTAGAAAGACTCTAGAAAGAGTCAAAATTATCCGATAGCCAACTTTGAACTGTTATATCTCCGGATTCAATGAACCAAATGCCATGAATTTTTGAGCGTTCATGACTTATATGATAAGCTTTGAAAAACTTTTGACATAACCTAATATTGTTCACAGGGAATAAAATTATAGTGTTTAGATTATTTTTCTGATATAACACCAAATTATCGAAAATTTCAACATCGCACAGTGGCCGGAAGCCGGACAAAACCTCAAAAATCGACTTCAATGATTTATTTTTCTGATATTTTTCTTCCATTAAATATACTTCAACTAAGAAAACCCCAAATTTTGAAGTCATTTGGTCAAAAATTGACTCTTGTAGATTTTTTCAAAGTTGAGGTTTTGTGTGGTACTTTACTAGTGTTTACTGTCTTTATTTTATAAGCTTTCTTCATGAGCTCGTTGTAAAACTTAGGAAGATTTGGATAATGTGACAAATATTTTTCGTGTTTTTGGATATGAATAACCATGATATTTCAGGGTTTGTTTGGAATCGAATCACAAAATTATTATGTTTTTACAACATGCAAAAATATTGACTTTTATGAAATTTTGGAGAAAAACTTCGTATTAAAGAGATCCAGTACTTGTTTAGTAAACATCAGAAAACGACACCGTATCTCGGATCTGACGTGCAATTTTGTCTAGTTTTTGGCTATATAGGTCACTGTTTGCGCATTTTTGCGCTAAGCGCTTAAAAAATTTTCTTCTATCATGTTACAATGGCATGGTTGTGGAGGAAGTGAAATTATTTGAAATTTATATTTTATCTTAACATAATTCAAATTGACTTCAGAATGCTAACATTTTAGTGTAATCCTTATTCTAGTAAGAGGCCTTAACTAAGTCATGTGGTCATAAGGGGAGGGGGAGCGAAATAAGGAGGTGGTGATAACGTGATGGAATCAGCTCTAACATTTTTTAAATTTTATTTTATTTATTTTTTTGATATTATTTTATTTTTTGACAGTTCAAAGCACCGGTCATTTATGAAATATATAAAGAATGCACTAAACGGCATGAAACACTACGTTAAATATTTTTCTACGTAAACGTCGCGATCACCAAGGTAATCTTTGATTATTTTAATCGCAATTTCATGAAACGAAAAACTTTACGCTCTTCAGTGAAACCCCTCATATTTTATTCAAAAACTTGAAGTTTTATTGTAGATTATTCAAGCGTTTACGTTGAACAAATTTTTATTGAAGGACACTCAGAGTGATATAGATTTTGAAAATATTTTTTGGAGCTCTACTGTCCAAAAATATGATTACCGATCTCTGATGATCGTGTATCAACAACTCCCACCAATATTGCGAATATGTATTGCCAATTATTTATACATAGGGTTATTTGGTTGACAAGTGATAACAGAGGTCAATGTACATTACAATTTAAACTCGGACGAGCATATATGAAGTCTTTGAAACGAGATTGATAAAAAGCATGTTAAAATTTCACGCAGTACACTATATGAGACTATCTGACCTCATTTTAACTCGTTAATTCACCTCCGTTTACCAACCATAAAAAGTCACGTGGTCTATGGAGGGTCCCCGAGAATAAATCACGTATTGTCAGCCAACATTGTCTGTATCTGAATTGATCCATTGTAAGAAAACGTAGGTAATCGAATTTTTCTAATGATTTATGTAGTATCAAAGATTTTGGACCACCCTAACAGCAAAAAAAAATACAATTATAGGCAAATTCAATGCCAATACATGATTTAAGAACCCTCAAATCAAAAAGTTAATCAAAAAATACGTTCAAAAACACATCGTGTTAGTTATTATCGATAACTTTTTACATGATTCAAATAATCAGCAGAATCCAAAATTTTGAACCACCCTAATATAGTAAAATCAAAATATATAAAAGTTCTATATCAGAAATAGGTTTGGTGAACTAAAATCATCATAACCTATGAATTTTAGCAATTTCGGTAAACATCTGAGGTTTTGTCCGACCTTTGTATGGAAGCCCGCCACTGTGCATCGTTTCAAAATTCGAGATGGTAAATATAGTTTATTTGAATTCGCTCGAATTGACTTTAATATGAATATGTTTTGAAAGGAAGTAACAAAATAACCGGCAATAAATTTGAAAGGTAATGGAAAGCATTTCAAAATTTGACCAATTTACTAAAAAATCATAAAACGAATGAAATCGCTGTAACTTTTTTTCATGTTAATAATTTCAGGTTAAGTTGAGCGTTTTTCAAAGCTCATTATATGAGTCATAAACGCTCAAAATTTCATTGCATTCGATTCATTGAATCCGGAGATATAACAGTTCAAAGTTGGCTATCGGATAATTTTTAATTTTTCTAGAATCTTCTTAACTTTATGTTGAATAGCCCGATCTTGACCAAAATTGAACCATTGATACACAACTAGTTGATCAACTTACAGTAAAAATTTTAGATCTTTTGATCTACTTTTAAAAATGTTACAGCTATTTGACAATTTTTTGAAAAGTGAAAATTTTACATGTCCCGATCATTTTGTCTATCCCCTGTACAATCGAATATGTGTATCCTTTTACATTATAAATGACTGTTTCATCTAAATAAATGATTGATGGTCCCTTTTTTAAAGTTGTCTACATTATCACGCTGTTCATAATACCTAAGGTAGCACAGAACCATCGAAAAAAGCATATATTTATTGAAATAATGTATGATATAGCATACTACAGTATTGGTACAAAGTGGTTTTCTAAATAACCCTGGAATTTTAAATGCATTTTTGTTATTGTTAAAAATATCCAAAGTAGCCCCCATCTGGTTCTATATGAGAAGTGTCCGATTGGTGTATGAACAACATTTTTGTTTATTGATGGATTTAGTTCAAATTTTGTGTACATTCTACATACACACTCACGATTATTATGTGTAAAAATTCACTACTCTGGGAGTTAAAGCTATGATCACTTAGAATCCGGAATCATGTCACATTTTCTAGTGGCGCTCTCAATGAACATAATCATCATTCTTTTGCAGCACTCTGATCATACACTAATCCTCTTTAAATGGTGAAAATTTCATCGATTTTCTTGCAACGAGTGAAAAGTTATTTCAGATTGAAGACAAGAGGAGGAAAAAAATCTTGCACAAACACGTTGAAAATTTAGCGTGGTCAGGTACGACAGTCGCGAAAAATGTTAATATCGTCAAAACCATTATGTGTTATGTGCACAGATGTTGTTAACCATGGCATAAGGAAGTGTCCTCGGAAGAAAAAAGCTTGGGTTCATTGATAAATCTGCTTTGAATTTGAAGATTTGGCAAGAAGTTCGAACTCTGGGCATGGTTTTTTCGCAACAAGATGATGAGAACCAATTCATACAAGGATGACAGCCTCAAGAATCGCGTGCTGCTTTTCAAAAACGCACACAAGGGATATGTAGAGGTTTTACCTATTTTCATGAGCTGCCATGACAGCCGGAGACGTTCAGTGGTATCGTCACAGATGGGTAGTGTTTATCAACGAAAAAAACACTCAAATTTCGCGTTTTCTCAATTCACTGAATTGCCCCTCATTTCGCAATAAAAAAAAAAGTTTGGCAATTTTTCTTCGGAATCCTAGTCAGACTAGTCAAGGCACTCAGGACACTGCATAGATGACCTGATTGTTGAACAAACGTGCGGAAGGGGTTGATGCTAAAATTTACCACCGTTGTGCAGATTTTAGAGAGGTCAACACTGAAAAAGTGAGAAAATGTGTGAAAAATAAAAATAAATAATTTCAATGATATTTTTCCATGAAAGTACAATAAACAATCTTTGTTTTGAGGGCTTCACCTTTTATGTTTGTTATTCCATCCCTAAGATATACGTGATTTGGTCATTCCGGATTCTAAATGAACATAGCTTTATAATGTCATGAAGTTGAAAAATCACGAAAACGTGTATAAAGAAGCCCCGCATTACGGTAGGTCATTAGTCATTGGCGGAGATTGTACGCCTGGGCCGTTGAGTGGGGCTGCCGGCAAATCGATGGAAGGGGATCTAGTCTACTTTAAGCTGTGCCATGTACAGGGGATACTCAAAATAACTGGGACAGGTAAAATTTTCACATTTCAAAAAATGTTTAAATCGCTGTAACTTTTCGAAAAGGGCATCAAATATTCTCAAATTTTTACTGTAAGTTCATCAACTAGTTGTGTATCAGTGGTCAAAATTTGTGAAGGATCGGGCCATTCTACACAAAGTTATAAAGGTTCTAGAAAAAGGTATAATTATCCGATAGCCAATTTTGAGCTGTTATATCTCCAGATCCAATGATCCGAATGCAATGAAATTTTGATCATTTATGACTTATATAATGAGCTATTAAAACATTTGACTAAACTTGAAATTCTTCACACCAAAGAAAATTATTTCGATTAGACTATTTTTTTAATATAACACATTTTTTCCAAAACTTCATCATCGTTTCAAAATTTGAGATATTAATTATAGTTCATTTAAATTCCCTCTAATCAGTGGTGGAAATTGATCGCGAACGTGCGCTTACGCGCTACAAAAAAATGCCATCGCATCGCAAACCTTTGCTGTGCGATGGTGTTCGTACGTCTGCGGCTCCCGATCGTACGACACGAACGCTAACGAGTGCATCGCATCTTTTGCAACCGCGATGCTTTTTTATTTTAGAGGTTCGCGGCCGATATTTCTGTAATGAAATCAAATTTTGGTAAACTTTTTCGTCGATATCATTTATTGGAATGGTACCTGTCCAGTATAATCAAAAAACACCCAACTAATTACCTTTGAGTGTACAAAAAATAGCAACAAACCAAGTGTTCTACATTGTGATCCTTCTGGCGAACCAACTGTGATTCTACTCGTTCGACATTTGTTTTGTGTTGGTTCGTCGATCCGGGAAATCGTGAACCGTTCTCTCTTTTTGGGTTCGCGAGCGCGTGAGCAAAGATTGTGTATGATGCGAACCAAAAAACACGTCAAGCGCATGATGCTTTCCACCACTGCCTCTAATTGAATTGAATGTATTTATGTTTCAAAGGAAAGCAACCAAATAGCCTTTTTTAAATTGAAAAAGTAATGAGATGCATATGAAAAATAGATAAATTTACTGAAAAAACATGGAATAAATGAAATCGCCATAACTTTTTTTCTTATTGATAATTTCAAATTAAGTCAACTGTTTTTCAAAGTTCATTATTTAAGTCATAAATGATCAAAATTTCATTGCATTCGGTTCATTGAATCCGGAGATATAGCAGCTCAATGTTGGCTATCGAAAAATTATACCCTTTTCTTGAATCTTTATAACTTCGTGTAGAATGGCCCGATCTTTTCCAAAATTGAACCACTGATACACAACTAGTTGATGAGCTTACAGTAAAAATTTGAGAATATTTGATGCCCTTTTCGAAAAGTTACAGCGAGTTGAACATTTTTTGAAAAGTGAAAATTTTACCTGTCCCAGTTATTTTGAGTATCCCCTGTAGGAGCAGTTAGCACATTCCGAAAAGGCGAATCCATCATCGACGTTACATTTTATAGTCCATGCTGATAGAAAACATGGACTGGAGAGTGAGCAACGAGTTAGTCCCACAGCGAAAACCAGGCAATCCTCTACGCCTTAGGTCAAAAAGCTCTCATAGCGATATGGAAAATAAAACAAACATTGAACATGCTAAAGGCAACGATTCTGGCATATCCATTCCTGACATTCAGATCAGTATTTCAACAATGTCTGTTGGAAAGTACATAACTTTCCGGATATATGAAAGTTCCAAAAACGGGTGCTACTGCCAACACCAGGGAAGCAGCCGGGAGATCAATATACGCTGCCGTGGTAACAATATACTCTAAATCACGTTTAACAGCGCCAGTTGGGAAGCATCCTGTGCAAGATCTTATGGAGCTACTTCCAGAATTTGGTGCTTTGGTACGAGACCAACGCAGGACAGAGGTCGTTTAGAGTAACGGCAGGATTTTCACAGGGTTCAATACTTATTCCAACGCTCTGGAGCGCAATGTACAACGGTGTGCAAACATTGAGGCTTCCGCAAGAAGTCATAATCGTGGGCTTCGCAATCTTATCACAACGTACGTTGAAGCACTTATGATGGTTGATGACCATTTTTTTCTTCTTTGAACTTGTCTTGAGGACTGGTCCATCTTGCCAGATAGATCGATGACCATTTGAACTTTAACGCCCATGACTACTACACGGCGGCGCTGAAGACATGAAGCAACTGTGGGAAACTGAACAGTGTGCGAGCCAAGGAGAAGTTGATTAGGATACGAATAACTACGCTTTTTTTTATTTCATTTTTGCTAGTCGATCAACGCAGACATGTTTTATAACGACTACAGCTTCATATCATTTATCCAAGGGGTTATGGGCCTTTAATAAAACTATAACGTTGATTTTTGGATTGTTGAAGAGAAAGCTTGAAGATTTTTTTTTCTGATCATTTCGGAGAAGATTTTTCGAAACATCGGAGCTGCTCAAACTGGATGCAAGCAAGGTAATCATGGAGCGTCTGAACAATGCCAATTATGAAACCTGTAAGTTCCGAATCAAAATGCTGTTTATTGTGAACCAGTAAATGGAAGCAAGGAGATGATCGAATCAGGGCGACGACTGCACTTTTCGTTGAAGACAGCCGGTACTCCATAAATCGACAAAGTCAAACCTCCATGGGAGTCTGGGAAGCACCACCAGAACGAGTCGCTTACATCTCGAGTTACACTGCTCAAACGGATATGCCAGTTGCAGTTACAATATGGGGACGATATAGAGCGAAATCTTCAGGAGATGGAACCCAACAAACATAATAGCTTTACAAAAGCTGAATAAAACGCTCTTAAGCTTGATTTTAAAATTATTGGCTGAATAAGCAGTTATTCAGCTCTCATTGTCACTTGGGAAGGTCTTGATTCGCAGTTGATGGTCGCCATGATCCTGGGAAGCCTATGATACGTTGAAGACAGCACTGGAGAGCCGCTCAGATGACGAGTTAACAATGTATTGGGTAATACTCGAAGTTACTGGATGAATCCATGAAGCGAAGGAAGAATCAACCCGCGCTAAGTCAATTTAACGAGCCGAATCAACAAAGAAGACGACTATTTGCCATTCCTGTGGGAGACCAGGTCACATCAAGAGAGATTGTTAGGTAACAAGAGGGAGATATCCATATTTTTCCAAGCACTACGAACAACAACTAAGACTAATCATTGCGTTGTAAGACGGAAGCTAAGTGAATGTTGCCGAAAGAGGTTCCGGAATAATTGGTTGTGCAGTTGACGATGAAGAGAAAGATGTTACGCTCAATGAACTTCCACAAGTCCCGAATTTGAATACGAACCTGGTGTCCGTTGGAAAATTTACCGAAAAAGGAGCTGAAGTCACGTTCACAGGAGAAATATTCAAAATGTCGAAGAATGGGTGAGTTGCTATGAAGAAATTAGGTACCATCTCGAAACGAAGAAGCACAAGCCGAATGTCGCTACTGTCATGAAGCACACTGAAAACTTCATAATTGGCGTCGAATGTTGGGGCACCGCGACGAAGAAGCGATCCAGAAGATGTGATGCGACTTCGTCACCGGGGGTCAGAACGTGAATCGTGACTGCGAGTGCTGTATGGAAGGTAAAATGACCCGTCTACCTTTCCCCAAGCATGCTGGAGTACAATCGTCGAGGATGCTTAAGCTGGTTCGTACTGACGTATGCGATCCACTAAATACCGTTACTCCGGATAAGATCGAAGAATTCATCTAGATGGCGGAGACCCGATTTGGAACGCGACCTGCTGTCATTCGCGCAGACAACGGAGAAGAATACATATTCAGACGATAAGGAAGATGTTACCGTAAAAAAATCACAGCGAAGTTCACAGTTGGATACAGCTGAACGGGAATGTGGAAAGAAAAGACCCGAAGCCTTATGGACATGGCGCACTTTATGTTTATCGATGCATCCATGGACTACAAGTACTGGGCAGAAGCGGCGAACACAGACAACTACCTTCAGAATATGCTACAAAATCGTGCTACCGAGAAGACCCCGTATGAAGCCTGGTATATGCGAGTAAACCTGATTTAAGGCATATGCATATCTGATACTCGAAGAGATGGCTTTCCAGTCTTGACAAAAATAAAAATACTGCTATTTTATCTTGTCCGACGTTTCGGTCCGTTTGGGACCTTCTTCTGGGACTCGATTTTTACAGATTTTTCGTCCAGTGTTGTTCTGTGGAACGTCTAAATGTCATCGGTTCTGAGAAAAGAGCCAAAAAGCAATGGTGTTTGATCAAGTGCCGGGTACTGAATTCCAGCTGAGTTTGAAAAAGGGCTTTTCCGCGGTTACGGTTACACCGAAACCGTCCGCTTTTGCGAGGGAAAACTCAGAACCGATGACATTTAGACGTTCCACAGAACAACACTGGACGAAAAATCTGTAAAAATCGAGTCCCAGAAGAAGGTCCCAAACGGACCGAAACGTCGGACAAGATAAAATAGCAGTATTTTTATTTTTGTCAAGACTGGAAAGCCATCTCTTCGAGTATCAACCATACAGTCGAAAAACGTTTAGTATGCATATCTGAGGCAGCCGCGCGTTCGTCCACGTTATAGAATCCGATCCACGTATCTATCCACGTATAGAATACGATGAAGATCCAGACACACCTGTGACTTTTAGACGACCCGAAAGATGTACTAAAGGACTCCGGCCTGTTCGCTATCGTGAGGCCATCGGAATGGTAAAATCAAGTGTTCCCGCAACACGCACGATCAAGGAAGCTATGGAAGGTTGTGAGAGAGACCAGTGGAAAGCGGCGATGAAGAAGGAGTTGCACAGAAATACAGAACCGATAACGATGAAGTATTCGCCCCCCGTCGTCAAACAAGTGACGCTCAAAGCTTCATAGTCTGTCGTACATCAACGGCAGATGGCTCATCAAGCACATAGACGTGAAGACCGCTTACCTAAATGTGGAACTTCAGGAAACGGTTTTCGTGCGGTCACCGCACAGTGGTTCCGCCATAGGTCATTAATCCAAAAATTTTACCTCAAAGAAACTGTGATATCATTGCGGAAACATAAAGTTTAATACTTTAATAACTAGGGCCAATCATTACTTTTATCAAATGTATGCCGAAACTTTTCCGCAGAGCTCACGAAAGTAGATGCTCTTGAGTAGAGATTTTATTTGAATTTTTCTAATTTCAGTCCTATGCATTCATCACTCTATTAAAAAGTCTCATCCATTCGACATGTATTTGGTTGATTGTGTTCGATTCTTACATAGTTGAAATCGATGTTTATCACAAATTTAGATGCCATTCTTCATCATTTTATTTAAATAAGTGTGATTGAACTAGATGCTTTTTTCCACAAAGTAGGGTGAACGCTCCCTTAGTAGAGGTAGTACCAATAGTGGTGGTAGTGGCAATTAAGCACTATTTCGACCAAAAAGCTCGCAAATGGCATTTTTAATAGATGCATTATACTTAATTAATAACATTAATTTGATTTTTTGTTCAGGATTTGTCGAAAAACCTATTTTAAACAATTATTTTCCTTAATTTTGTCGCTCCTTTGCACCTATAGTGATGGTAGTGTTCCTATAGAGGTGGGTCCCATAATGTGGAGCTTGGAATTATTGTGGGCAAGCGGGTGCCCCCAGGAAGTAACTTGTGTTTATCTTTTGACGTTCGCGAAGTGATGACGCGACGACCGTTTGCGCGCCTACTAGATTGCTTGATGTGCATTTGGCAGACCATGTGCTACCAGCGTTCATTGGAAGGCTAGTCGAACAACAATGCTGATTCAATACCACACACATAAGATTTCAATGGGATGCGCCACTATAGGAACCAATGCACACTGGGCCAGGAACAAAGATTAGCAAGACAAAACCTCTAGCACATTGGGGTTACGTCCTATCAAGTTGGTGTCTTCGGCAAAGTTGTTGGGTTTTATCTGCGCCTCAAATTGCGTTTGGAGTTTAGTTCGTAAAACCACCGCATAGGTGGCGCTGCGGTATTAACTTTTTTATTTCACATCCCAGAGCTTTGGCGTCTTCGGCAAAGTTGTAGAACAGGCAAAAATATGAATAGTTGTCGAAGACACTAAAACTGTAGCTCTTGAAATAACAAAGTTACAATGAATTTTATAAAGGAACGACTTAAATTTTCGGTTTTATGTCATTATCTTGTTTCTCAGCCTACATGTTGCCATGGCAACAGAAAACAACAATCGCAGTAGTCGAAAAAGATCGTACATTTGAAATTGTATTTCACTCTTGCAACAATCATGCGTTTTGAGGAATAATACATACATTTGTCTAGGTATTACTAGTAGAAATTCCTGTTTTAGTGTATATGAGTGATATAGGGTAATCTGCACCTTCCTGATTTTGCCTGAATGAAACGCATGTAGGTTAGTAAATTCGCTTCTTGAATCTTTTTAAACATTCGGGACCGCAACAAGACGCTGCCACTCACTTCACGCCCACCGCAAATTCCAGATTTTCGTGCATCCAAATAAGTTTATTTTCAGTATTAGACAAGTCTAAAGAGGAGCCTAATTTGAGCTCAAACGAGTTCAAAAAATAAACTGGATCGGATATAAGTTAGCTGAGTATTGTGGTTGGCGTAAAATGGATGACAGCGTCTTTTGAGTCCCAACTTTACCTTTGTTTTATCCGTTTTCACGTCAAATCTGAAACAATATCAACTGCAACAGAAAATCTGAAAGATTTGTCAGATAAAAGTTTTCGAATTATTCATTTCACAGTTTTAATGAGTTTACAAAATAGCAGAATGGATAGAGGTAGATTTTTTTATTTCACTAATAGAGTATTCGTACACTTTTCATCCTACGAAGATCAAGCGCTGTTTGTTTTGTTTCTTATTTTTGTACTTTTGTTAGAAGTGAGCACAAAAAAAAACAAAAAGAACGGAATCAAACGGTGCCGTAATCGCTTGTTTACAAATAGGATGAATTTGGGAGCGTGAGATTACTTATGACACTTACACCCTAATTATTATATCAAGCGTAATGAGTTGACGAGCATCTTTTAAAACATTTCACCATCGGGGCGATTGATTTAAATTTTCATATACTGCCCATGATCGCATATGAATAGGAAACCCAGCATATATGGGACTGATATGCGATCATAGGATGTTTAAGATTCCACCTACTTCATCACCTAAAATCGAAATTTTTTGACCCCCCCTCTCCCCACCGTAACGCTTTTTTGTATGAAAACCCGAAAATTTTTGTATGGCGCCTTACTTCAATCATACTTAATACAATAAATATATGAGTGAATTAATATACCTTTTGTCCGCTATCTTCACAACCCACAAAGGCCGTGAATGGATAATTTGTAAACTTTTATCTGATAAATTCTTCAGTTTTGCTGTTGATATTGTTTCTGATTTGATTTTAAAATGCATGAAACAAAAGTAAAAGATACTAGAAGTGAATTCACCTACGAAAAATGCGTTTGATTTGGGCAAAATCAGGAAGGTGCACATCGACAGCTAGCGATATAACATTCATATACACTAATACAGGAATTTCTACTAGCAATACAAATGTATGTATTATTCCTCAAAACGCATGATTGTTGCAAGAGTGAAATACAATTTCTAATGTACGATCCTGTTCGACTACTGCGATTTTTGTTTTCTGTTGCCATGGAAACATGTAGGCTGAAAAACAAGATAATGTCATAAAACCGAAAATTTAAGTCGTTCGTTTATAAAATTCAATGTAACTTTGTTATTTCAAGAGCTACCGTTTTGGTATCTTCGACAAATATTCATATTTTTGCCTGTTCTACAACTTTGCCGAAGACGCCAAAGCTCTAGGATGTGAAATAAAAAAAGTTAGCACCGCTGCGCCACCTATGCGGCGGTTTCACGAACTAAATTCCAAGCGCAATTTGAGGCGCAGATAAAACCCAACAACTTTGCCGAAGACACCAACTTGATAGCACGTAACCCCAATGTGCTAGATGTTTTGTCTTGCTAATCTCTGTTTCTGGCCCAGTGTGCAATGTTAAATTTTACCACCACTATAGGAACCGTGTACCAATAGTTGGTGCAAGTGGTTTATTACAAAAAAAACTGAAACAAACGATGGTTTTTACATTTTTCCTAGCTAATTTAAATGAAAAACTACCGATTACCGTTTTCAAACTTTTTATTTTGTGGTATTACCATTTTTATTCAATTATTTTCCTACAAGGAGCTACTAATAGCACCACTATTGATACGTTTACCCTATAAAAAACTGAAAATTTTCAACAAGCCGGAAAAAAATGTTTCCCTTTCCGACCATTTCGGACGTTCTTCTATAAAAGTTCCCTATAATCCCAAACTATGATTTACTGGTGAATTCAGCTGCGACCGTTTGCGACCAGATTGGTGGTAGTCACTTAAGTGTCATACCTTCAATATATTCAAAAACTAACAAATACTTCATGCATTGCATTGCAGGAAACACTTTTTCTCAACTTTTACCATCACATTATATGTGTTTCACTATTCTTGAGCAGTTTTGACTACCATGGACCGCCCAAATTAATATTAGTACTTCCAAATCAAATGTCAATTTCTTGATTTTGCTTTGGCTGACCAAGCCATGTGGGAAATTACACTGTTGAAAATGCTTTGACATCCATGTGCACAACAGAACACGTGCTCGATGAACAAATTGAGATTTGAAATTATGAAAAGAAATCCACGTACTCCGGTGAGACTCGAACTCACGACTCCCAATTCGCTAGACGGGCGCTTCTATTCCTTCAAGCTACGGAGTCACTTGACTATCTCCGTCGCCAGCAGGCCTAGAACTGAACTCGATTCCACAATCGCACATGGTTATCTTCTTTTCACAATCCAAACCCCCTTCGGATGGGATTAGATGAACATCTAACACATTGTCTGTTGTGCACATGTATGTCAAAGCGAGAGAGGAAGTTATTTTTAATTGTCGAGAGCTTCGGGCACTGCCTCCCAATCACTTATTGGTATGGCAATTAGTGTGCAGTCGGACTCTCGACGGGTCGGTCCTCGGCCGACCGAATACGGTAAGGGTGACCGTAGCACCTTACAAATGTCAATTTCTTGATTTTGCTTTGGCTGACCAAGCCATGTGGGAAATTACACTGTTGGTTTGGATTGTGAAAAGAAGATAACCATGTGCGATTGTGGAATCGAGTTCAGTTCTAGGCCTGCTGGCGACGGAGATAGTCAAGTGACTCCGTAGCTTGAAGGAATAGAAGCGCCCGTCTAGCGAATTGGGAGTCGTGAGTTCGAGTCTCACCGGAGTACGTGGATTTCTTTTCATAATTTCAAATCTCAATTTGTTCATCGAGCACGTGTTCTGTTGTGCACATGGATGTCAAAGCATTTTCAACAGTGTAATTTCCCACATGGCTTGGTCAGCCAAAGCAAAATCAAGAAATTGACATTTGTAAGGTGCTACGGTCACCCTTACCGTATTCGGTCGGCCGAGGACCGACCCGTCGAGAGTCCGACTGCACACTAATTGCCATACCAATAAGTGATTGGGAGGCAGTGCCCGAAGCTCTCGACAATTAAAAATAACTTCCTCTCTCGCTTTGACATACATGTGCACAACAGACAATGTGTTAGATGTTCATCTAATCCCATCCGAAGGGGGTTTGGATTGTGAAAAGAAGATAACCATGTGCGATTGTGGAATCGAGTTCAGTTCTAGGCCTGCTGGCGACGGAGATAGTCAAGTGACTCCGTAGCTTGAAGGAATAGAAGCGCCCGTCTAGCGAATTGGGAGTCGTGAGTTCGAGTCTCACCGGAGTACGTGGATTTCTTTTCATAATTTCAAATCTCAATTTGTTCATCGAGCACGTGTTCTGTTGTGCACATGGATGTCAAAGCATTTTCAACAGTGTAACTTCCAAATCAGTTGGTATCCGAAACTGCAAAATAATGAATTTCGGCTCCGTAAAGCCAAAAACTCGATTGAGCCCATTTTTAATAAACAATAATTTAGCGATTTCATCAAAAAACTCATATTTAAAAAATAATATTTATGACCGCCCTTATATGGGATTGGAACCAGTGTGCACCGCCTGGCTGTGGTTTTATGGGCAGCAAGCTATAGTATGTCATCTGCAAAAAAGGATTTACGGATTGAAGCAGGCAGCTCACCACATCTTGAATAAAAAGTTCAATGTCATTCTCCAGAGACTTGAATTCAAGCCTTAGGAAAACGATTCGTGCCTATATTCGAAACGCAACAGTGACGAGGCGATGTCATACACTGCCGTGTACGTTGACGATTTGGTAGTTGCCTGCATTTCGGGGAAGGAGCATGAAGCCATCGTGACTGGGTTGAAGCAAAAAGGGTACTTCGGTATTTAAAAGGAGTCATCGATCATGAGCTGATTGTAGCACATAATCCGCCAGAGCTCCAAATTTCGTGGATGCTGATTAGGATGGGATGCCCAAGATTAAAAGTAAACATCTGGCATAGTAAAATCCGATATACAGCTATGGCTGAATGTTGCAAGGAACTGAATTGGATTCTATGAAAAAATTCTTTGTTAAAAATCCTGAAAAAAATCGCGAGAAATTCCGGAACGAATCGTTGGAGAAAATCATGAAGGAACCATTGAAGAAATTCTCGGAGCGAATCCTGAATGAAGCTCCGGTGAAACTTGTAGATGGAATTTGGAACGATTTCTTTTGAGTCTTGAAAAAAAACTACTGGAGTAACCTCTGAAGGATGCCCTGGAAAAATTTCTAGAGAAATATTTCGAGGTATCTCTAGACTAAAAAAATTCTTGCTGGAATTCCTGGAGAAATCCCAAAAAAAAAACGGAAAAAACCTAGGTGGAGAGATCACTGGAGAAATTGAAGATGGAATCCCTATAGATATTTCTGGTAGAAACTTTTAATAAATTTAAAAACCAACTCTTGGAGGAATTTCTGGACCAAGTTCAGATGAAATACATTGAGAAATTTCTAGGAGAATCCTTGCAGTCATTTCTGAAACAATCTTTGGGGAAATGTCTGGGGCAATTCTTTATTTAATTCATAAATAAATTGCAGGTGGAATGCCCGGAGTAAATATTGGAGTTATTTGTAAAGAAAACTTTGGAACAATATATGGAGTAATATCTTGAATATTTCCTGCAGTAAAATCTAAATCTGAATCTTCATATCGTTGGAGAAATCCCACGAGGGATACTAGGAGGAACTCTTAGAGGAATGCCTGGAAGAGCAAAATTCTGGTTGATTTTACGAAGTTATTCCTAGAAAGGATTCATAAGAATTCTGAAGAAATCGCTGCACGAAACTCTGGGTGAATTTCTGAACTAATTCCTAGAAATATCACCGAAGAAGTATTTTGAAATATTTCTGAAGGCATCCTTGGAGGAACTTCTTGGCAGAATCTCTGGTGCAATTTAAATTTCGGGGGGAATGTATGGAGAAATCCTTGGAATTATCTGTGGACAATTCCTTGACGAATATCTTGAGGATCTTGGAGAAATTCTTGACAGTATCATGAAGAATTCATTCAGGGATTTATCAAGGAATGCCCACAAGAGTTTCTTTAGCGATTCCTATGGAATTGGTTTTTAGAAATTTCTCTGGAATTTCTTCAAGTAATCCTCCAGGGATTCTTCCAGGAGTTCTTCCTATGATTCGTCTTGAAATTTTGTGCAGTAATCTTCTTTAAATATCTTCACAGATTTCTCCAGGAGTTAATTCATGTAATTTTTTTTCAGAATTCCTTTAAGAATTATTCCAGAAATTGTATTGGGAACTCTTTCGGAAATTCCTTCACAAACTCCTTCAAACTCCTTTCGGAGATTCCACCTAAAATTAATTTCTCCAAGGATTTCTATAGATTTTTTTCCAGGAATTGCTCTAAGCGTTTCTCCGCAAATTCTTCTAGAGTTTCTCCTAGGATTCCTTCTGAAAATCCCTTCGGGAATTTGTTCAATGGATCTTTCAGGGAATCCTCTAGGAATTGCTTTAGGGATTCCTCCAAAAGATATCACCCAACTACTCCAAGGATTCATGGAGCAAATTGTAGCGAAATTCCTAGAGACATATGCACCCAAGCAATTCGAAGTCCAATACGATCAGTGGAGGTTTTCACAAGCGTAACCAAACCAAAATAATTTAATTATGGATTTATTTCGGTTACGATATGCGACAGCTCAAGACCCCAATGATTTGGAAGTATAGTGTCTTTGAAAAAGTTGTTAGGTAGATCAAGGTCTTACAGATGATGAGCTACGAAGTTCGTAATTCGTTCACTAGATGGAGCTGTAAAATTTTTAAAACCCCATATCTCAAAATCTTGATAAAGAAGGATGGTGTCTTCGACGAAGTTGTTCAGTTGACATAGACTTACAAATAACGAGGCACTTGTTTCGAAATTCTGCCAACATGCTAAAAGTATCTTTTTATACATGTAACTCTATGACACACTGATCAGCTTCGCTAAAGACACCATCTTTCCAAGTTATAAGGATTCTGGGATATGGATATGAGATTTTAATCATTAACTAGTGCCACTTAGTGGAAGAATTACGAACTTTGCAGCACATTATATTGTAGACCTTGACTTACTCAACAACTATACCGAAGTCACTATCCCTCCCTCCCCCACGACGAATGATCTTATGAGAGTCTCGACTAGAGGCAGCTAAGGAAGGACATATACATTTCGGAAAAATCCTGAACTGTACTGGCAATTGCACCCACCCTGACATCCACAGCATGCTGTTGCTGACTAGCTATGTATTGAATGGCTATGCTGTAAAAGCGATTCGAAACATTTCAAACCAGTCAATGTTACATATTTTTGTTTGTGGTAAGGTAAAGAGTATAGTGAAGAGCAAAGTATAGTAAAGAGAAAATTAAAATGTAAGAAATATAGTAAATTCAATAGAAGCAAAGAATACAATAGAGAATAAACTGAAAAGTAAAAAATCAAATGTAGAGTAAAACAAGAAGAAATTAGCAGAGTAAAGAATAAAGTAAGAAATACGATAAAATGTAAGTTCAATTGTCTAAATATTTTTTCTAAATCGTCCAGAGAAGTAAATGCTTTTCAACATTTGGATAGAATAAACATTCCCATTAAACCCATAAACGAAACACCGTTTGTTGGTGGTGTGGATGCACTTGCCTAGTTTTCAGCACAGCAGGGCGCAATTGCACTCCCCAATTGCAGTATGCACACAAACACTATAATTCTCTCGCTCTTCCGTTCTTCTCGCAAAACTCTATGGGCGAATCGGAACCGTAAAAGTTCTCTTCTCGCGCACCACCGACTGACGAACGGAAGGACGACCGCGGGACGCACGGTATGTAATCTAGAGGTATCTAGAGGTTCTCTCACTCTCGTTGTTGTCACTGCACTATTTAACCCCAGCCAGAATCGTCACTCGGTACCATCCACCCCCTTTCGTAGATATGCGGGACGACAGAACGCGGCATCAACGATGCATGCCGTTACACATTGACAGTGCACCGAAAAATTAAAACAGAAACCTGCGACGTAGATCAGGTCACACACGTTTGCTCTAAAGAGAAAAGTCTCTTCTCCGGTGGTGGATCGAAGTAAGAGCTAGAAGTTCCTTGCGTTCAACGACGGAGGGGTTGATTCAGTTGACCTTGCAGTAGCAACCGGGAACCAACGACAACGATGATGATGCTAGTCCGATTAGGTCATCCCCACCGCAGTAGTGGCCAGTTGGCGGCGTCATCGTTGACACTAGAATGGGGCTGGCATTAAGCATTGGGAGCAGCGTCTTCATCACTGCTGTTCTTGGTCGAAGTGGTGCACTGTGGAAAAGGAAGAAAACAAAACAGTCCTAGGGTTAGAATTCATCGTGAAAAGCAGTATCATCTCGCTGTTTGATGAGATGATGTAGGAAAATAGAGTGAGTGGGCGGGGTGGGAAAAACGAATATCGATTTTCCCGTTGCTGCTGGCTCTCATAATGCTTCTGTGTTTTCATTTTGGTTTATTCATAAGCTGGCGAGGATCTGTGCGTATATTCAAGAGAGAGTACAGTTTGATTGCGATAACCGATCAGTATGCAAGTTACAAGTTAAATTTTGAGATGTTCTATGGATCGGCTTTCCAAACAATCTGAAACCTGGTTGTATAATTCAGCTTGATTGGAATGGGATTTGAAGCCAACTTTGAGTTTAACAGGTTAAAAAAATGACGAAGAGAACAAAAGTGCCGAAAATGCATAACTTGGCTCTGTTATGCCTAATAACGCCTGAGCCTCTAAGCAAACTGTCTTGGATCATGTACACTAACAAAGGAATAAAATAGTTCATAAGACTCTAGGCAGTCATTACCCCCCGGAGCGAGTCAGCCATAAAAAACATGTGATGACAACCCATTTTAACATGGCGACCGTGAATAAATGTCTGAAACTATTTTTTGACGAAATTATAACAAATTCTTCAAGGAAATATTCACTCAAAGTTTTCCTGGGCTGAAAATCTCGTTAATAAAGACAATAATAATAATAATAATAATAATAATAATCAACTCAATTAAAAAAAAAAAAGTATGCAAGTGAAAGTTTTGACAGAAATTGTTTAATCGACTATGCTGAACGTCTGTGAGCGGTAATAGCGACACTACGGTATTACATATACGCAACGCACAGACGTACATAAAACAGGTCGGAGTGAAAAACGCAAAATGCGAATATTGCCAGGCGAAGAAGATTGAGAATTCGTGAGGGTAGTGCGAAAGGAAATTTTGGGCCACCGTAGAAAAGCGTTTACTGCCTGTTGGGTGGGAAGCGGGGAAATGCGAAGAAGACCGAATGAGAGCGTAAGCGACGAAATATTTGTAAACAGACAGTGGGTAGAAGAGAAGGGATGGATCTATGTACTGCGTGTGTATTACAAACTGCTTGTTGGCAGAAGAAAACAGAAGTAGCTGATGCTGCTTGGTATACAGTAGACGTTCGATAACTGAAATATGTTTATGTTTCACTTAGCGAACGAAAATCCGATAACTGCAACGTCTGACAGTGTCAACAGACCACCAACTGACGTTAAATGAACGTGAGCTTCATCCGACTGTTCATTTGGGCTAACATGGCGCACCATTTTGACATTTAGCGATGTGATAACTGCAAATTTGTTGCACTTACCGAACTTGCAATTAAACCGTTCGCATCAGTCGAACGTCTACTGTATTTCTATATACAGTAGGCGTTCGGTCGCTTTTTAACTGAAAGTCCGGTAAGTGCAACAAATTTGTAGTTATCGCACGGCTATCTGTCAAAACGGTGCGCCAAGTTAGCCCAAATGAACAATCGAATGGATTTTTCGTTCATTTAACGTCAATTGATGATTTGTTGACGCCCATCTGATATTGCAGTTATCGAATTTTGTTCGCTAACCGAAACGTAAACATGTTGCAGTTATCGAACGTCTACTGTATTGATACTTACGTATACCAAAAAGTGCGGGCTCTAATTTGCCATTCACTTGATCTTTTGTTGTTTGTTGTGCATTAAGAACAATAACGATTAGTAGACACAAGTGTGATGGCCAATCCAATCATCAGGAAATATATTTGGAATGATTTTGAATTTGAATTGTTAGACAGGAAAATACATATCTGATGCAGGGATGTTTACGATCACCTGGCAATCGTTTGACTCATTTGTCCATAACTCAGTTCAGAAACCTAATATTGAATTCGGCACCTACATTTCAAAAGGGCGTAACTGCATTTCAAAACAGTACCTTCTTTTGAAGCTGTGGATCGTATTTCATATTTCACATGAAATCCATCCCCACTATCAGAAAGAGGGGGATTTTAGCTTTCTTTTAGTGCTTATAGATTGTCCAAAAGATTGAACATACTATCCACAGCTTTGAGAGAAGGCACTATTTCAAAAAGCAGTTACGCCCTTTTGAAATGTTGGTGCCGAATTGTGGTGTTCGGCAAAGTTGTAGATTAGTGTTTTTCCTACAATTATCACCAAGGACGTCATATTCTAACTTTGATATATACGGCGCTAGAGCGCTAGTACAACCTACTCATACTAAACGATTGAAAAATCCGATCGTTTAGTATGAGTAGCTGGTACTAACACTTTTACGACGTAAATATTAGAGTTAGAATATGACGTCCTTGGTGATAATTGTAGGAAAAACAGTAATCTACAACTTTGCCGAACATCACATTCCAATATAGGGCTTCTGAACTGAGTTGTGAGCAAATGAGTCAAACGATTGCCAAGTGATCGAAAACATCCTTGCTGATGAAACAATTGAGAATTTCTAGAAATTATTTTTCCAAAAAAGCTGTAAAGATATTGATTTAAGATTTTTCGACAGGAACTGGATGTTATTGCGTTGAAACGGCGCTAAAATTGTACAAAAAAGGAATGACCCAGATTAATTGACAAATGAAAATGCAAATTGTAACAAGGACAAGAACGATAGGGGGCATCCATTAAGTACGTCACGCTTAGTGGGGGAGGGGGGAGGGTCGTTGTGAAAGTGTGGCAAGCAATGTATTACGATAGGAAAAACCAGTACGAAGGGGGAGGTGGGAATGAAAATTTCCAATTTTAGCGTGATATACTTAATGGATGCTCCTAGACAACTTTTCCCTTGAAAAAGGTCAAAACCCATGGCCGAAACGTCGGTTAGAATAAAATAAATCGTCAGTAAATCAAGACTGGGATAGCCGTTTCAACGCAATAGCTGTAAAGATAGTTATTATTGTTTTATGCAGAGATCTGAGATGCAAAATCAAAACATCATTTTCAGGGAAGCAATGATGACCATAATGTCATGACCGATCCTGTGCTGAATCAGTCAAAATGAATCGAGAAACAGAAGAAACTGTTAAGTGTTGATGAACAGTAATGCTCATTTAAGTCCAGAGAACCTTTCCTCGGTACCAAGATTTGACATTAATCGAGAATTCAGGGGATCCATCGTAAACTCCTTTAGTAGTTCCATCAAAGAAACCTCCAGGAGTCCCTCTCAGCTCTTTCAAAAATTTCTTTTGAGGTTCTCTCAAGAATTTCTCCCGGAGTTCCTCCAGGCATTTTTAAGTTTCGCAGAAATTTCTCCAATAGTTCTTTCAATAATTTCTTCAGAATTTCTTTGGAAGATTCCCCATGAGTTCTTCTGGAATTGCCTAGAGAGTTTCATCGAGAATTCCTGTAGGAGTTCCTTCAAAAATTTCTCCAGGTGTTTTATTGGGAATTCTTCCGGGAGCTCCATTGACATCTCCTACAAGTGATCCATAGAGAACTTCTCCAAGAGTTCCATCGCCCCATCGGTAATTCCTCCAATAGTTCCAACGAGTTTCATTAGGAACTCTTTCAGAAGTTTCTTGGAGAATTTCTTCAAAGGTTTTTTCATAAATGACTTCAGAAGTTTCTTAAAAATTCGCCAGGAGCTCTTTTGGCGATACCTGTAAAAGTTCCTTTTGAAATATCTCCAGATGATCCATTGAAATTTCCTCCATGAGTTCCATCTGAAGTTTCTGCAGAAGTTCCATCGGGAAATTCTGCTACAGTTCTTTCGGAAACTATTCCAGGATTTCCACAGGAGATTCTTCCAGGAAACACATCATCAATTCCTCTAAGATTTTTTCCAAAACTTTTTTTTTTCTAAAATTCGATGTGGAACTCCACAGAGTATTTCTTCAGGAGTTTTTTTTGGGAATTATTTCAGAAGTTTGAAACTATCTGCGTGGGTTCTTTCAGAGATTTGTTCAGGAGTTTGCTTAAGATTTTCTTGAGGAGTTCCTTCAACAATTACTCTAGATGTTTCTTTGAAATTATCTTGGTATTTCTTCGGGGTTTCATCAAGAGTTCTTTTGAAAATCTCACCATGAGTTTCATAGGTATTTCCTTCAGGAGTTTCATCGAGAATTTCCTTCGTGAATTCTTCCATGAGTTTTGTTCTTAGAATTCTTCTAGAAGTTCTTCCAATAGTCTCTCCAAGAGCTGTATTGGGGATTCCTCCTGAAGTTCCACTGTGAATCTCTTCAGGAATTCCACTAGAATTTCTATTGGAGATTTTCCCGAAGAATACTAATTAGGATACTTCCAGGTGTTCCCACGATAATTGCTCAAGAGTTTTATCGCGTGTTCTTCAAGGACTTCCTTCATGAATTCCTCAAGGAATCTTTTCGAAAATAAATTCAGGAGTTTCATAGGAAAGTGGTAACACCTACACACCATTGGCCTGTCTTGTAGGAATGTTATTATGCTCTTCCTCAGGAATTGTATTTTGAATGCCTTCAGGAGTTTCTTCGAGAATTTCTACAGGATTTCCACTGGCAGTTCCACGAAGAGTTTTATTGAAATTTTCTCTACGAGTTCCTCCGGGAATTCCAGAAGACTATTTGGAATATCTTCATGAGTTCCATTGGGAATTTCCACAGGAGTCGCATTGGCAATATCTCCAGGTTTTTTTTATTAGAAATTCATCAAGGAATTCCATTGGAAATTTCTCCAGGTTTATTTTCGCTGTTTGATTCCGACTGTTCTTGGTGTATTTTCAAGTTTTTTTTTGGCTTTTCAGTCAGATTATGATATCAAAATCAACCTTATGTTCTCTTACATTTCGATCCGTATCGGATATTTCTGGATCCTTGGGAAAGATCCGATACGGATCGAAACGCCGGTGTTAGAGAACATAATGTTGTTTTTGATCTCACAATCGGACTGGAAAGCCAAAAAAAAAATCCTAAAAATCTCCAGGCATAGCATTGGCGATTGTTTCAAGAAATTTATTAGGAATCCCTCCAGCAGTTACATTGGAAATTTCCTCTAGAGTTGAATTTCGAATAACTTCAGGAGTTCAATTGGAAATTTCTATAGGACTTCTTCGGGAATTTCTCCTGGAGTTCCTTTGAAAATATTTCCATAAGCTCCAACGAGAATTGTCTTTAGGTGCTCCAATTTCATTTTCTCCAGTTGTTTAATTGAGAACTTCTCCGGGAGATCCACTGAGAATTTCCCTTGGAATTATGTTCAAGAACTTTTATCTGGAATTCTTGAAGGAGTTCAATCGTGAATTCCTCCTAGAGTTCCATTATTAGGAATTCCTCCAGGTGTTCATTCAGAAATTTCTTAAACAGTTTCGCTGGATGATTGCACCAGACAAATATGTATATTTGTGATTCTTCTCTATCAATTTCGTAAATATTTCCTCTAATAATTTCTGTTTGAACTCATTCGACCATTTCTTCAAGGTTTACTCATGAATCTCTTTATAATTGTTCTTGTAGTTCGTTTGGGAAATCTTCCTGCAAATGTTTTAGACATTTCCCCGGAAGTTTCCTTAAAAACTCCTACGAATGTCTTCGGGAATTCCTCCGCCAATTTGTGTAGGATTCTATCCACAAATTCAATTGAAATTTCTTCCAAAATTCTAAAAGAAACTTGCAGAAGATCAAGATGAATTTGTCGAAGTAGTTTCAAAGACACTTACCTAAGATTTTTTTTTACAAAATTGCCATATAAAATTTTAGGAGAAATTTTCAAAAGAATCGTAGGACCAATTTAACAATAAATTGACAGAGGAAATTTTGTAGAACCTTTAGGACGAGGAGTTCTGAAGGCATAAGCGGAGGAAGATCCAAAAAAATCACGAGAGAAAAAAAAGCCAAAGAACTTTCATAATAAATTCTTAGAAGAATTTCTGAAATGATTGTCGGAATGATTTCTACAAAAAAAAATTACAGAAGAATTTCAGAAATAATAGCTTGAGGAATTCCTGAAGCAATTGTGGGAGGAATTCCTAAAGAAATTGTTGAAAAAAATTTCTAAGGTATTTGACTAAGCAATACCAGAAGAAAATGCAGTGGAATTCTCAAGAAAATTGTCGAAGAAATTCCTAAAAGGATTGCCGGAGAAAATCCTCAAAAGACTGAATTTCATGAGGATTTCTTGGATAAATTTCTGGAGGAATTTCTTTGAGAATTTGTTGGATGAATACTTACAGAAATTTCTGGGTGAATTTCAAAAGTAACTGTGGGAAATCCTGGAGAAACTAACAGAGAAATTCCACGAAGAATTGCCAGTGCAAAAACTCTCGATGAACTTTCTGAATTTCTGAAGAAAACTCTAACATATATTGCTGGAAAAATATCCGAAAACTTTGCCAGAGAAATTTCCCAAGTATTTGCCATTTTTTGTTTTTTTTTCTACTTTTCAATGATTTGCTCCGGTAATAATTTGAGAATTTTTTCTTGTAGCGTATATCGAAAATACATCGCAAATTCCTTCTGGTGCAGTCTGGTGAATTTTACAAAAGTTTCTTCAGGAATTCCTCCGATAGTTTTGTTATGGAACTTCTTCGGCAGTTACTTCAGGAACTCCTTCAAAATATCATTCAGAATTTCTCCGGAAAATTGTATGGGAATTCCGATGGCAATTTCTTGCAAAGTTGATTAAGCAAATTCCATCTGATATTTCGTTAGGAAGTCCTTCCGTATTTATTCCCGAATATCTTCGGATTTTTTTGAGAAATCTTGGCCATTTGCCATAGCTTCCTCCGGCAACATTTCAAGAAGTTTGAGAACCGTGAGAAATGCCTTCAGGAATTCTTCTGTTTTTTTTATGAATTCCTCCAGAAATATAATTGGGAACTTCTTCGGCAGCTTTTCAAATTTTATAGATGTTTAATTCTCTTAATCCTCAAGATGTTCTCGAAGAAATTTCTAAAAGAACACCTGAAGGAATTCCTAAAAGCCTAAAAGAACACCTGAAGAACCCTAAAGAAATAACCGCAGAAATTACCGAAGAAACTGCCGAAAGGATTTATATAAGGACTGTTCATTTTATAAAGAGGACAACTTTGCAAGGCTATAAAAAGAAAACGCGTAGTTCAAATTTGAGCAGCCTTGGTTAGTTGTTCAGTACATTATATTCATAAGCGTAACTAGGTCATGGCTCTAGGGGGGGCCAAGGCCATGTCGATGTAGATTTTTTATACTAAAATGATACTTTTCGCCTGAATTGCGTGATTTTTTTTCCAAAATGGATTATTATGGAGGGGGCCAGGCCCCCCCTGGCCACCCCCATTTACGCCAATGATTATATTAGCAGATAATAACCATAAATAAATTGGGTTAAAATTATTGAACTTCATAGAAATGTGGCAAAGTGTTTCGAGAGATCAATTTTTCAATTCCCAAAAACTAAAGATAAACACAAAATTTCTGTAAAACATCGCTGTATCGTTTTTAATTGCATAAAAGTGTTTGCCATTCTGCAGCAGTTTGAGTGATACATATTCTGGCAAAATATAAACCTATAAACCTAATCGGAATAATGGTTGTTGAGATATTAAAGTTACAAGTTGGACTCGATTTTCAGAATAAAATTTATTTGTTAAACAAAAATGTATAAAAATATTAAATTTTGAATGTTTTCAATGAATCTAGTTGAAAGTACTAATAATGCAATTTCAAATGCAGAAAACCGCTTCTTGATAGCATTGTTGGCTTGGTTACTGTGCTTCATGGCAGTTACCGGAGATAAAACCGCTTCGTTCTTTGAAGGTTCTTCTAAATAACGATGTATTCTATTGCAAATACAACTTAACAATGATGTCGAAAATAAAAATTAACATGTAGTTATTTTCAAATAAGGTATATAATCACATAGGGTCAGACCTTGCTGAAAATAAATAATAATAAGCTTCTCTAGAATCAAAAACTTGCATTTATGGAGCAAAAAGTATGCAATTTTTCATTATGGCCATCATTAAGTATTAAATTTATGATGAAGAATGTACTTTAAAGCATATTTCTCTTCGGTATCATTTAGAATGCGATTCTCTTCTATACTGGACAAATTTTGAACTGATTCCGTAGTGTTATTGCATCACTGGACTTAAATAAGTATTTTTTATCAATTTCATTGATAACAAGGCAACTCACTATATCAAGCTGTATAATGCTTGGTGCATTATTACTGACCAACTATTACACTCTACCTTTAGAAGAATAGTATTAGATCCCAACACATTGAAAAGTTCATGAAAATTTTAAAGTTATGTATGTGGAAAGTTGTGTAGAATTTTGAGAAATGGGGTTTTATTGAGTTTTAACGAAAACCGCTTCAGTTCCATAACTAAGGACAATTTGTATAATGTTATATTTTTCCTACACTGTAGAATAGCTATGGGAATTTATGCAAAAAACCGATAATGCTTTTATTGAAAAATAAAAAAGATATCACACAAATAAGGTGTCCTCTTTATAAAATGAACAGTCCTTAGTAATTAGATGAGGTGTGGAGGTTTTTTCTATGTTAATTTTAAAATAATTTCCAAAAAAAAAACACATAAATTCATGAAAAAATTGTGAAGGAATTCCTTAAAGAATTGTCAGATCCATTCTACAATGGGAAAAAATAGGTATAAAACACGAATAAATTTAATATCTCAGCTCGGAGTGGATAGATTTGAATGAATTTTCGACACAAACTGTAAATTAAGGTGGCTTACACTTATATGAAAAACAAAAGTTTCGAAAAATGCCAAGTCTAACCTCCTCAATCAGTTGTTTTGGACTCCCAGAAGCTACGTTCAAAATTTGAGCAAAATCGGTTGAGCCTAAGGGGGCGCTCAAAACGCTTGAAGTTTGTATGGGAAAACTTGGCCAAATGTATGCAGAAATTTTTAATTTTCGAATTTTGCCGCTAGGTGGCGCTGTAAGCGTTCAATAATCAAACCCTTTGGTATGATTGTAGGTGACTATATGCCAAACAACTTTGTCGAAGACCGCAAAGTGATCCAACGTCTGTAAAAAAAGGTATACCCTAGGAAAAGTGAGGATAAACTTTATTGTTATTTTTCCAATACATGTAAAGGAATAATATCAATAATGAAATCTCAATACTTTGCCTCACTTTGCCTAGGGTATAACTTTTATCACAGCCGTCGGATCACTTCGCGGTCTTCGAGAAAGTTGTTTGGCATTTAGTCACCTACAATAATACCAAAGGGTTTGATTATTGAACGCTTACAGCGCAACCTAGCGGCAAAATTCAAAAACTTAAAATTTCTGCATACATTTGGCCAAGTTTTCCCATACAAACTTCAAGCGTTTTGAGCGCCCTCGTAGCCTCAACCGATTTTGCTCAAATTTTGAACGTAGCTTCTGGGAGTCCAAAACAACTGATTTAGGAGGTAAGACTTGGTATTTTTCGAAGTTTTTGTTTTTCATATAAGTGTGTCCACCCTACTGTAAATATCTCTATAGTTTCAGATAAGGAGGGTGTCGTACGCCGCACGTTGCTGGAAATCTATGTATCGGGCCCGTTTTACCCCATTCTCTCTCATTTTCACCTTCTTGGAAAAATCCTGAAGTGCAAAATAAATAATTTATTTAATTTGGGTTTGTGTAAAAATTTCCGTAGTATCGAATGGAGCTGGTTTGGCTTACCGCACGGCCATAAAAATTGAAATATTTTCAAATTACCCCGACATCCCCTTTTTCTTTAAAATTGCACATGCTTCACTGCCCGAAGTGGAACGCAAACCATAAGAGCAGGACCAACCTTATGTCAAATTGCCGATACTGTGGGAGTTTTTACATAAATACGAGTTAAACAAGGTATTTATTTTGAACGCCAGACGGGAATAGAAGAGGATTTTTTCAAAAATGTATTAGAAAGAGAGAGCGGGCTAAAACGAGCTCAACACACTGATTTCCAGCATCGTGCGGCGAATGACACCCTCCTTATCTGAAACTATAGAGATTTTTACAGTTTGTGTCAAAATTTTATTCGAATCCATCCACTCCGAGCTGAGATATTGAATTTATTCGCGTTTTATACATATTTTTTCCCACTGTGCATTCGTTAAAAAAAATGTCTGAAGTACTCCTGAAGGAACTTACGCTGAAGATCCTTAACAAATTTATAGAGAATTTTCTAAACTATGCAGGAATTGTCTTGAAGAACTATTTCTTAGGAAATCATAAGACACCATCAGCAATCTGTCACTCACATAGGTTGTTTGATTGATTCTGTTGAACTTTATAGTGAGCATCGGTAATAGAGACCCTACGGTACATACATACGCAACGGATAGACGTACATAAAACAGATCGAAGCAAGAGACGCGAAATGTGAGTACTGCCAGTGGCACCCTGCCTTGGCGATGTGGATCGAGAAATCGCGAGGGTAGAGCAGAAGAAAACTTTCGGCCACAAAAGAAAAGCGTTTACTGAGGCCTGAGCGGCGATGGGGGTGGGATTCAGGGAAAATGCGAAGCAGACCGAGTGGTGAGAGCGCGTAAGCGATGAAATATTTGTAAACAGACAATAATATGGATAGAAGGGATGGATCTATGTACTGCGTGTGTATAACAAATCGAAAACAGAAGTAGCTGATGGTGGTTGGTATATTTCTGTATCCATACCTATTTATACATACGTATGCCGAGAAGTGCGAAGTTCTAATTTGCCATCTTTTGATCTTTTGTTATTGTGCATTAAGAACAATAATGACAAGTGGGCACAAGTGAGCGTCGGTGATGATCAATCCAATTATCAGGGGAAACATTTACATGCCAATGGCTCTGTTTTTTGCCTTTTTTGATTTTGGAATGAGTTTTAGTTGTTTATTTCTCGTGGGATTTCGGCTTTCAGTCAAAGAAAAGCGTTGATTTTCTTATTTCATCGCCAACGTTTCGATCCAGATATTGGGATCTTCTCCAGGGCTCGAAATTAATCAATTTGTCTGTTCCAGGGTACATCTCACGGTTGATTGTCGCGTTTTGATTTGGCACAAATCTGAGTGTCTGTTCCCGTGTAAATTAAGGATTTGTGCAGTGCCAAATCAAAACGCGACAATCAACCGTGAGATGTACCCGGGAACAGACAAATTGATTAATTTCGAGCCCTGGAGAAGATCCCAATATCTGGAGCGAAACGTTGGCGATGAGAAAATTTTGCCAAGAAATATTATAGGAATTCTAGGATAAACTCCTACATAAGTTACGTTAGGAATTTTTGAAGAACATGTCCGGAAAAGTTCGAAAACCTAAAAACACTCCCAGAGGAATTCTAAAGAAATTTTCAGGAGTATTTTTTAAATAATTGTCGGAGGGACTCCTAAAAGAGATTCCGGAGGAACTTACAAATGAATTGCCACCGAAAAGACTGTTGGCGGAATAATTCCTAAAAGAATACCGGAAGAAATTTACTGCAAAGAAATTTTAACTGAATTCTTAAATGAATTGTCGAATAAATTAGTAGAAAATTTGTCAGAAGTGTCCTTAAGGAATTTTGCAGTGAAGTTCCTAAAGAAATTAACGAAGGAATACCTAAAAAAAACTAACGGAAGAGTTTCTTTAGCAGTTTACTGGCAAACTCTTGAACAAACTGTCGGGAAAGAGTATTTACAAATTGACAGAGGAATTCCTGAAGAAAGTTTTGAAAAATTTGCCGAAAAAAAAACTTGAGAAAAGTTTGGCAGAGTTGGTATAAAGGAACACGAAAAGTACGAAAAATTCCTGAAAAAATCCCTAAAAATGCCGGATAAAGTTGATTTGATCTAATTAAGCAATTCTCGAAGAAATTGCAGGAGAAATTTATAAAGGAGTTGCTAGTAATTATCCAGAGAAAATGTCAGAAAAACTTCATAAGAAAATTTCGAGCGAATTTTCTAAAAAACTTCAAACATAATTGCCGGAGAAAATCCAAAAGAAGCAGAATATTATACATTTTCGAAGAAGTTTAGTAGGTATTATTCGGACGAGTTCTCAAAAGAATTTTTGAAGGAGCTTCTGAAAGAATTGTCGAATGAAGTCCCAACGAAATTACCGGAGTAATTCCAAAAGAAATTCTCGGTGAAATTCCTGAAAAAACAGTCACATTTTTTTTAAATAATTGTCAGAGTATTTCCGATGAATCTGATCCCAGGCGGAGATAATTTCCTTTGGAAACTCTAAAGCAACTACTTAATGCTTCTGGACAGCCGTTCATTGAGGATCTTTTTCCAGAAGTTTCTTCGGAAATCACATGAAAATATTGCTGGTAATCGTATTTCGAAACTCTCCTGACATTTCTAAAGGAATCCGTTCAGCAATTGCCTTCAGCATTACTCTGACAATTTGTTTATGAAGACAGCTTTTTTAGGAACTTCTTTGGTATTTCTTTAAGATATTACTGCGAAGACTTCTTGAGGAATTCCTCCAAAATGTTCCTGAGCAATTCTTCAGGAATTTCTTTCAATAATTCCTTAAGACTTTGTATTTCAAAAACCCATCTAGCTATTCCGTTCGCAAATGTTCAAACGAATTGTTCAAAGTTTCCTCCTTTATATTTTTTTTCAAATTATTTCGACAAATATTTCAAGAATTTCTAGAGCAGCTTTTAGTGTTATCAACATTTTTTAGGAATTTGTTCGGCATTTTTTCAGACATTACCAAAAATACCTTTACGGAATTTCTTTCCAGATTTCGTCAGGCACTTTCTTAACAAACTTTTACTACAGTCCCATTTGGGTTTCCTCCAAAAAATTTAACTAGGAACACCCTCGGCATTTTCTTCAAACATTCCAACCTTGGGAACTCTCCTAGCAAAGGCGCCGAATTTGCCTTCAGAAATTTCGAAGGAAATTATTTAGGAATTCATTTTTTTTTTTGGAAATTTCTTTGGCATAGCTATTGCATAGGGAATGCCTCCGGCAAATTTCATTGGCCATTTATTTAGAAATTCCTTCCACGATTTAATTGGAAATTCCTTCGGCATTTTTTTAGGAATACTTTCGAGAATTGCCAACGATAAATGGAAAATTGTACGATCTGAAGAAATTCAGGAATTCTTCCGATATTTTTTTAGGAACTCCTTTGGTAATTTCTTCGGGGAACTCCTCCGGCAATTTATTTAGAAATTCAACCAGTGTTTTGTTATGGATATTCCTCTGGAAATTTCTTCAGTGACATCTTGGATTTGTCGTTTAAGCATTGGTTTGAAAATTACATACTTCGACAAGTCTTGTAGAAATCCCTCCAGAAATCTCTTAAGTAATTAGCAATTTCATTTGGAATTTTTCCCGCATTTTTTTTAGAAATTCTTTTTGGATTTCCTCCTACAATTTCTGTTTAAATCTTTATTGTAATTCCTTGAGGAATTTCCTGGTAGTTCCATCAGAAATTTCATCGGCAATGTGTAAAGGAATTCTTCCGGAAATTCCTCAAGCAATCCTTAACAAGTTCATCCGACATTTTTGATTATGATTTTCGAAGTTTGCCAGTTTTTTTTTATGAATTTCTTCGGCAAAGTCTAGAGCGACTCCTCCCACAAGCTCTTCTGAAATTGCTCCGTAAATTTTGTTAAGACATTTTCAAGACATTGCTGAAGAAAGGATTCGCAATGAAAACGTCGGATGAATTCCACATAAGATGGACGACAATGTGAGCTGAGCTGAAATGCTCATTTGAGTCATTTTGGAGTACGAATCGTATAAATTCAAAGAAAACCGCATTGAGCTGCCAGTGTTTATTTAAATTATATTGGGTAGAAAACACTGAGAGTAGTTAAAATGCTCGTATGTATAATGTTAGAAAAAGAAGAATATGAGTCCATAACATTCGGAAGAATAGTAATGACACAAATAGGGCTCTGCATGCAATTACCTTCTTCTCTTTCACTCTTACTGAAATTTTGTAAACAACAAGGCCAAGAAACGTCAAAATCCCATACAATTTCAAAACAATGCAGTGCCCTATACAGCATGGAGTAGAGTTGAAAGAGCTCATTTTGGACACTTTAAATCAAGTTCAGTTGAATTTCATTTTGAAAAACGCTCACTACAAATTACTCCACACGCTAAGAAAAAGTTACTCTAAAATGAGTAAGATTCACACAAAACGGAGCTAAACTGGAACAGCTCAAAAAATGAGTAAATTGCATTTCCATCGATAGCGCTGGCCCAAGTGCAAGAATCAAAACAGTTTAAACCGTATAATATTCTTCACAGCAGCAAGAATATTATACAACTTAAACTGATGAGATTTTCGCACTTGGGCCAGCGCTATCGCTGGAAATAAAATTTACTCAATTTTGAGTTGTCCCACTTTAGCTCCAAAATGAGTGAATTTTCTGACCGTGCATATTTTTTATGCAGCCAAAACCGTACAAATTCCAAGGAAATCCCATGAAGGGTAACTAAAGGTGCTCATTTAAATCATATTTGATAGAAGATACTCTGTGAGGAGCTTCAAGGCTAGTGGAAATCCGAGTTTTAGTTTGTTCGAACAAAAATATTTTCAAATGAGCTAGAAGGGCTCAGATAGATATAATTTTGGAAAGAGCTACAGTGCTCATTCGATTTTTTTTTTTTTTGAGACATAATCGTAGAAATTTGATTCACAATTCGCCAAATTGATATTCGGGGTACAGCAAATCACATTTATCTTAAAATTCAAATAAGGATCATTAATAGGACTCTGATTCAGAAGAGATTAGCTGTTAAGGCTCATTTGAGGTACAAAAGCACTTTGAAGACCTTTGGGCAAATCTAATTCGGAGAACAGCTGTGAGTTCTCATTTGAGTTACTTAACCTAATGAAGACCAACTTTCCTAATAAGAGCTGCAAAGCTCTTCATCCGTTTCCTACAACCACTATTTAATCAATATATGTTGTTTCGTCTCCCTTTGTGAACTTTAAAACCCAAACAAAACTGAAGAACCACCGCATGACCGCTTGAAATACGATGACAGGACATGCATGCAGTGCTGTTAGCCGCATTGGCAAAACAGCCCTTACTCCTTCCACACATCGATATGTACAAAACGGCCTACTGGAAGGAACATCGCTTAGACAGACAGCTAGATTAAAATTCTCCCCTTTCCTATTTGGAAGAATAAAAATGCCAAACTCCGCACCACCGACGAAAGCCTTTTTCTTTTGCGCCTCACGCCCTTTTCGTACTAACAACGACGGTTTTCGATCGAAACACTCCCTTCTAGTATGCAAGAAGCCTATGTGCCGCACCCTTGCAGTTATTCGCGAAAAGCCATTTCCACATTTTGCACATCATACTGCTCCAGGCCCTGCTGTAGGGTTTGCAGGGAACAGAGCCACGGAAGCTCATAAATCAGTCCACAATCTGATGGCTTCTTGTTCCTCTTCTTCTGCGTTGCAATGGGGCTATTTCGCTCTTCTGGTTAATAGCCGGCAATGTTGCGGCGGCGGCGGGATACAGTCAAGTGTGGACTTCCTGGATTGCGGCGGTAGGGTGACCAATCAATTGCCTATTTATACAGTTTCAATGAAATTTTTAATTTGTTAACTCGGAACATTCGAAAAAATGTGCAGTTCGTCTGTAAATTTGGTCTGTTTTGTTCGAGATACTTGTAGAAAGTTTAATTCTCGACAAAATTGTCGAAGATCGTACTTCAATCCGACTTGAAATAAGAGAGATATTGACATTTTACCAAACTGCAAGAAAACTGCAATAAAACGGCTATAACTCTCTTGGACCAGCTCGGATTAGTTTGCGGTTTTCGACAAAGTTGTAGATCTCGGGCTTATCAGTTAGATTCTGGAATTGCACGATGATTCGACATTTACAGCGCCATCTAGTGGCAGAATTCAATTCCGCTCTAGGAAATTCCATAGCGTGTAATGTGGTTCGCAAAGAATTTCAAAAGTCTTTTCACCCTAACGCACGTATACATGGTGTAATGAATAGCACCCAAACAATACCTTTGTTCTAGCTCTTCTCTCCATCAGCTGGAATAGGAAATTCTATCCTTTGTTCAATCCTCCTTCGTTGGTTAGACGGACAAATGGGAAAACGTGGCTTATCAGCAGTTCCTATCCAGACATCAACGACTTCCGCATCGGAAGAGAAATACAAACAGCAAATCTGGCAACACTGCTTTGACATATATCCCAACCGTTTCTTCCACATCCACAAGCGATTCTTTGTCAATATTGACAGTGACAACAAAGTGTCCGATTACATCACCGAGCATTGATCAACCTATAACCGGCCCCATTTCCGTCTCAGTTGTTCCAATTTCCTCACACCAGAACAGATGACAATTTGATTGGGTTTCTTCGCTTCACGACTTCCACGACTGTCATGAGCGTGTGTGTTGGGTGTTCCCGATTCCAGCATCCATCAACTCCAACCATCGCATCGAAAGGTCGACCCATTAAACCAATTATTGTCATTTTGCGGGGTGACGAAGAAAATCGAAAGTAACAAATGATCGTCCATTTCTCATTTTATATAGTTGTAGTGCTACACGACCAATCGTCATTAGGAAAAGCAAAAGTTGAACTTGCCGTCCGTTCCGGACTCCGGACTCCGAACTGCACAGGGCGAGCGCGATTACTTGCACTTTTTAGCAACAGTCACGCAATTTGGCGCGGCGTCCATTTGGATCGATCGATGAACGAACGAATGTAGTTCCGTCACGGAGAAACTGAAAAACTCAAAATTAGGTACTTTTAAACTCAATTTTGAGTTCTTTTTCATCTCCCTTTTCATGCGCTCTTTCTATTGTTGTCAGAGAGTGAAGAGAGAAACACCCCAACTTTTGCAGTTCCGTGCGTCAAGCCAAAACTGAGTTTCTAGCACAGTACTCAAATTTGAGTGAATACAACCTAGTCAAAATTTCGGTTGGGTGGAAAAAACTTAAAATTAGGTATTTTTTTCACATGGAAGCAAGCGGAAACAACCCAACAAAAACATCGATTCCATCAACTCAAAATTGGCTTGACGCACGCAACCCCGAAGTTGGGTGGAAAGAACTCACTTTTGGGTAGTTTCGTCTCTCCGTGTAGGAAATATGTTTGCCAGTTGGTGCCCAACTAGTGGAAAGAAGATGAAAAGCGTTTTATTGCAAACAAACTACAAACAGTGGATGTTCGATAAGTGAAACGTCAGTTGACGTCTCAAACACTCGTCAACTGACAATCAATGAACTTTGAAGGTTCACTGAGCAGTTCGTTTTATCTCGTTCGGTTAAGGACAAACGTCTTGAAATCCCGCTTCAACAGTGCATGAGAACTTCAGACGCACAAATCTCTAGAAGGAAGCTTCAATCAACAGTGCATTTGTTTATTCTGTGCATGCTCACTTGTAATAAGCTTTAATTAAGAAGATCAGGTGTGCTGGTTTTGTTTACAAAGGGATTAGTGCGCTTAAAATCGTGAGTAGGTGCCAAAGTCGGCTATTGTGGCGGACATTTTGGGATTCTAACAAGTCTGTCCTTAATCCGATTGACAGATGGCGGTCCAACGACTGATAACGGCTGAACCGGATGAACATGAATGAACACCGCGAAGTCAATCAACGTCAATTGACAGTCAGTTGGACGTCAACAGCTCATCAATTGACGCTGCAGTGATCGAGTTTCGATCGAAACGTAATCATGTTCCAATCAACAAACACCCACTGTAGGAACTTCTGTGACTGGATGCAAGCGCGGAGTTTGACTGGGAAACTCATTTTGCTGAAATCATGAAACACATCACCGGGACGACGACGGGAACGGGAAATCGATTAGAAAATGCAGCCAACTGTGTTAAAACGGAGCGAGAGAACATTCAGCCACCTAGAAGAGGTGGTGCAGTCAGTCAGTGACCTGGTTCTCGTAACGTCATCGTCGACGAGAAACTCGAGAACTCCGAGTGATTGGTGGGTTGGTGAAGGTGGTGGATTGGCGGAAATGGGATCGAGTACAACTACGCTAGTTTGATAAATTGAATATTTGCCAAGTAATGTTGAGCTGGGACGTGACCTGAATCGGGTAAAAATGTGATGGCTTAATGGGTGCAAAAATAGAACGAAAGCAGTCCGATATCCCAAAGTAAATCAATTTCTTTTCAACAGATCGAAGACAAGAAGACAGAATTTAACATATACAAATCTAACATACCAAAATATAAAACTAATTCTACATATTTATCACATTTTAAATTACTCTGGCTGTTTTGACATATTGACGTAGGACTACACTTTCCTCCGTCATATTTGATTCCAGAATGAGCTACAGAGCTCATTCCAGTAGCCTTTGTTTGATTAAGGTCAAGAGCAGAATCGACTTGTTCCGGTTATATCTGTCTGACAGTGCACATTTGAAACTATTATCAAAAAGAAATCGCTGAGATTCTGCGACGAACTTCAAAGTAATAGCGAACGTCAGCGATCCGATTCAAAGATGAGCTATAATGCTCTTTTCAATTATTTTGGAACATGAACAGTAGGTATGAATATTATTGTGAGTAAAACTGGGTTCAACATCAAAAACAGCTGAGTAAACACATACAAGTAATCATAGATAGAGAACAGGGGGAAGGGGAAGTCTATGATTTTGCTACAAATCAACAAAACATGTATTTGGTGTGGAAACATAGGCTACAATGGGCAAAGGAGGTGTCAAAAATCAACCTAAAATGCTACGTCATTTCTGGATGCTTCCAAATGGTATGTTCTAATACAATGTATTAAGACCTTTATGACCTAATCAGCTGTATTGATACGAACATTGATTAGCAATGTTTTATTTCCAACAACGCACAGTGGTTCCGCCATAGGTCATTAATCCAAAAATTTGACCTCAATGAAACTGTGATATCATTGCGGAAACATCAAGTTTAATGCTTTAATAACTAGGGACAATCATTACTTTTATCAAATGTATGCCGAAACTTTTCCGCAGAGCTCATGAAAGTAGATGTTCTTGAGTAGATATTTTATTTGAATTTTTTCTAATTTCAGTCCTATGCATTTATCACTATATTAATATAGTGATATATCGATCTTATATCGATCTCTATATCGATTCTTACATAGTTGAAATCGATGTTTATCACAAATTTAGATGCCATTCTTTATCATTTTATTTGAATAAGTGTGACTGAATTAGATGCTTTTTCCACAGAAAATTTCAAACAAGCCGAAAAAAATGTTACTCCTTCCGACTCCTTCGGACGTTCTTCTATAAAACTTCCCTATAATCTTGAAAAATGGTTTACTGGCAAATTTAGCTGCGACCGTTTGCGACCAGATTGGTAGTAGTCACTTAAGTGTCGTATTTTTAATTTGCTCAAAAACTAACAAATACCTCCGGCATTGCATTGCACGGAACACTTTTTTCCAACTTTCACCCTCTTTTTCCATTACATTATGTGGGTTTCACTATTGTTGAGCAGTTTTGACTATCGCGGACCGCCCAAACTAATATTAGTATATCCAAATCAGTTGGTAACCAAAACTATAAAATAATGAATTTCTGCTCCGTAAGGCCAAAAACTCGATTGAGCCCATTTTTAATAAACAATACAAAAACGCATTTGGAATGCAAATATGCATCAAATTTAGCGGTTTCATCATAAAACTCGATAAACTCATATTTATGGCCGCCCTCATATGGGCCTGGAACCACTGTGCAACGTACTGCTAGTGAAAAATGAAATGAAATCACTATTAAAATGCGTATTCCTACGTCAAAGACTAATATTGAAAATGAAACGTCAGAGAACACAAATATGACTGCCACAATAGCTGTCTTGAACCTCTTCTCACGATCAAGAGCACTAATCTTGAAAATTCACAGGCTAATGACCCTGATTTGGGTTATCTGCCTCTTTTTGCAAGTGAGCAAAGCCTGGATAATCAAATGCAGCGTGGAGCTTAAATGGCTCATCTGAGGCAATCTAGATAGAGAATAGTGTTGTGGAAAGAGAAATATTGCGAGAAAATCATCAGAATTCCTGTTCATGTTGTTTATCCGGACGATTGTTTTCCATCGAATATACTGCTATTGAAATGACCTAAACGATTTTATCATTTTGACATAGGAATACGCCTTGCTCTATCGAGTCGAAATTGTTCGTATCCTTAAACCTTCGAGAAATGAGGCAAAAATGGCTAGAATCAGATACCTTGTCATTGTCGCTGAATCGTCAATAAACAAAAAAAAGCTTTGCAATTAGCTCTTCGAGCTTTCATCCAGTAATAAATAACATTGTTGATTTAATACAAAATTGAACTGCAAAGTTCATTTCAAACAAGGTGCAGGATGAACTGTATGAATCTGTTGTACAGTACTTCGGATGTAATAGTAGTTTTAAACTTACACTTAATAAACGGTGTGAGTCTGACGCTGAGCGGAGCTGCGGAAGTTCATTTTAGTGAGTCTTGGTAGATGGAACCGGGAAGGAAAGCTCCGCAAAGAGCTCCAGAGCTCGTTTGAGCTATTTTGGAACAAGAACGGAACAAATCTAAACTCGAGAAAATGTATAATGAAAATCTCATTCTCAGCTCAGATACAATGTTCATTTGAGCTGTAAGACTTTATTCTCATTCCAGATGATGAGCAGGAAATGTGCTTCATAGCACATTTGAATAGTTATCAAGCAGTACCAGTACGGAACTCTTATCTCTTCTCTCCTTTGAACTTGAACTCAGAACCATATGCCTACTGTTATTGTTCGCAAATGTTTCTATTGCAATTCGAAGGTATCCAGCATGACCAATGAATGCTACAGGTGACAGGTTCGATTCCCGGTCGATCCAGAAGCTTTTTGTAATTGAAATTTCCTTGACTTCCTTGGGCATACAGTATTTTCGTGTATGCCATAAGATATACAATTGCATTTGCAAAATAAGCTCTCAGGTAATAACTGTGGAGGTGCTTAAAGAACACTAAGCTAAAAAGCAGGCTCCATATCTGTAGGGGTCGTTATGCCTAGAAGAAGAAGAAGAAGAAGAAGAAGAAAATAAAGATGGGAAACAGTTTCAAGAGAAGCATCACAGCTCATTTGAGTTATTATGAAACTTAAACTACACAACACTATAGTTGAGTAAACTGACCATCGATTTCAATATTTTAACACATCCGTCAAAAACTGAATCTAGGGTATTTTAGCCAATAGTGGACCCCTTACCTATAGTGGACCCCCTTATATTTTTCCTAATTTTCCTGCTTAAATCTGTTTTTACCGGTGAACTTCCACCGGGAGACGATGGATCATGTTCCTAGCCAGTAGTTACAAGTGGTGGAGCTACGCTGGAAAGCAATAATTTGATTTTTTGAACAAATTTGTAAATGTAAACAAATCTGGGGGACCACTATTGGTTAAATCCAAGGGGGTCCACTATTGTCTCCGTTTTAACATGGTAAGAGAATACGATTTATCCTATAGTGGACCCCAACAATCCTATAGTGGACCCCGGGGGGACCACTATAGAATAATTTGAGCCAGATTTGAAATGATTATTTTATGGGAAATATAGGGTGGTTTGGTAAGGTTTTTGTGTGCAATGTGCAGGAAAGACATAGAACTTACTGTGCAAACGTTGACAGGGGCAATTTAATTGGAATATCATACTGTTTTAACGATCAGAACAATTTTCAGCTACTAAGGGGTCCACTATTGGTTAAAATACCCTATGATAAAAATCAAATAAGCCTTTTCATTGTGACTAAATCGTCAATTTACAAAATGATGGACCATTAGCTTTGTATTCAGCACTGTCGCACTTTCATCCAGCAATGGAGTACTTTGCTGATCAAATTAAAAAAAATGAGCTGCAAAGCAACATGGACAGTATGAATCTGCTACTGATAATACTTGAAACTCACTTCTAAAGCAGTGTAATAATGGTGCTGAGTAGAGTTGAAAAAGCATATTGCATTGGAGTAAATGCTCTAATAGATGATAATGAGATGGAAAGTTCCCCAAAGAGCTCCAGAGCTCATTTGAGTTATATTGAAATCCTGATCTGATTCTCAGTTCAATGTTGCTCAGGAAGCGATTTTCAATGCTCTTTTTTAACAGTAATAGTCTCTTATTTTAACTCTTAGAAATACCAAAAATTAGATGTACCAAATTTGTAAAATTGCGCACTATTCCCTCACATTTATAATCATTCTAAAATTTATCCACGATTCAAAGAAGAGACATGCAATATAGAAATGCGGGCTAACGGGAACCGGAGAACGACTGTCTAAACATTACCAGTATTCCTCAAAATCAGTTGTACGGTTCAAAAGAGAGTCTACTGAGCACTGTAGCTTTCTATTAATTGAGACACTCATTCAAGTTTATAAGAATTACTTAAATGAGCCAATTTAGCTCTTGTCGGTGTTAGATTCTAAAAAATTCTTGCCTAAAATCTAAAAGGATTTCTCTGAAACATAATGATTCAAATGATATTAATCTGATCTTCACCATTCTTCTATACTTTACAGAAGTTAAATATGACCATTGTCAAACCTCACAACCCCCAAGTAACACACTTGTCACGTCGGCATAGATTTTGTTGGGCAGAAGTCACAATCACTTAATTCTTACAAATAAATACTTACTTGCTTAAAGAAAGTCACAGTAATTTCTGCGCAACAAAAACCTGCGCAGCCGTGCCATTTCTGTTACAAGTGTGTTAGGTACTTGGGCCACCATCTTATACCAATCGTAAAATAAACGAATGATTTGTAAATCGGTGAACTATCGAAAAGAACACCGCTATTGCTGTTGGAAATCGACTGTAATCCTGACTCTACAGTCTACGTTAATCTAGGCTACGCAGTCTTAGGGTTCAAAAACGAGTTTCCCCCTGAGGAAGACACTATCCCCGTGTTGAAACGTCGGGTGAATAATAAAACTCGTTTTTTGAACCCTAAGACTGCGTAGCCGTTAATCTATAGAGGAAGACAGCTATCCATCAAAACCGAAAGCCCTATTGTTGGGAATAGGATGGAATGACTTAACGGTAGTAAGACGTAGCCTAGAGCATAGACCTACGTCAAATTTAAGGAAATTGACCAAGTTATATCTTCAAATCTTGTCTCAACGGTCGGGCTACTCTACACTTGGTAGAAGGTCTCCCTCGGGAGTGGCGCTTAAGCCATCTTACTTTATAAAAGGGAAGTTAGCGAGGCTGACGGTTACAATCTCTGAGATTGATTCGGTTCATCAACAACAGCCCATGTCCCTAGTGTAGAATTAGCATTTAACCTTCCGTAACTCGCGCGGTTGACTACCTGCGTCAGCACCACGCTAACGCTGAATACAAAAAGCGAGATTTTTTCAACGTGTTGTACAAAATACAACAGCGCGATCGCTCGAGGGTTAAGTTAAAATACACATAAATAAAAAAAAAGCCCATGTCCCTAATAAAGCCAATAATAATAGCAATAAAAAGCTGGCTCTGCCGAATTTGTTCTTGGCTCTGGTTGTCAAATTACGGAAAGTATGATACCGATTGTAACCCAAGCAGCACCTGCAACATCATCCAAAATGTGGCTTTCTATGCTTTGGTCTAAAAGAGTTGCAATAAAAGCACACGCAACTTCAATCTTGTCAGTTGAGTTGCATTTAAACTCCAAATATCGTTAAGTTGCAGCTTTGTTTCATAGGAATTACAAAAAAACATCGTATTTGACATCGATTTATGGAGGCGGAGCTAACATATTCTTCACAAGTGACAATACAGTCAGCTTGCATTAAATGTGCTATGTAACACACATGAAACATCTTACTGTGGTTTGTTTGTTCAGATTAGGTTCCAAATGTGTTACAGAAAACTTGCGCGTCTTTTCATTTTGACAGCTTTCTAACTTGTGACAAAGAAGATACAATGAAGTAACGCGTAACTTCAGTAGCTTTTATGGTGCGTTGAGCAGCAAATCTCTCACAGAGCTTCTGGTTTAGTATGTTAGGTGAGTGGTTAATACTCCTAGTGTCCATGGTTCGAGTCTGGACATTTTTTTTTCTTTTTTTTATCAATCCCCTTAGGGTCTGTCCATAAACTACGTAGACTCGGAAGGGAGGAGGGGGGGATCTGGCCAAAGTCTACGCTCCACACAAATTTCAAAAATTTTGTATGAACAAAAGTCTACGGAGGGGGAGGGGGGGGTCTGAGATTGCCAAAATTGAGTCTACGTAGTTTATGGACAGCGCCTTAGCTCAAGTTGCATAACGATTTAGAATATGCGCTTTTTGCGTTTCAAAGGAGAAGCAATTATGTTCTGTTGTCCTTAATACAAACAGTGAATAAATTGCACTGACGTTGCTGGTACTGGCTTTGAAACAAGTCGTGTTGCTTGGGAAACTCAGCAGCGTTGTGTTATAAGTTGTAACAATAAGCCAGTGATTGCAGCGGAGAATTCAATAAAATTGAACTGAACTTCAATCAGTTGTACCAGAAAGAAACTTTCATGAAGATAATTTGATGAGCTCTTGAGCTCTTTTTTAAGCTAACTTTTCATCAAAAACCCGATTTAATCCACCTATGGTGAACAGAACCCTTCTTACACTTATTAAAATAATTGTTGTATTATTTGTAACATATTTATTTTGTGTAATTGACCAAAAGTTCTAGAAAATATTGTGGATTTGGCATCTAGTGGATTGGTTTCCGAAATAGCATCATGGACCATGGACTAAACTACTATAAATGCCAAGACACCTCCTAGAATCTTTATGGAATGTTTAAAAAATAGCTTACATATTCTGGAATATTGTATCTTTTGTTAACTGCCAAATAATCTTGAATCGATTAACAAATGGATAAGAAAATAAGCGAGATGCACTTTGTCTAATATGTCTTAATCAGTCGAATAAATTAGCTCCGAAGTACTTGGTATTCATGGTTATTGTGTAAAAAGGACAAAAATGATATATCTACTAAGTTAATCAGTTTTGACATTAATTAGTTATTTTGGCTGTCCGGTTCTTGCATTTTTCCAACAATATATAAATTCAAAGCTTTCATTTAACATATGGTTAGTTTTCATAAAATTCCTGTGTATTTGTTATTTGTTAATTATAATTTTGTTGAAAACAATAACCTGCCAGAATACACTTTGTATGAGATCAGCATAATTTATCGAAAATAATTTCCCATAGACTGGTGAAAAACTAATGCAAGATAACAAGTGAATATAATAATAAAAAATAATTTATTGAAATACTCTTCGTAAGATATCTCAGTAATCAAATGTCGAATCGAAATAAAATTTCAGGGCCTTATACAAGGATATTGTAGCTTCCATTTGGTGCTTAGAGAACCCAAATCGGTTGACAGATGGCTGAGATATTTATTATGGTACCCTTGGTCCAAAATCTCTCAAAAAGTTAACCTGTATTACTCCCAAGTACTCTTTGAAAGATATCTCGGTAATCAAATGTCCAATCCTAATGAAATTGTATAGGGTTCTTCTAGAATGTTGTAGCTTTCATTTGGTGCCAGGATAACCGAAATCGGTTGACAGACGATATTTATTATTATAGAATTGGTCAAAAATCTCAAAAAGTTTAGTTGTATAAATCCTAAGTACTCTTCGAAAGATATCTCGGAAACCAAATGTCCAATCGAAATAAAATTTCTGGGTTATCTACTAGGATGCTGTAGCTTTCATTTGGTGCCAAGAGAACTTAAATCGATTGACAAACGGCCGAAATATTTATTATGATACACTTGGTCAACAGTCTTAAAAAGTTTAGAAGTATGACTCATAAGTACTCTTCGAGAGATATTTCGGTAACCAAACGTCCAATCGAAAAAAAATTCAATAGCGTTCTACTAGGATGTAGTAGCTTTCATTTGCTTCCAAAAGAACTCAAATCGGTTGACAGACGGCTGAGAAACGTGCGTGACTTTTTTTGTAACGCACATACACACACACACACACACACACACACACACACACACACACACACACACACACACACACACACACACACACACACACACACACACACACATACACACATACACACACACACACACATACACACACACACACATACAGGCATTTGCTCAGTTCGTCGAGCTGAGTTCATTGGTATATGAGACTCGGCCCTCCGGGCCTCGGATCGAAAGTCGGTTTTTCGAGCGATATTTATACCCTTCTTATGGGTGTAAGAAGGGTAAAAAGATTCAAATGAGCTGTTTTAGCTCCAGTCAGTATCACAACCATTTTACCCTAGCTTAAATACTAAGATCTGTCTTTGGAGCAATATTATTCAAATGAGCGTTGTAGCTCATGTATTTATCAGTTCAACTTTTCAGATCGTTATTTTCGGCTCTGCATACAATCTCTACGGATCATAGCCAAACTTCATCCTCCTAGTACACAATTATAGAAAAAAACCCGATTTAATCCACCTATGGTGAACAGAACCCTTCTTACACTTATTAAAATTATTGTTGTATTATTTGTATCTATATATATAAAAATGCAGTGGCATACGTGGGACCGCGCATAACTTGCGAACGGAAGGTCCGATTTTGGTCGTCTTAGTTTTGATCTGTTAGTTTTCACCCAAGGAAGGTTTATGAGGCATAAAACATGGAAAAAATGATAGTTTTTGAAAATCGATCTTTCATACCGGGGACCGGGAAATTGGGCTAGAAACTTAAAACGTCAAAAAACGCAGTAGGCAAGACAAAGTTTGCCGGGTACAGCTAGTTTAACATATTTGTTTTGTGGAATTGACCAAAAGTTTTAGAAAATATTGTGGATTTGGCATCTAGTGGATTGGTTTCCAAACTAGCACCATGGACCATGGACTAAACTACCAGAAATGCCAGACACTTCCTAGAGTCTTGTATGGAATGTTTAAAAAATAGCTTACATATTCTGGAATTTTGTATCTTTTATTAACTGCTAAAAGATCTTGAATCGATTAACAAATGGGTAAGAAAATCAGCGAGATACACTTTGTCTAAATCAGTCAATTAAATTAGCTCCGAAGTACTTGGTATTCATGGTTATGGTGTAAAAACGACAAAAATGATATATCTACTTAGTTAATCAGTTTTGGCATTAGCTAGTTATTTTGGCTGTCTGGTTCTTCAAAGCTTTCATTTAACATATTGTTAGTTTCCATAAAATTCCTGTGTATTTGTTATTTATAATTTTGTTGAAAACAATAACCTGCTAGTATACACTTTGTATGAGGTCAGCATCATTTATTGAAAAATAATTTCCCATAGACTGGTCAAAAACAAATGCAAGATAACAAGTGAATATAATAAAAAAAGAATTTATTGAAATACTCTTCGTAAGATATCTCAGTAATCAAATGTCGAATCGAAATAAAATTTCAGGGCCTTATACAAGCATATTGTAGCTTTCATTTGGTGCTTAGAGAACCAAAATCGGTTGACAGATGGCTGAGATATTTATTATGGTACCCTTGGTCAAAAATCTCTCAAAAAGTTAACCTGTATTACTCCCAAGTACTCTTTGAAAGATATCTCGGTAACCAAATGTCCAATCCTAATGAAATTGTATAGGGTTATACTAGAATGTTGTAGCTTTTATTTGGTGTCAGGATAACCGAAATCGGCTGACAGACGGCTAAGATATTTATTATGATACTCTTGGTCAAAATTCTCAAAAGGTTTAGTTGTATAAATCCTAAGTACTCTTGGAAAGATATCTCTGTAACCAAATGTCCAATCGAAATAAAATTTCTGGGCGATCTACTAGGATGCTGTAGCTTTCATTTGGTGCCAAGAGAACCCAAATCGATTTACAAACGGTCAAAATATTTATTATGATACACTTGGTCAAAAATCTTAAAAAGTTTAGAAGTATGACTCATAAGTACTCTTCGAGAGATATCTCGGTAACCAAACGTCCAATCGAAAAAAAATTCAATAGCGTTCTACTAGGATGTAGTAGCTTTCATTTGCTTCCAAGAGAACTCAAATCGGTTGAGAGACGGCTGAGAAACGTGCGTGACTTTTTTTTGTAACGCACATACACACACACATACACACATACACACATACACACACCAAGGAGCTAGTCGCTTGGAACACTGTGCCAAGAGGTGCCAAGCACACCGTCTTATACGCTGTGTGGCACACCGTGGCACTCTGAGGCACAATTTTGACACTTGAGTTTGAGTGAAAAATCTAGGCAACCATGTGCATTTGACCTGCAAAATGAAAACAAACAGTTGGTTGTCTTGGTAGTTGCCAAGCAAAATCTGAATCATAAAGCAGTGGCACTTCGGGGCACACTGAGGCACAGTTGAACACCCGTTGGCACACTGAAAATAATTGGCACAAGTAAAGATGTGCTCAGCGACTCCCCCTTGACACACACACACACACACATACAGACATTTGCTCAGTTCGTCGAGCTGAGTTCATTGGTATATGAGACTCGGCCCTCCGGGCCTCGGATCGAAAGTCGGTTTTTCGAGCGATATTTATACCCTTCTTATGGGTGTAAGAAGGGTAAAAAGAATTTATTGAAATACTCTTCGTAAGATATCTCAGTAATCAAATGTCGAATCGAAATAAAATTTCAGGGCCTTATACAAGGATATTGTAGCTTTCATTTGGTGCTAAGAGAACCCAAATCGGTTGACAGATGGCTGAGATATTTATTATGGTACCCTTGGTCCAAAATCTCTCAAAAAGTTAACCTGTATTACTCCCAAGTACTAATTGAAAGATATCTCGGTATTCAAATGTCCAATCCTAATGAAATTGTATAGGGTTCTTCTGGAATGTTGTAGCTTTCATTTGGTGCCAGGATAACCGAAATCGGTTGACAGACGGCTAAGATATTTATTATGATACAATTGGTCAAAAATCTCAAAAGGTTTAGTTGTATAAATCCTAAGTACTCTTCGAAGGATATCTCTGTAACCAAATGTCCAATCGAAATAAAATTTCTGGGTGATCTACTAGGATGCTGTAGCTTTCATTTGGTGCCAAGAGAACTTAAATCGATTGACAAACGGCCGAAATATTTATTATGATACACTTGGTCAAAAATCTTAAAAAGTTTAGAAGTATGACTCATAAGTACTCTTCGAGAGATATCTCGGTAACCAAACGTCCAATCGAAAAAAAATTCAATAGCGTTCTACTAGGATGTAGTAGCTTTCATTTGCTTCCAAGAGAACTCAAATCGGTTGACAGACGGCTGAGAAACGTGCGTGACTTTTTTTTGTAACGCACATACACACACACACACATACACACATACACACATACACACACACACACATACAGACATTTGCTCAGTTCGTCGAGCTGAGTTCATTGGTATATGAGACTCGGCCCTCCGGGCCTCGGATCGAAAGTCGGTTTTTCGAGCGATATTTATACCCTTCTTATGGGTGTAAGAAGGGTAAAAATGGAAATGGTAGATTCTCGTAAAACACAGCAAGACCATAAAATCAGCTTTGAGGATACGAAAATTGGTGTTTTTTTGGCAATGTAGAAACTTGTTTCCAGTAACGTGCTGTTTATAAAAAAATAAAATGAAATTACGGTAGTAAGGCGTAGTCCTACGTCAAAGTAAAATCTTCGAGATAAGTCGAAATAATGAAAAACTTGCCTCAAGTGAATTCGTTTTTGTCCAAATCAAATTACGAAAATATTGAACGTCAAGTTATGCTCCACAAGAAGGTGTATGTAAAGCAAAATTTCACTTTAAGAAAAGTAGTTTGCTCTACGCTGTTTTATTTTCTTGAAAATTTTGATAGGGGAACTAACGTATTTTCGGAAGCTTTGTTCTCTTCGTCATGGGTTTTTTTTAAACCTGTAGATCTCAAAGTTGGCCTCAAATCCTTCCCAACCAAGCTGAGTTATATGCTCAAATTTCAGGCAATTCGGCCCACAAAAACCCCCCATGACTAAGAACAAATCTCCAAGTCATATTACTGCAGTTTAGTTCGAAAATTACTAAAATGAGCATGAACAGCTCACTTTCGAATTATTTTCCAATCAAGATGAAGCTAAGTAGAAAGCCAAACTAATGGTGATTGCCAGGAATATCTTATGGAGATTGTGAATAATACTTCTATTGTTGAAGATTTGAAAAAGATCTTTTATCGAAAGGAGCTAAAAGTGCTCATTTGAAAACACACAAGAAGGTTGAATACACCCCGGGTAGTGAGGTGTAGTGTAAAGCCTGGAGCGTAAAAACCTAACTCGGAGGCAAGCTGATAGTGTTGCTACCTTTGTGCTCTACTTCAAATGGAAAAGAGAATGTGTTCACGGTGGAATACAATAATGACTGACAAGGCGCAACGCGTTTGCGTTGTGCTTCAGAAAAAGGGATACCAATTACTTAAGTGAACGGCAATTGATCGCACTGTGCGATTGGCACCCGTCACATAGCAGTTGGAAAGCAAAACAGAAGAATAGAGGAAAATGTAAGTTAGAGAATGGATGACAGAGGATAAAGAAGGCAACAGATTGAAGGCAGAATATAGCAGATCAAAAAAAATAGGAGACAGAAAATGGAAGACTTGAACGAACAATGATAGAAGATGGACGGTAGGAGGACAGAAAATGCAGATAAAAGGTAAAAAACAAATGATAATCAGTAAAAGATGGACAACAAGCGATAAAAGATCAAATATTGAAGATAGACAGTAAAAACCAAAACTCAGAATTGAGAACGAATAAGACGGAAGATAGAAGGTAGAGAATACAATACTCAAAATAAGGGACAAATAGATTATCGAAGACAAATGCCAAAAACCAGATAATAATGTGCAAAAAATTTACTGAAAAGCAGGAGAAAAAATAGAACATACTATAATACTCCATTTATTAACATTATCTTCTTCCTTCTTAGTTGTTTTTTGTCTGATTATACAAGAAGATAATGTTGAAAAATGGTGCCAATGATCCCATATGGGAGGTTTAAGTTTAGAAAAAACAAAATGTAGAAGAAAAAGCCTAGAGATTGATGAGTCGCGACAGAAGATAAGACATAAACTACATAATAAGAGATAAAATATAGGAAACAGACAATGGAAAGTGAAAAAAGATGATTGTCTGAAGATATAACCAATAGAACATATAGAAATAAAGAAACAAAGAATATAGAAAATGGAAGATAGAAAATTGAAGACGAAAAATATGAAACAGAAGATGTCCAACAGAAGCCAAAAGATTAAAAATGGAAAAGAGAGAAAGCAGGAAATAATACAAAAAGTAAAAAATGATAGACAAAATATAGAAGATAGAAAACATCTAGAAGAGGAATACAGGGAAGATAAAAAAGACTGCAGAAGATAGATTATAGTAGACGTATTATAAAAGATAGAAGACAAAGAGTAGAAGCTGGAAGGTAGAAGAAAGAAGACAGAGAAGTATAGAATAGTAGTCACGTTCACCCAAGGAAGGTTTATGAGGCAAAAACACGGAAAAATATTTTTTTATTCAATTTTTAATATCTTTTGAACGGAAAAAGTCAAATACACACAGTAGGCAAAGCAAAGTTTGCCGAAGACGGTTAGAATGGGTTACAAAACATAAAATGTAGAAGGTAGAATGTCAAACATGAAAGAGAGAAGATAGGAAAGAGACGAAAAAAGAAAGAAGATAGAAGATAGAGGATTAAAGATTATAGAAGATAAAATAAAGAAGGATAAAAGATAAAACCTAAAACCAGTGATGGAAAATACAAGGTTCAAAAAAACACAAATACATAAGAATCTTGGGGTCAAGAGGTTTCAGAGTGAGCTCCAGCGGAAAAGGAAGCTTCATGGGGTACCAGGAGTGCTTCCAGTGATTTCATAGGAATTATAGAGGTATTTCAAGGCCCTTTCAAGAGATTTCAGGTGATTTCAGAGGCATTAACCCTTTGGAGACGGAGGGGTCATATACATATGATCCAAACATAGAAACGGCTGTATAAATTCACCCAGTCGATAAAACAGAATACTGTCTTCGACAAAGCTGTTGAAAATTGGGTCCTCTATTAGGGTAAAAAGGGAATATTTGTATTTGGGACTTCATTGATATCCTAGAACATTCTGAACACCATGAAATTTGGAAAAACGAAATAATTGACATACCAGTTAACCAGTAACCAGTTGTTCTAATAGCTAATCTTCGATATGTTTTACGTTTATAGTTATTCAGCCTTCGTCAAGAATAAAAAAGTGTTTTATATTCTGGGATGTTCTAGGTATTCCAAAGTGTCCTATAGTGAAATCCTTAAAATCTACAAGAATAGTTTTATGTATTTTCGCCACAAATTATAGAATTGCATAACGTACTTGGATCCGTGAAGCTCTTGACAGCTACAATGTCATTTATAGACACAATAGGGATATTTCAGGTTAGCCAAACTATCTTAGAGTTCATAACTTCAGGTCTACACTCGTAACAGTAGCCATATCTGTTATATTGAGTAACGTTGTATAATCAACCGCAGCTACTGGAGCAATCTGAAGTCTACTAGCTTATTATAAATCTTTTGGACATTCGGGTTCGTCCAAATTTCTCTATAATAAAGTCCTTCAAATCTACAAGAAAAACTTCATGTGTTTTCGCCATAAATAATATTATTGCATAATCTGCTGGGATCCGCGAAGCTCTTCAAATCACAAATGTCATTTAAAGACACTACAAGGATATTCCAGGTCAGCCAAACAACCTTGGAGTTCAGGACATCAGGTCTACACTCGTAACAACATCCATATCTGCTACACTGAGTAACGTTGTATATTTATCCGTGGTTACTGGACTTATCTGAAGTCTACTAGCTTAACCCTCTAATACCCAAATTTTTTATTTTGATCTAAATATCATTTTTCGTCATCTAAAATCGATTTAAACATGTTTTGGAAGATGATTCTTTTTAATTCTCGATTTCGTGAATTTCAGTTTTTGATTTTTCTAATTTTTATTTTTGAACATTCCCACACTTTTATATTTTTCTTGAAAGCCTATTTGGGGTACGGATTTTTTGAGATGAAAACATTTTGAGATTTTATGATTATTGTTGAAATATTTTTATTTTTATTTTTTTTCATTGAAAATTTTATTTTCCGTGTAATTTTAAGGAAAATAATTTTAGAGTGTATTCAATTCCCTTAAACTATTAAACTAGGATAGAATGATTTGGGAAAAATTTAAAATATGTTAATTGTAGCGATTCAAAGCAAAATAAACAATTGCTTCTGAACGGTGACTAAAACATCAATTTTTCAATGATTTTTTAAAAATGTTAGTATGTTTCAAAATACACTAAAGATTATTTTGAGATATACAAAACAGTCCTAAATATCAGCCAAAAATATAAAAATTTTGATTTTCCACGAAACAAAAATTACAAAAATGCTCAAATTATACCCCGTCTAAAGGCGGGATTGGGTATTAGAGGGTTAATATAAACCTTTGGGACATTGAGGTTCGTCCAAACTGTTCTATAATGAAATCCTTCAAATCCACAAGAAAAACTTTACGTGGTTTCACCAAAGCATAATCTGATGAGATCCGTGAAGCTTTTGAAATCTGAAATGTCATTTAGAGACACTATGGGAATGTTTCAGGTCAGTCAAACTATTTATGAGTACAGAACTTCAGGTCTACACTCGTAACATCAGCTATATCTGATATACTGAATAACGTTTCATAATCAATCGCGGTGAATGGACCAATCTGAAGACTATTATATATTATAATATAATAAACCTTTGGGATGTTGAGGGTCGTCCAAACTATCCTGAAGTTTAGCTCTTGATAGTAACAGTAGTTAATCTCACAATGAACTTTAAACTGTAGTCTGTAATCCCCCTGGCTAATCATGAGTCATTTAAAGATAGTTTTGAGATAATCCAGATCAACAACACTACTCCGGAGATCATAGCTCCAGGTCTACACTTATGATAATAGCTTTTGCCACTACGTTCAGCAGTGTTATATAATCAACTGTACTTACCAAAGCAATTGGAGGAACAATAAGCGTTTTTATATATTTTTGGGATATTATGGGCTTCCATACTATTATGAAGCTTAGTTGATAAAAACAACCATTGTAACTTTCAGAATACTTACTGGACATGATAGATTACAAATCGTAGCTTTTAATGAAAGAAGTTACCGTTACACCCATAGACTTGAGGATCTAAATTCAAGTACAGTTTGGATGACCTAGGATATCCCAACTGATCTGATACTGTCTATTAACCTATCAGAAGACTTACTGGACATGATAGATTACAAACCGTAGCTTTGTATAATGAAAGAAGTTACCGTTGCACCCGCAGACTTTAGGATCTAAACTCAAGAACAGTTTGAAGGACATAGGATATCCCGACTGATCTGATATTGTCTATTAACCTTTCAGAAGACTTACAAATCGTAGCTTTGTATAATGAAAGAAGATACCGTTACACTCGTAGACTTAAGGATCTAAACTCAAGTACAGTTTGGAGGACCTAGGATATCCCGACTGATCTGATATTGTCTATTAACCTTTCAGAAGACTTACAAATCGTAGCTTTGTATAATGAAAGAAGATACCGTTACACTCGTAGACTTAAGGATCTAAACTCAAGTACAGTTTGGAGGACCTAGGATATCCCGACTGATCTGATACTGTCTGTTGAACTTTCAGAAGACTTACTGGATCACAATTTGTGGCTTTGTATAATGAAATAAGCTGCTGTTACACCCATAGACTTAAGGATCTAAGCCCAAGAATAGTTTGAATGACCTAAGATATCCAGAAAAATATTCATCACAAAATTCTACCGTTTTTATGCTTTTGACTACCAAAACTATAGAAAAACGTAGAAAAAACTCCATAATAACACTTGGAAAAATTCCGGCTTCAAAGGGTTAAAATACTATCATGAGAGCTTCAGAGGGGTTTCAGAAGGGTTTCCATTCAGGGGATTTTAGGGGGCACCAGTGTATTTAACCCTCTAATACCCAATTTTATTTTAATTTTGATCTAAATATAATTTTTCGTCATCTAAAATCGATTTAAACATGTTTTGGAAGATGATTCTTTTTAATTCTCGATTTAGTGAATTTCGGTTTTTGATTTTCTAATTTTTATTCTTGAACATCCCCACACTTTTATATTTTCTTGGAACCCTTTTTGAGATACGGATTCTATGGGACGGAAACATTTTGAGATTTTTTGAATATTGTTGAAATATTTTTTTTTCATGGAAAATTTTATTTTCCGTGTAATTATAAGGGAAATAATTTTAGAGTGTATTCGACTTCCTTTAACTATTTTACTATGATAGAATGATTTGTGAATAAATTAAAATATGTCAAATGTAGCGATTCAATACAAAATAAACAATGACTTCTGAAAAGTGAATAAAACATAATTTTTTTATTGATTTAAAAAAAATGCAAATACGCTTTCAAAGACACCAAAAACTATTTGGAGATATACAGAACAGTCACAAATATCAGCCAAAAATATAACAGTTTCAATTGTCCACGAAACAAAAATTACAAAAATGGTCAAACTATTCTTCGTCTAAAGGCGGGGTAGGGTATTAGAGGGTTAAGGAAAGTTTACGGGTGCTTCATGGGTGTATTCTGTGCGGTTTCAAAGCGTTCCAAGGCATTCCAATATATTTCAGGAGGTAAATTCAAACCTCATTCGTAATTCAGCTTAGGTTTCAGGTGACTTTAAGGCGTTTCAACGGGCTAACAGCTAGAAGATTGAATTTTATTGAAGGCAGAAGATACATAACAACATACAGAAGAATTAAAAAAATGGCATATAAAAGACAGAAGAATGAAACTAAACAAAATTAAGCGGAAAAGTGAGGATAAAAATAAGATAGTTAGTTTATATCAGCAGACAGAAGATGGAATATAGCGAAAACAGCGAAGAGAATCAAAAAGGCCGAAAATAGTAAAGTAAACAGAGACAAAAGATATGTACATAAATATACAAAAGATTTATTTTTTATTTTTTTTATTTTTGTGTATTTCAACTTATGCTAATTCTACACTTATTTACAAAAAAAAAAGAAAGAAGATAAAATAAGTAGTCCATACTAAGAATATGAAATATGAGATTGAAAAACAGGAAAAATATAGAATGTATATGATTTAATGATGGAACATAGAAAATACAATGACAGTGAAGTCTTATTTTTTTTAACATTCTAGGACACTTTACTGATGGCCATTTCCAGCAGGTAGGATTTTGATTGCGTTTGATGAGAGCAAATTGATCCAAATTCCTCCAATGCACCTGTAACCGTTTTTACAGATGTTCAGGAGTTCGGGGTAATTAAGGATCACTCGCGGCGTTTACGACATGAACGAAACACTTTATTGCGGGGTAAAAAACACGACTTCGGATTCTGTTTTATTTAATTAGTTATTCTAAATTTCATATCACACGGAACCTAATATACGCAACAGCGTTGTTCTCCGCGCGCGGTATGATCACTACTGACTGGACAATCTGGGGTTTGTAGCTACGATCGTTCTAAATGGTGTAGAGAGAATGAGTGCCTGATGTGATCTAAAGAGATTGGCTCGGTAGTGAGAGCTAGTTTGAAATATAGGGGATAGCTGACCACTGATAGATTTTGCTGCGACATACCGGCCGCCTTGAAATATCGATTTCAAATTCCCTACTCTACATCTCTATACACGTAATGCTTATATTCTAACGGTACATTATTCGACACTAAGGAACCGTAGTTCTGTACTGACACTAACTGCTGCTGCTGTTGATATTGCTGGTTTGACTTCAGATGGCTGCGACTTGGTTGTTGAACGACGACTTCTGGGAGCATCACTTACGATCCGTCCGATCGGAGTAATGTTGTACGCTGGGGAAACTTCGGAATACATCTGAGACCGAACCGAGGTGACCTTCCTGACGAAGACCTTGCACAGGATGCGACTGAGCCTTGTTCCACGATGATGCTTGAGCAAACGGATGGCTGGATGACTGATACGAGATGTCCATGACGATCCGAGGGTCTCCTGACCCGGTGGCATTGCCCTATAATATGAACGGGTGCTTTTACAACTATATAACCCAAACTGAAAGAAACTTGCCTGGCGCGGAGGCCTCCTGGCCTCCGCGAGCGCCCTCGGCGCTGATGACAACGATGACAGATACTAGATGTCGATGACGATCTGAGGGTCTCCTGACCCGGTGCCATTGCCCTATAAGATGAACGGGTGCTTTTACAACTATATAACCCAAACTGAAAGAAACTTGCCTGGCGCGGAGGCCTCCTGGCCTCCGCGAGCGCCCTCGGCGCCGGTGACGACGACTCTCGTCGTAGGAATGGTTGCTCGTAGAATTTCGTCGAGGCTGTTGTGCGGCAGCACGGACTTCAACTTGGAGGAAGTCACCGAATTGAGTTGGCCAAACCCATTGGTGATCCGAATTGTTACGTTGAGAGGGGTGGTACCATGGATCCCCTTCATTGGATAGGCTGCACACACTGGACAACTTCTTCTACTACGATGACAAATGGCATTGCAACAGTAAATTGCATTTGGGCACACTGATTGGACAGGACATTTGGACTTGCTGACACGGTTGTGCCAGACCTCACAGGACGATACTGAAGTAATGCTGAACTGGACAGGACATCATGGACGGACAGAATACATGCTTGACTACTGAACAGGACTGGACACTGGTTGGAACGGCTTATGGATCCCAAATTGGTTTGACAGTAAGCGCCGAAGCGCTGAAGCAATAGAATCAATGATCTTCAGTAGTGGAATCAGTTTGATTGTCCCGGATGGGAAGGACACATATCTTGGATATTGCTCTACGGAACAGGCCATCCTGTGTTTTAACCGTAACCACGCGGATGTTTCCATCGGTACCCACGTGGACCTGTACTATTCGCCCCAACTTCCATTTCAGTGGGGGAAGATTATCTTCCCTTACAACAACCATTGTACCGACAGAGATATTGTTTCGCCGACGTGTCCACTTCGTTCGGTTGTTGAGGTCGGACAAGTATTGCCTTGACCATACTTTCCACATGTGCTGCACGAAGTCTTGCATTTCTTGCCACAGTGAAAGGCGGTTTTTCGGAAGATGGCTGAGGTCTGGTTCGGGAACAGCGGTTAGTGGTCTCTGAATGAGGAAATGACCTGGGTTCAATGCCTCGAAGTCCATTGGATCACTGCTAACGGGTGTCAGCGGACGGGAATTCAGGATCGCTTCTATTTGCACGATTGCTGTATGCATGGCGTCGTATGGCAGAATCTTCGACCCGACGGTGCGCTTGAAATGGCCTTTGAACGATTTGACCGCGGCCTCCCAGAGGCCGCCGAAGTTGGGCGATCTTGCCGGAATGAATCGGAATTCAATTTCGTCTTCTTCTGCGCTTTCTGCAACTGACTCCTGGAATTGTTGGTTGCGAAACAATCGGTGCAATTCGCTGAGCTCACGTCTTGCTCCGACAAAATTGAGAGCATTGTCACACATTACCAGGACGGGTTTACCTCGACGTGCGACAAAACGTTTGAACGCAGCAATAAAGGCAGCACTGGTCAGATCTCCAACCAGTTCAAGGTGAACTGCCTTAGTCACCAAGCACACGAAGACAGCGAGAAAATATTTCCGTGGAGCTGCGCGTCGGTTGGAGTTGGCAACGAAGAATGGCCCGCAATAGTCCACACCAACCTTCACGAATGGCGGTGCTTGCGATACACGTTCTGACGGTAGGTTTGCCATGAGCTGATCTAACACCTTCGGCTTGTTACGGAAACATGATACACATTCGTGGATAATCGTGTTTGCTAGTCGACGGATTTGAGTGGGCCAGTAGGGGAGGAAGGGGTAACCCCGTCACCTTAAGCATTTGGATTTTTCAAAATAAATGTAGGGCAAAAATTGATATTTTCAGTACGCAGATTATTTGATTCATTAGTTTTTTATAAGACTTGTGCATTGGAATTGTCAAATTATGTTAATTCTGGCGAACAATGCACATAACACAACCATAATAAATATTCATGTTTTTAATTCAGTGCGGGTAAGACCGTCACCCCTATGGGGTAAGTCCGTCATATATATTTTTATAGTACTACTTTTGAAGATTTCAATTTTAAAATATTTTCAATACATTTTTGAAGTGCAGTGAGGATTTACCAATCATTCTACAGTTGATACTCTTGTAAAATCATTGGTCGGGGGGCGCAATTGGAATTCGCCTAATAGGGGACTAAGCTCATGGGATTTGGGCTTATGGGGGTGTGGCCAATTATCCCGGGTGTGTTAACAGAGAGCGCAATACTTTCTTCGGCAAAGTTTTAGGGTTTGAAAAGATCTACCATTTAGAACTTAGGTTCATATGTTTAGTTGGTAACTTGGCCGCCAGAGGCGCCACCAACAGTTTGATATTAAATTGCACTACAGGAACCATTAGGTTGTCAAGCAAACGTTACGATGTGCGACAGCTCAAGACCCTGATAATTAGAAATAGTGTCTTCGGAAAAAATATTGGATACGCTAATAACTTACAGATGATGAGGTACAAAGTTCTAAATTCCTCCACTAGGCGGCGCTAGTGGGCATGTAAATTTTCCAAACCTCATATCTCAGAATCCAATGATTTGGTGTCTTCGGCAAAGTTGATCAGTATGACATAGACTTACATAAAACAGGACACGTGGTTCAGAATTCTGCCACTAGGCGGCTCTAGTGAATTTGCAATCGCTGAAAAAATAATCCACAAATTATGCCCTTAGAAGGTCCAGAAAGGAACAGGAAGAGTCCAAGCAGGAACTCCTGGAGAAATCCTAGTAGATTTAGTTGGAAAAATCGTAGGAAATACTGAAAGAAGCCTTAGAAAAAAAACCCGCAGGAATTCCAGGAGAAACCCATATGGGGTCGTCCATAAATGACGTAGCATTTTTTGACGATTTTTGACACCCCTTGCCACCCCTCGTAGACTACTTTCCAATACGTACATAGCTAGTAGCATAATTTGAAACTCCAACTCATCCCCCCCCCCCCCATAAAATGCTACGTCATTTATGGGCGACCCCTATAGAAATTTCCCTGGTTGGTCATCAGTTTGAGTTGCGTGGCATCTAATGGGAATGCCTAGCTAGTTCAACAAACATCCGGTCATCCGAAGAGCATGACGGTGTTACCCCCGCCGATGAGTGACGGGCTTACCCGAAAAGGCCACTTTTCTCAAATTACACCGTAATTTCTGAATAATTGTTGAAACTGACCATTCAATGAATCTTGGCACTAAAGAATAGTACAGATGAGAATACATGATTGATGAAAGTTATTTTTTGCGCTTCTTTTGTATTTCAGAAGCTAAATTCTACCGAGGAAATATTACATCCGCCGTTGGTACAATGACGCGTGCGTTTGTTTTGTTTATTTTCTTCGTGTTTGACAGGTCAATTTTGGTATCATTTGTCTCGAAAGAGTAAAAATGGTAAAAACAAATGAGGCGTGTGGCCAAAAAGCTACTAAATCACTGTTTTCTGGTAAAATCATTGGGGTGACGGGCTTACCCACCCTGACGGTGTTACCCGCTTTTCCCCTACTTCTCTCGTACACTGCTGGTTAGCAGCTGTTGACCCGCGTGAAACAGCCTCAAGTGGTAGTCTACTACGATCAGTTTGCTCAGGGGATGCCGGTAACAGAGAATCGCTGGATGCTTACGAGTTGATGACACAGGTGCTTCTGAAAGTCTACCACCGACACGCAGTACACCTTCGACGAGTATTGGCCAGAGTTTGTGGATTGGAGATGACGGTTTCACTTGATTTCCGCGCTGTAGTGCAGAAATCTCTTCTGGAAACGATTCGTTCTGGGCCAGACGTACCAGCGACAGCATGGCTTCTTGGTGTTCGATGTGGTTGATGTTTCCGCTGCGTACTTCTTCTGGGCGTCGACAATTGTGGATGAAACGGCGAATCCATGCAATTCTTCGCACCAATACGAACAAAGACGAATGTAGACCGAATAACTCGCTGTTTGGCTTGGACTGAGCTGGGATTGCAACTGCGCTTCGCTCTTCCAGTAATGTTCGATCGAAATCCTCTTCGGGGCTTGCCACCGGCCAAGTGCTGCGGTCTCGACGCAGCCATGCCGGACCTTCAAGCCAAATTGTGTGATACAGTAGTTGAGCCGGGGTCATACCTCGAGAAATGACATCCGCCGGATTTTCCGCACCAGCTACGTGATTCCAAACGAAACCCTTGGTGATGTGCTGAATCTCGGAAACACGATTGGCTACGAAAATCTGCCATCTCGAGGGCAAAGAGGATAGCCAATGCACAACGATTGTCGAATCGGTCCAGAAGCTTGCGTTATGGGGAATGCGAATGCTTGCCTTGACCTTCTCGTACAGATGACAAAGTAGCAATGCGGACGAAAGCTCAAGACGAGGGGTTGACAGTCTCTTCTTGTTCCGTTTAAGGTCCTCCAACGGCGCAACACGGGATTTGGCAATTAGCAAGCGTACTTCTACTGAAGAATCCATCAGCGTGCAACGTGTGTAGATGCACGCACCGTAGGCCTTGTCCGATGCATCACAAAACTCATGCAATTCCATTGAAACTGCTTCGGCCTTGTATCCAATCCAGCGTGGAATCGAAAAGGAGGACAGGGCGGTCAAGTTCAACCTGTACTCTTGCCAAAATTGTTGCATCGCTTCAGGTAATGGATCATCCCAGCCGCAATTGTGTTTCCACAGTTCTTGTAGAAAGATTTTTGCGATAACGACTACAGGACCGATCAAGCCTAGTGGGTCAAATAACCGAGCCGCTTCAGCGAGAACTATACGTTTGGTTGGAACAACATCGTTATTCCACTGTGGTGAGTCGTATCGGAAGCTGTCTGATTGTGGCTCCCATTGCAAGCCTAGTGTCTTCACTGGAGAGGACGATGAATCCAGCTCTAACAATGCTCGGCTATCCAACAGTTCTTGTGGCAGTTGTGCCAGCAGCTCCTTGCTATTGGAGTTCCATTTTCGTAGGTTGAATCCTCCGGATGCAGTGAGTTCCACCATTTCTTCCGCCAACTGCTTCGCTTCCTCTACGGTGTTCGCTCCGGTCAACATGTCGTCGACATAAAAATCTTCTCGTAGTACCTTCGCAGCACGTGGAAACTTGGATGCTTCTTCATCTGCTAGTCGCTGAAGGCACTTCGTCGCCAGATACGGAGCTGCAGCTGTGCCGTAAGTGACGGTAGTCAGCTCATACGTTCTTAGGGGTTCATCGGGTGAGCTTCGGTAAACAATTCGCTGGAGAGATCGGTCGCCATGCTGGACAAGTATCATGCGATACATTTTTTCTATGTCCGCCACAATTGCCACACAAAACAGCCGAAACCGGAGAGTGATGGAGATCAAGTCTTCTTGGATTACGGGGCCGACCATTAGCGCATCATTGAGCGAAACTCCACTGCTGGTTTTGCAAGACGCATCAAACACCACGCGCAGTTTGGTTGTGGTGCTGTCTAGTTTGAATACTGCATGATGAGGAAGGTAGTATACAGGGGAGACTTCGTTGCCTTGTGATGCCGAAACTGGAACTTCCACCATGTGTCCAAGCTGTTCATATTCCCGGATGAACTCTGCATACGCTGCCTTCAGTTCTGGATTCTGTTGAAATCTTCTCTCCAAGCCAAGAAACCTTCTGGTTGCAATGCCTTCTGATTCTCCGAGCTGAGCAACGATGTAATCTCTCTTGGGAAGAGTGACGACGAATCTACCACTTTCATCGCGAACGGTTGTTTGGTCGTAGTATGCTTCACATGCGGTTTCTTCCACAGACTGAGTGCAATGGGTGTGGCAGGTTTCCAGTTCCCAAAACTTTGATAGCTGTTCTTGTAGGTTCGCAAGTGTGCAGGAATATGCTGACGTTTGCTGCACTGATAACGAATGATCGATTGCTCGACCAGACACTATCCATCCGAAAACTGTGTTCTGCAGCGTAGGGCCTCCATCCACAATTTTCTCCCGACCGTCGGTGAGCAGATCCAGATAATGTTCTGCTCCAATGATTAGATCTATACGACCTGGCTCGTGGAACTGCGGATCGGCGAATGTGATGTTGCTCGGGAAATTCCAGTTGACGACGTTAATCTTCCGTGCTGGTAAGGTTGCAGTCAGTTCGGGTAAGACGTAGAAAGTCATCTCCTCGTGGAATGGTGACAAATCCGAAATTCGAGGGAGGACTGTCGCTTTCACCGACTTCCGTGCTACGGTTACAGAACCACCGATGCCTTGAACCGACATATGTTCAGCCGAACTTTGTAGGTTCAGTTTGCTAGAGAACTGTGTTGTCATAAAGCAAAACTGCGAACACGAATCTAGCAACGCGCGGGCTAGTCGCGAATTGCCGTAACTGTCCTGTACGCAGACAAGAGCAGTTGATAATAGAATATCTTGCGTAGAAAACTGTGTGTTTGTCGGCAGGGCTACAGTGTTCTGATTGGTACTTGATTGATGTGAGGTGGATGGTTGTGCGGTGGATTGCGAGTGTGATGCGGAAGGTGTGCGTGTGGGTTGCTGTGTAGTGTGAGCTTGTGCAGGTTGGTGCTGGTTTGGTAACTGTGTCTGTGGTTGCTGCTGATTGACTGCTGAGGGTCTAGGTTGCCCTTGTGGGACGGAGGATCTGTTCCGATGTTCGCTTGGTGGCTGCTGTTCCGGGTGCAGCAGGGAATGATGCTTCTGCTGGCAATGGTGGCATGCTCCTCTACTGCATACACGCGCCTGATGTCCAGGATATAGGCAGTTCAGGCAAAGCCGACTTCTTCGTACTGCTTCGCTGCGCTCGGGAACCTTCAGTTTCAGGAACTTCAGACATCGGAAAGCAGAATGGAATCCTTCTCCACAAAATGGGCACTTGAACGCTGGTTGAACAACAGAGTTGGTGACGGAGAACTTTGCCTTCTTCTCAGGGACGACGATAGCCTTAGCTGGAGCCACAGACTGCAACACGGAGCACTGATCTCTTAGGAAATGCATGAGGTCCTTGTACTTGGGCACTTCCTTTGAGTTATGGTGAGTTTCCCAATTTCGAAGCGTGGTGGAATCTAAACGAGAGCACACCATGTAGACAAGAATGGTGCTCCAGTTGTTTGTGTCTTCTCCAACTTTATCCAACATGAGAAGATGTTTATCAAAATCGCTGATTAGACGACTGAGCAACTCGTATCCTTCTCTGCGTATGGGCTCAATCGAAAACAAGGCATCAAGATGGGCTTTAACAATCAATTTCTTGTTTCCATATCGCTTCTCCAGCATCGTCCAGGCAACCACATAGTTGACGTCTGACATTTCCACGGAATTGATCTCCTGAAGAGCTTCTCCACTGAGCGATGACCGTAGATACGTGAATTTGTCCATTTCCGTTAGCTGTGGGTTATTATGGATCAAACTCCGAAAAGTATCGCGAAAGGTCACCCAGTCCTTGAGATGTCCTCCGAAGGTTGGTAGACGGATTTCCGGAAGTTTGACACGAGACAGACCAGTTGAAGTACCTTGAGCCGTTAGTTGCTGCAGGTTGGGCTGAGTTGAATGTTGTTTCGATAATCGGCTCATCAATGCAGCTTTCAAACGACAATAATTGTTCTCGACATCCAGCACGACCTTCTCATTCTCTGCTTCCTTCTGCTTGAGCCGAGCCTGCGATGTTTCACTGAGTGTTTTCTCCATTTCACTTTCTTCATCCTCTTCTACATCTTCTGTAATCAGTTCAATTTGTCTTCGAACACGGTGAAATTCGCTGAAAGCAGCTTCCAGACGTTCCAAACGAATTTCAACTTCAACACTATGCACACTAGAGTCAAAATTATCGAGAAAACATTCCACTGCTTCAAAAGTTTTTAAACTATTTCGTTCTTGTTTGACTAGATTTCGTAGTTCATTTTCCATTTTTGCACTTTAATCACTGATAGTTCACAGAAATTCAGTTGTTGATCACACAAATTCACTCACTGCAAATCACTCCCACTGTGCACCCGAAACGCGAATTATCAACTCGACGTCCCACACGACCCGCGGTATTGACAGAGATTGGGGGAAGGGCAACAACCATTGACAGCAGCGAGGGGATCCAACCGAGCAGAATACCAGAACCAGAAATGCAGCGATTTAAAAGACCAACCGTAGAGATGGTAGACACAGAGGCTCACCTACACCCACAATTTTCATATGGAGATAGAAACACCTTCATGCGATCCTAGGCATCATTTATTGGTCACAATCAATTTCGCTTTGCACCAGTGACTCGCATGCATAGAGTCCACCATCAATCATTATCATGCACAACAACCAGTACTTCCCCGTTTTCAGGACGCTGCTGTTATCATCTCTGCGCCGTCGTCGTCGTCGTCGGGCTGGATCTCCACAGCTTCACTACGTTGATCAGCAAACCGGGAACAATACAGCATCCAAAATGGTATCACCACACTGTAGAGCTCGATGTTCGGAAGGTCGAGTTCACTGAACCCAAGCGGAGGGTTTCTTCGCACAACTGTGCTTTTGTTAGTTATAGCACTGGTCACTTTTGGTCACTTGAGAGTCCCCGAAATCCGGCTCGAAGGACCATTTAATGTAACCGTTTTTACAGATGTTCAGGAGTTCGGGGTAATTAAGGATCACTCGCGGCGTTTACGACATGAACGAAACACTTTATTGCGGGGTAAAAAACACGACTTCGGATTCCGTTTTATTTAATTAGTTATTCTAAATTTCATATCACACGGAACCTAATATACGCAACAGCGTTGTTCTCCGCGCGCGGTATGATCACTACTGACTGGACAATCTGGGGTTTGTAGCTACGATCGTTCTAAATGGTGTAGAGAGAATGAGTGCCTGATGTGATCTAAAGAGATTGGCTCGGTAGTGAGAGCTAGTTTGAAATATAGGGGATAGCTGACCACTGATAGATTTTGCTGCGACAGCACCTAAACCACTAACAACTTTATTGGGTCCGACTGGGTGTTGGTTTCCAATCCCTACCCGCCCAGTAATACAACCCCAATCAAGCCCTCCGTCGAAGCCAGATGGCAAAATCCGGAGCTTCTCCTCGCTACACCCAGCTGATCAACAACAACAACAGTTAGGGTCTCGATTTAAATGAAGATCGTGGCACCTTTTTCTTCGCCCTGCGTTCAATCTGAAACGTTAATTTTATACTAGGAAGCGGTCGCGGCCGGCGCACAATCTGTAAGCTTGTTGCTTTCGTTACGCCCAGCTACCGTCCTACCCATCATCATCATCAGCGGCATCATCGTAGTCTTCGCGCTCGTCAGTCACTGAGGAGACCCTCAGGGCAGCCGGTGGATTGGATGGAGCTGATTGAAGTGTGGCACCCCCAAGGTAGCGACCGATCCACTGATCGTTGGATCAGTACATCGATCGGCAGAAGGTGCTTTCTTCGAATTCAGCCCTCCGGTTGTTGAACGGCTGACTGCTCCAATGGTCCAATGTGTTTATAACGGCGGCGTTGATGCAGTCCAAGGTCTTTCCTTGGTTCTGCTGCTGAAACCAGAAGAGAAGCGATCGCACTGATGAAAATATTTACGTTACCAAGTGGATTAATGCCCAGCAGGGAGCGACCGGTCCCGTAGAGCTCGTGTTCCATCTAGGAAAAAGGAGGGTTCTTTGAAGTCTACATACAGGGGATACTCAAAATAACTGAGACAGGTTAAATTTTCAGTTTTCAAAAAATGTTCAACAAGCTGTAACTTTTCGAAAAGAGCATCAAATATTCCCAAATTTTTACTGTAAGTTCATCAACTGGTTGTGTATCATTGGTCAAAATTTGGAAAAGATCGGGCTATTCTACACGAAGTTATAAAGGTTCTAGAAAAAGGTATAATTATTCGATAGTCAACTTTGAGCTGTTATATCTCCGGATTCAATGAACCGAATCCAATGAAATTTTGATCATTTAAGACTTATATAATGAGCTATAAAAAACATTTGACTAAACTTAAAATTCTTTACATGAAAGAAAATTATAACGTTTAGATTATTTTCCTAATATAACACCAATTTATCCAAAACTTCATCATCGTTTCAAAATTCGAGGTAGTAATTATAGTTCATTTAAATTCCCTCTAATTGGCTCGAATATATTTATGTTTCAAAGGAAAGCAACCAAATAGCCGGCATTAAATTGAAAAAGTAATGGGATGCATATGAAAAAGGGATATATTTACTAAAAAAACATACAATAAATGAAATCGCTATAACTTTTTTTCTTATTAATAATTTCAAATTAAGTCAACCGTTTTCCAAAGTTCATTATATAAGTCAGAAATGATCAAAATTTTTATTGCATTCGGTTCATTGAATCCGGAGATATAACAGCTCAAAATTGGCTATCGGATGATTATACCTTTTTCTAGAATGTTTAAAACTTCGTGTACAATGGCCCGATCTTTTCCAAATTTGAACCACTGATACACAACTAGTTGATGAACTTACAGTCAAAATTTGAGAATATTTGATGCCCTTTTCGGAAAGTTACAGCGAGTTGAACATTTTTTGAAAAGTGAAAATTTTACCTGTCCCAGTTATTTTGAGTATCCCCTGTACGTGCTACCAACAAGTGGGGAGTGTACGTACATAGATGGATGAATGCGTCGTAGCTTTGTAGATCAGCGTTCGCTCTGTTTGATTCCCGCCGGGTGCCCTCAGCTGGCACCGAACGGTAGCTTCCAACAAAGAAAACGTAGGGTAAGGTGGGGAAGGTGTTTGGTCTTGAAATTGAAAACATTAAAAATAGGGAAGTAATTTTTGCATTCATTTCCAAAACGCTTCATAGATATTACACAGTCTACTTCATATAAGAACATTATCAACATGAGATTTCCAAAAAATTACAACATGACCAACGTATGATATCGCATTATTTGTTTCAAACTGTTACATAAGACCTTGATCCTTGGGATACAATGTACCACTTCCGTACCCTTCCACCTGTTGGTGGCCAGTCGAAACTGTGGGCTCTTGTTTTTTTTTAAATGCTTCATGAAATTGTTAACGACTTTCGTCATCAGAAATATGTTTCTCAAGTCCTAGATAACTGATTCGGATCGATGAACATGTTCAATATACCTAGAATACCTAAAGGCCTTCAATACGATATGGAGCTGCTCTGTAAGCATCTGAATGTAATCAAAGCAATAGCTTCATGAGACAAGTATGTCAGAATAGGGGAACCAACGTATTTTTGACACAGCGTTACGCCAATATATTTTGGACACTTCCATTTGTTATTGCCGAAAGTGTCCAAAAAAAAATTTGATGCGTTGCTGTGTCCAAAATATGTTGGCTCCCCTACTCTTAGAGTTGCAAAATATAACTGACCAGCTGTTTTTGTGTTGTTTAGATGTTCTAGGATATCCGACATATGCTGGAGTTTAGACTCTCATGATCAATAGTATCTACCACAGCTGCCATTCAATCTACGCTTGCGGTTTATTGTCCTTGTTATGCATAGTGTTCCACAATCCAAAAGCTAGCTCTTTTCAGGTTGACGAACACTGTAAGGATTGCCAAAAGTCCTGCGGTTCAGGACCTTCAAATTCAAAGTCTACTAACAAAATCTACTATATTCTCTATTAAATCATTGCAGTTCATTGTCGTTTTTATCCATGGTGCTTGGAAATGCAACGAGAAGCTATCTTTGACGTTGTATAGGACATAGTTAGGCTTGTCAAATGTTTTGGATCACAACATTATCAAGTTTTATACAGAGCCTGCTAGTGCTACAGCCGCCATACAAGGTACGACTGTGGGTTATGGTCGCTGTTTTTCATGGTCTATAGCAATCAACTATGAGGATGTGCCGTAGTCGCCAATCAATATAACAATGCGGCATTTGACCGCATTTGACCGTAGTTACCCGAGGTGAACTTCAACAACGAGAAATTTTATGGTTGTAGAACATTGCGTAATTTAAAAAAAAATCTCGAGTTCAAGACTTGCCAGGTTAACAGAATCTACCATAATCACCATTCAATCTAAGCTTATGGTCGTTGTTGTCCATGATGCTCAGCAATACAACGAAAAGATATATTTAACTTTATTAGACATGATAAGGTCTGCAAAATATCCTGGAGTTCAGGACTTTAAAGTTCCACAAAGTCGACTGTAGCCATTCAATCGAATTGTTCTAAAGTTCTTCTGAAATTATTCAGTGGGTAGTTTCTGGAATTTCTCCAAGTAATCTTATACGATGCTGCCTAGTTATCTCTTGCAGTACGCTGAGAAGCTTCTTTCGTGATACCTAAGGTAGTTCATCCTTCCAGTAGTTTGTACGAAAATCCCCTTAGGATTTCTTGTGAGAGTAATCTTACGAGACCTTCTTCCAAGATTACTTTAGGTAACCTTTTAGATTTTTTTATGTTTTCTCTGTAATAAATTCAGATAATTTTTATGATTTTTTTAGAAAATTTGTTTGCATACATAAAGAAAACTCCTTCATGTATTCCTTTAGGAATTGTGTTAGGCATACCTCCAGGAGTTGGCATGCGATTTTTCTATGGGATCTCTTGGAAATCCTCCAGAACTACTTTTATGTTTCCCCATAGGGGGTTCCTTCACGGATTTCTACGAGGATGTTGGTTTACCTCAACCGTGTACCTGTGCACCGTGTACCGTGTAACCGTGTAAGGGATACCTCAAAGCGTGTTTGACCCCTGGGATTCCTCCACCAGTTCTTTCCAAGATGCACTCAGATATTCCTTCTGAAATTTCTCCAAGAGTTTTTCCGGGGTCTTCCTCAGAAGAATTTATTCATATTTTTTCCTGAAATTTCGTCTTAATTTCCCCCATTGGCGTCTAGTGGAGTACTTCCAATTTTTCTTCCGGGGATTCAATCAGCAGTTACTTCTGAAATTCCTCAAAGATCTGGCATTCTTCCAGAAAATCCTTCTGGGACTCGTCCAGGATTTTTTTCAGGAGTACCTTGTACCATTCCTCCAGCAGTTCCTCCTGAAATTCCTGCAGGAGATTTTCTGGATTCCTCAGGATTTGTCCATAACTTCGTTCTTGAATACCTCCAAGAGTTATTGCTGAATTCCTTCGAGAGTTCTTGTAGAAATCTCTAGATCGAATCCCTGGAGTTTTTTCTCGGAGAAACATAAGACTGAAATCCCGAGCCTATGTTATACACACTATCGATCCAGGGCAATCTTTGGAGGTTTCAGAGAACTTTCAAAAGGCTTGTGGTGTGTTTTAAGACGTATCAGGATGTTGCAAGAAGTTTAAGGCCTATTTCTGGGCGTTTCGGGGATATTGTAGGGGGTCTCAACGACGGCTCCAGAAAAATCTCAGGAGAGTTGTCAGAGGGATGCAGTGGATTTCAATGGCCTCAATGGCCAGGAAGCACCACAACAGTACTGAAATTCTCATTAAACACAACTAAATTACTATACATGAGACAACTGCTCTGAAACCATATGAACTGCTCTAAAATACCCTTGAAACCCATCTGAAACCCTCTAAAATGCTCAAGAAACTCCCTGAAAACCCCTGAAAGCCTTTTAAAAGCTCCCCAAACTCCTGAAACTTCTAAAAGCGCTCCCGGAACTCTCTCAAACGCTTCCAAAGCGCCAACGGCTTCCATAAAGCCCTTACTTCACTCTTGAATATCCTAAAACCGTCACTAAATCCATTGAAACGTCCTGAAATACTCTTCTTATTCTTTATGGCTCTACGGGCCCACTGGCACTTGGTCTGCCTCTCTTCAACTTAGTGTTCTTTGGGCACTTTTACAGTTATTGATTGATGGGCTTTCTTTGCCTGCCATTACATGAATTTGTATACTGTGAGGCACACAGAAAGAAATTCTGAAAACTACACTTCATGTAAATATTAGAACGCTAAAATTTCCATTTTATTTGATTCGAATTTAAATAAAAGAATCTATTGCACGCAAAATTGTAAGCAAGCTCCGTACTGCAGACAACCTGTAATTTTACAATCCAATGGAGAATTGTGTTGAAAGTGATGGTAGTCAATTTGTTACAGCGAGCGCGATGTAACAATTTTGAACTGTGCAAGTACAATGATACACTATGCCAAGGGAGTCGAGAAAATTTTCCCGACTGGAAAGGGAATCGAACCCGTCGTTTCCGGATTGGCGATCCATAGCCTTAACCACTAGACTAACTGGAGACCCCTGCTGAAATACTCGTAAAACATTTAATACTCCCTAAAATGCTCCTGAAACCACCTGAAAACCCCTTGAAATCTCCTGAAATCCCATGAAAAGCCCAGAAACATTCCAAAACGCTCAGAAACTCCTCTGAAACCTCCTGAAATGCTACCGAAAGCCTTTGAAAGACCTCGTAATAATACTGAAACTCCTTGAAACGCCCTGAAATAACTCAAAACGATTCTGGATATCTGAATGTAATTCTTTAGATCGACCAAAAGCGCTCCTCGGTCCTGCTGAAGCCCTCTGAAGCCCCATGAAACACCTTAAAATGCGCTTGAAACCTCTGAAACTCCTTAAACTTTACTAAAACCCCCTTCAACGCTCTCAAACCCCTCAAAACGCTTTTGAAATCCCATGACACTCCCCTGAAGCCCCTGAAACACATCCCTTGAAACGCCCTGAAAAATCCACAAATTTCCCTGCGACGCACCTAAAACTCCCTAATTTATTTCCCGAGACGCTCTGAAAATCTCTAAAATAGCTTAAAATAGGCCCTAAAACGCTTCTAAAATCCCATGAAACGCACCTGAATCCTCCTGGAAACACCACTGAAACTACTAGACTAGACAATGAATATCAACATGCACACAACTGAAACATGTGTTTGATAAACAAATTGAGACTTGAATTCCGAAACGAAATCCAAATGCTCCGGTGGGAATTGAACCTACGACTCCCAATTCGCTTGACGGGCGCTTCTTCCCTCTAAGCTACGGAGCCAGTTGACTATCTCCGTCCCCTGACGTCAAGGAACTGAACTCGATTTCATTCATGCAAATGGTATGTTCCTTTTGGCTTGGATAGCCTGAGCAAAAATCGAGAAATTGTCATTTAAGAGGTTTTTTGGTACTGTCTACCTCCGTTAATTTGATCGCTTCTTATTCGAACACGAATTTGACATCCGCACATTGTTTAAACTAAAATTGGTTCAAACGTCAGACTACTAATGGAATGGGGTGAAGCGGAGCGCAGTATCAAAACAAAACTGCAAATAAGGTTACCAAGATATTGACAGCATTCGGCCTAATCTCGCCTTGTTCAGCAGTTCAGCGAGCTGTTTACAAGGTGTCCGAATTTAGAACGGACGGCGAAAAACATGAAATTCACGTTCCCGTTCCGAAATTATTGTGATATGGGAACATCGATTATATTCAACTCTACTATTTAGTACGAAATCAATCGTCCAACTCCCGTTTTACTGAAATTCTATTGTAAAACAATTTTTCCAGATCTCCGCCAGAGACTAAGTCCATGTAAACAGTTCGCTGAACTGTCAGTTTACAGCTTCGTCATCTTACAGTATCCTACACACTTAAAAAATCACCGACTTCTCAACCGTTAAGTTTATTTTACAGAAAAAAATCGGTAAAGTCAGCAATTTTTAGCGAACTTCGTTAGAGTTTGCAGTTAAACGATAACATTTTACCGAAATTAGGTATTTTTTTTAAAGAATTTCAGTAAAAACCCGTAACCGAACGCTCATCAGTTGAGATTTCCGTAAAATTACCGAACGCGGCTAGCTGTGTATGATCACAGACAAACAGACGTCTCACTCTACTCGCTTCCCATCGTTTCAGTTTTTAACGGATAATTCAAATATACTGTAGTTCGCAAATCCTTCGCTCACGGCGCTCGCATCGTTTCTGCTCCTATTTGACGTTTGCTCACTACCGCCATCTACTCAGCTGGTTTTCGAAATACACCCGAGCAGAGGAGAATATCAAATTAATAACTACGAAATAACATAACCTGTTTTTATATCTTGGTTTGTTATCATTATCTTATCAAGGCATTACTTCTCCATAACATCTTTTGTTGGGCAAGCTTATTTTGTTATGAGCACGATATTGGTATACGTTTATTAAATAACATTTAAATAATATGTTTTGTTGTAAAACAAATTTAGTTATTATTGAACTATAGAGTGTGCATAAATATTAAATCATCAATACCACAACGATAACAAGTTTTGAAATCAAAACTACATCATAAGATTTACATTGTTTTCAGCATTCCGTGATAGGGAGCTTATGCATAATCTCTCATCTGTTCACCTTCCTCTTCCCTCTGGCCTTACATCCTAACTGATAGCATACCAGCTTCTCAGCTTAATGTTTAAGTGTTATAGATAGTAGAGTCAGCATTGATCAGCGGAGTTAAGCGACCTGTATCCAAAAGAACATGATTTCACGATTCCAAGAACGCCAACGAGCCATTTTACAAGATGTTTTCGACTAGTTGGTAAAATTCCAGGAAGAGTTTATTGAAAGGTTTATTAGACAAATACCATAAACTTTAGACTAGTCTGGGGAAATTTCCAAAAAAATGGGTTGATTATGGTGGAGAGAGGGGGCACTCTATCTCCCTCGTGGCATTTACCATACCTTAAATTAAACATAAGGTACATTATTATATCTCAGGTGTATTATAATCATAACTTATTATGTTTTTAAATTATTATCAATAACATCCAAAGTTCAAAATTTGTTAATGAAATATTTTTATATTCATTATTATTAAGTTGTTATTGGAGCCAACAAAACATGTTATTAAATTGGTCTTCCAGGAACATTTTTTGTTATGACTTTTGTTATTTTGCCGCTTATGACAGACAAGTATATAACATAATATATTATGTTAATAACATGAAAATAACTGATTCCATTGCTCAGTTATTTTGCCAAAATAACGCATTTTATTATGGAGTTGTTATTTCCTTCTGCTCGGGCAGCGTAAATAGCATTGGGCGATTATGTTTTCGTGACGATGGTTTTCATCGCATTTTTATCCAAGTGATACGTCTGTTTGTCTGTGGTATGATGTTAATTGGCTCTTTTAAAAAGTTACGGAAACCGTTGGAACCATTACAGAATAACACAAAACTTGTTTTTTTGCCCGTGTTTTTACCACACGTTACCTTATCCTCCGCGAAGGGAACACCGATTGCGTCAATAATGGTTTGCGGCGCGCTCGATGAAGTCGTTTTTCCGCTATTAATCTACGACGACAATAAAAAAAACCTTATCACCGTCTCGACCAGCGAAACAGATTGGCCTAGAAAGTCGGTCTCTTGTTTGCGCCCAAGAAACCATGCCCAACCCTAGAGGAGCGAAGCGAAATTACCTTTGAGCCGCTATTTTTGGCCTGGCCAAATAGTTTCTAATATCCGGCGACTATCGCATCGCCATCGTCTCGCCGATGGCGATGAAGATACGCATACGCGACACAGTCGCCACATTAGAATCGAATTTTGGATACGGGCACGCGCGTGACCCCCGGAAGGGTACGCGTGCTCGGAATGCATGTGTGCATTCGTCCGCCGCTGGCACACGATAATAACAAAATAACTGCCTTGCACCTCCTTCCTTGGTAGAGTGTGTTTGGCATTGTTTGCTTCGACAGATAAGATCCGATAAGTGCAAAACGATACCACATGAAAACCAACGGGCTTCATAAGAGTACCTAACGTTTATCATCATTCTCTCCCTCAAGCGTTTCCCTATGGAAACAAACTAATCTTCCCATGGAGCCACAAAAAGATATACATTTCAAAATCGTTACATCGAGTAAGCTGCAACAAATTGACCTCCATCGCTTCCAACACAATTTCCCATCGGATTGTAAAATTACAGGTTGTCTGCAGTATGGAGCTTGCTTACAATTTCGCGTGCAAGAAATTCTTTTATGTAAAATCGAATGAAATAAAGTGGAAATTTTAACGTTCTAATATTTATGTCGAGTGTAGTTTTCAGAATTTCTTTCTGTATACGTCATCAAACGTCAGAAAGTCTTATTTCTGAATTGAACTTCTGGTAACCCTGCGAGTGGGTTAAAACGAATCTACGGTAACATGGATTTGTTAAACTTATCGCTTGTTTCATCAAAACAAAAGATTCTGCGGTTGCGTTTCATTATAGCTTAGCTTAGCTTAGACTGACTGCACATATCTATGGTTGCTACTCCGTGATTGACTCGAACCAATGACAGTTGCACAATGAATCAACTGAATAATTGACTGGGAGTGGTCAACATTCTCACTGTGCACGCTTCAGAGGCTCTCTTTAACAGTACAATAACGGCGCCGGCCACGTCCTTGCAGTCAGGTTGGAAGAGTGAAGGAATGTTAATAGCAACCTTTGTTATGTGAAAGTTGGCGTTTACCGCACGTCTCCACCAAAGGCTGCAGGAAGGAGTGATTGTTAGTAGGGCAGGTATCGTTGGGTCAGGATTCACTTCGATAAGTAATATGACCTTTTGGAGTTGCAGTATGCCGTGCAAACTGCAGTGATGTTGTTCGCTTCACGCGGAAAGCAAACAACCAACCACCCTCGTCAGGTGATTGCTCAATATTTACTACAAATGAAGCAACAAAGTGCTATTGTTCGCATCGCGCGGAAAGCAAACAATCGACCACCCGCGTCAGGTGATCGTTTAATATTTACTATTAAAGACGCGACAACACATACAAACTTAAGCGCTATTGCTCACTTCGCGCGGAAAGTAAACAATCAGCCACCCGCGTCAGGTGGACACTCAAGATTTACAACAAAAGACGTGTCAAAACATGCAATCTGATGCGCTATTGCTCGCTTCACGCGGAAAGCAAACAATTGACCACCCACGTAAGGTGATCGCTCATTATTTATTCATAAAAATACTTGCAACAAATATACATGGACAGATACATAGAAAAATAGTATGTCGTTAAGAGATTGCACAAAAGAAATGAAATGCAATAAAAAGAAGAGATAGTTTGTAAAATGCCATCTCGAACAGTGACAAAATGGAACAAAAATCCAAGTCGACACTCATGGTGACGAACTATACAAAGTCAATGAAAAAATATTTGAAAAAAGGATATTATAAATATATGGTATAAAATTGTATTAATATAATAATTGATGTAGAATCCATAGAAAGAGAATAACAAGGAACAAACTCACCGGATAATCGCCTGCCATCAATCGAACCAAAAATGCGAAACGAAAAAAAAAATCGGAGCACCGAAGGCAACGCGCGCGCGAATCCGGCCTCCAGTTGCCGAGCCGTCACTACACACACTGACTGAATCCGGGTCTTCTTCCTCTGCCATCAACCGTACCAAAAAGCGCAAAAAGCAAATGAAAAACAAAAAAACTAAATCGGAGCACCGAAGGCAACGCGCGCGCAAATCTGGCCTCCAGCTGCCGAGCCGTCACTACACACACTGACTGAAGCTGGGTCTTCTTCTTCTGTCATCAACCGTACCAAAAAGCGCAAAAAGCAAATGAAAAACAAAAAACTAAATCGGGGCACCGAAGGCAACGCGCGCGTAAATCTGGCCTCCAGCTGCCGAGCCGTCACTACACACACTGACTGAAGCCAGGTCTCTCCCTCTGCCATCAACCGTACCAAAAAGCGCAAAAAGCAAATGAAAAACAAAAAACTAAATCGGAGCACCGAAGGCAACGCGCGCGCAAATCTGGCCTCCAGCTGCTGAGCCGTCACTACACACACTGACTGAATCCGGGTCTTCTTCCTCTGCCATCAACCGTACCAAAAAGCGCAAAAAGCAAATGAAAAACAAAAAAACTAAATCGGAGCACCGAAGGCAACGCGCGCGCAAATCTGGCCTCCAGCTGCCGAGCCGTCACTACACACACTGACTGAAGCTGGGTCTTCTTCTTCTGTCATCAACCGTACCAAAAAGCGCAAAAAGCAAATGAAAAACAAAAAACTAAATCGGGGCACCGAAGGCAACGCGCGCGTAAATCTGGCCTCCAGCTGCCGAGCCGTCACTACACACACTGACTGAAGCCAGGTCTCTCCCTCTGCCATCAACCGTACCAAAAAGCGCAAAAAGCAAATGAAAAACAAAAAACTAAATCGGAGCACCGAAGGCAACGCGCGCGCAAATCTGGCCTCCAGCTGCTGAGCCGTCACTACACACACTCTCTGCGGTTGCGTTTCATTATAATGCATAAACTGAATGACGTTCGAATCATTTCTAGTTTGAACGATGTTCAATTTAGCGGGGGTCAACTTAAAATGTGATCAAACTAACGAGGGTACGAGTGTAGAATTAGCTATAAGTTAAAATACACATTAATAAAAACAAAAAAAAAACGAGGGTACACGGTATGTGCATGCATTTGATCACAGCCGTAAAAGAACCATGTTGCAGTAATCGAATATGCACTGTATTGGATAGACGGTGTGAATGGATTTCGCCGGATTTACGCCGGACCGTTTACTGCTAATGGCCGTTTGTTTACCAACAATATTTGAGTCGTGTGTGCGCCATTGCTGTATTGTCGTCACCTGTGCTGTGTTGCGTTGCGAGATAGGTATGGCGGGAGGGAGGTCCACTTTACGCGAGCGCGAGAACGTGAACAAACACCTGACCTGACCAGCAGCAGTCAGAGCCTATGAATTGTGTGGAAACATTTGAAATTCGTCGCTGTCAAAACGTAGATTATCGATTTTGACCAATACGACGTGTGCGTTTAACAACTCGATAAACGTGGACGATACATTGTCGGAAAACGCTCTATTCCTGGTATGGCGTTCCGTTTGTCGCCATTGCTACCTCTACGGGGTTTTAGTTTTACGAGCATAGTGCGTATATGTACGCACATTAATCCGTACAAGGAATGCCATAAACAACGGTAAAGGTTGCCGGAAATTTACCATCGTGTCACGTAAAAGTAGGTTAATCTGGCAACGTATGGCACATTCAAAACCATTGCAAAGAATGTCACATGTATCGTCTACCCTCGTTGGTTTGACCGCATCTAATCTGAACACTTTTTAATTTGATCCCTGCTCAAACTAAAAATGGTTCTAACGTCATTCTGCTCATGGAACGGGGTGAAACGGAACGCAGAATCAAAACAAAACAGTAAAAATGGTTACCACCAGTATGTTTTTCGGTGCCCATAGGGTTACTAAAAGTTCAAATTAAAAATGAACCCCGATGGTTTGCATGAGGTGTCGTTCAAACCAGCGGGGGTAGACGGTAGAAAAAATGCAAAATTTAGAAGAAAATACGAGCCCGAGTAGAACTGAATAACTACAAGCAGAAAAAATAAGGCAGACCCACACATGTTTGAGTTGAACACAATCCGAATGAAGACGATATAACATGGTTTTCTGACGAAACGTGATAGGACAATATGAGCACAAGGAGCACGGAAACTTACAATAACTCAAGCACTGAAAATCGCTCAGTGACAATAAAAATGTTCCTAAAATGGTGAAACGTAATCGCCACACCACAAATGCTTATTGTGATGTGTAACAAATTTGTAGTTATCACACCTCCAACTGTCAAAATGAGATGCCAAGTTAGCCCGGATGTAACGTTGAATGTATTCTACGTCGAGTGAAAAGTTGTTAACGTCCGTTAAACGTTGCATTTATCGAACGTCTACTGTACCCCTATTTAACTGACTGGATCCAAGATACACACTTAATTTCGAATACCGAGTACGAAAATAGAACAGCTGAATACAGAACAAATGATTGTTTACTTTTTGCTCACGTTTATGACAGTTGATGTACCGAGCCTCAATAAAATCGATTACCGGAACTACCGAAATAGTTCTGTTGTTTGTGAGGTACGGCCTGAGATTAGTGACATTCCCCTTGGGTGGCATTCCTTTTGAGTTATATTCCACTTCCTTCCCCTCGGCAGCATCGGTGACAGGACAAGGTTGTCAGTGTGATGTTGCCTGCTGTCGCATTGTGTAGTGGAACTTTGCCGGAGAATGTCGGCTTCATCGTGAGGTCCCGGAACATGCCAAGTGATTCTACAGCAGTTCGCTAAAATGGCTAGGAACAAATTGTTCCGGTGAGTTCACACTGCTTTATATTCGTCGAAAAAGTACCGAGCAGGCATTTGAGAAACGAATGTGTAGAGTAAATCCATAATGACTTCTTGTATGTGTGTCCACTGCTCAGTATTGGTTCCAAAGAGAAGCCTAACAGTGTTGATCAGGGCGTGTAAAAGGGAAAAAATGTCGAAAGACAAAACGTCGAAGGGACAAACTCCAGGAGATCCTCGGAAATTCCACCAGAAGTTCATGGGGGATTTCTCCAGGAGTCACTTGAGAATTCATCCTGGAGTTTCATGAGAATTCCTCAAAGAGTTTCTCGTAAATTTCTCCAGGAGTTCTTGGGGAATTCCTGCAGGAGTTCCTCAGGAATTTATAGAAAATTCCTCCAGGAACGCCTGAGGGAATTCTTCCAGAAGTTCCTTGGGAGTTTCTCCAGGATCGGAGTTCCTCAAAAAATCGAGTTGATCGATAATTCCTCCAGGAGTATCTGAAATACCTCAAAGAGTTCCACGGGATTTCCTCAAGAAGCTTCTCGGATATTCCTGCAAGAGTTCCTTGGGAGTAGCTTAAGTAGTTCCGCGGGAATTTTTCCAGGAGTTCGGCGTCATTTTTTCCAGGAGTACCCTGGAAATTCATCCAAGAGCTACCAGGAATCTTTCCCAACTAACTTCCATCGGTTGAGGATAATTACCGGAGAACTTAACTATTATTTGGTTTGATTGGTTTTTATCGGTGAATCACCTCCAGGAGTTCCTCGGGAATTTTTGCTGAATTTCCTCGGGAACTCAAGGAGCGCTATAGGAATTCCTCAAGAAACTTCTCGTAAATTCCTCCAGGAGATCCTCTGCATTCCTTCCCTGAGTCCCCAGGAAATTCCTCTAGGAATTCCCCGCAAATTTACTTGGATATTTCTCAGGAGTTCCTCGGGGATTCATACAGCATTTCCTCCAGAAGTTCCTGAGGTAGTCCTTCACGAGTTTCACGGATATTTCTACAATAGTTCCTTGGTGATTCCTTCAGGAGTTCCTAGATTCCTCCGAGTTCCTAGAGAATTCCTTCTGGAATTCTTTGGGAATACTTCCAGAAGTTCCTCGGAAATTCCACCAGGAGTTGCTAGAAAATTTTTCTAGGAGTTCACAGGAAATTCATTCGGAAGGTCGCTACGAAAGTCTGCAGAAACTGCCCGGCACTTTAATAAGGAGTTCTTCAGAAATTCCTGAAAGAGTTCCATGGGAATTTATCAAGGTATTCTTTAGAATTTTTTCCAGGATTCCCTCGGAAATTTCTCCAGAAGCTCCTCGGGAATTCCTCCCAAACTTCCTCAGAAATTAATCCATGAGTTTCTCAGCAGTCTTTTTTCAATGACTACCTGGGAGTTCATGCAGAAATTCCCTCCACGAGTTCCCCGGGAATTTCGGCTGAAGCTTCTTGCAAGTTTCTCCAGAAAGTTCACGGAAATGGCTCCAGGAGTTTCTTGGAGGGATCCCCGAGGAACTCCTACAGAGAACTCCTCTATTTGATTTCTTCCCTTGGAGTTCCCTTGGATTTCTTTTAGAAAATGGTTGGGTATTCCTTTAAGAGTTACTCGGGAAATCCTGCAGGAGTCCCTCGGAAATTTCTCCAGGAGTTCCTCATGAATTCATTTAGAAGCTTCTTTGAAAATTTCTCCGAGGGATTCCACAAGGGACTCTTGGAAGAATTTACAAGGAATTCATGGAGCAATTTCCGAAGGACTTCTGGAGGAATTCATTAGAAACTTGTAGAAGAACTCCAGTTTTCAAACTTCTGAAGAAATTTCCGAGGAACTCCTGGAGAAATTTCCGAGAAACTATTGATGGAATTCCCGAGAAACTCCTGGAGGAATTGCCGACGAACTCCTGGAGGAATAAGCTTAGCTTAGCTTAGACTGACTGCACACATCTATGGTTGCTATTCCGTGATTGACCCGAACCAATGACAGTTGCACAATGAATCAACTGAATAATTGACTGGGAGTGGTCAACATTCTCACTGTGCACGCTTCAGAGACTCTCTTTAACGGTACAATAACGGCGCCGGCCACGTCCTTGCAGTCAGGTTGGAAGAGGGAAGGAATATTAGTAACAACCTTTGTTAAGTGAAGGACCGCGTTTACCGCTGCGACTCCACCAAAGGTTGCAGGAAGGAGTGTTTGTTAGTAGGAAAGGTATCGTTGGGTCTGGATTCACTTTGATAAGTAATACGACCTTCGTGTTATGCTGGTTGCCGCGCTATTGTTTGCTTCACGCGGAAAGCAAACAATCGACCACCCACATCGGGTGGTCGCTTAATATTTACTGCAAACGACGCGACAAAATATGCAATCTAACACGCTATTATTCGCTTCACTCGGAAAGCAAACAATCGATCACCCACGTCAGGTGGTCACTTAATATTTCAAATCAAACTGCGGAAGCTACTCGCCAAATATTTAACTGCAAATGACCCGACCGAACATGCAAGCTGACGCACTATTGTTCCCTTCATATGAGAAGCAAACAACTGATCACCCACGACAGGTGATCGTTCAGTGTTGCTACAAAAACAGCGACACAACATAAAAAACTGACTAACTCTTGATCAATTCACACGGGAAGAAAACCATCGATCACCCACGTCGGATGAATGCTATATGTTTACTTATCAAAAACAACAAAAAACCTACGAGTGACGAACTATACAAATTCTATGAAAACTGTTTCAAAAGTAAACATGCACTAATTAAATAACTAGATGCAAGTTATCACCTGCGCTAAAAAAATCCGAAGGCGGAAAAAAATCGACTTACCGAAAGCGAAACGCGCGCGATTCTGGCTCTCGAGCTGCTGAGCCACCACACACTCCCGACGAACTCCTGGAGGAATTGCCGAAAAACTGTTGAAGGAATTACCGAAGAACTCTTTTAGCAATTCCTCCTGGAGGAATTCCCGGAGAAATTCCCGAGGAACTCCTGGAGGAATTCCCGAGGAACTCCTGGAGGAATTCTCGAGGAACTCCTGAAGGAATTCCCGAGGAACTCCTGAAGGAATTTCCGTGGAACTCCTGAAGGAATTTCCGAGGAATTTCTGAAGGAATTCTCGAGGAACTCCTGAAGGGATTCTCGAGGAACTCCTGGAGGAATTCCCCGAGGAAATCCAGGAGGAATTCCCGAGGAGCTCCTTGAGGAATTCCCAAGAAACTGCTGGAGGAATTCCCAAGCAACTGCTGGAGGAATTCCCAAGGAACTCCTGGAGGAATTCCCGAGGAACTCCTGCAGGAATTCCCGAGGAACTCCTGCAGGAATTCCCGAGGAACTCATGGAGGAATTCCCGAGGAACCCCTGGAGGAATTCCCGAGGAACTCCTGAAGCAATTCAAGAGGATCTTCTGGAGGAATTCCCGAGGAATTCCTGGAGGATTTTTTGAGAAACTCCTGGAGGAGTTCTCGAGAAACTGCTGAAAAAATTCCCGAGGAACTCCCTGAGGAATTCCCGAAGAACTCCTTGAACAATTGCTGAGGAGCTGCTGGAGAAACTCCCGAAGAACTCCTGAAGAAATTTCCGAGGAACATTTGGAGAAATTCCCGAGGAATTCTAGGAAAAATTCCCAAGAAACTCCCTGAGCAACTCCCGAGGATCTCCTGGAGGAATTCCCGAGGAACTCCTGGAGGAATTCCCGAGCAACTCCTGGAGGAATTTCCGAGAAACTCCTGGAGGAATTGCTGAGGAACTCTTGGAAGAACTCCTGGAGGAATTCCCGAGAAACTCCTGGAGGAATTTTCATGGATGTCCTGATGGAATTTCCGAAGAACTCCTGATGAAATTCAAGAGTATGTTCTGGAGGTATTCCCGAGGAACTCCTGAAGGAATTCCCAAGGAACTCCTGGAGGAATTCCTGAGAAACTGCTGGATAAGCTCGCGTGAAATTTCTGGAGGTATTCCCGAGGAGAGTTTCACGTGAAATTTAGGAGAATTTCTTTAGGAATTCCCATGGAGCTTTTGGAGGAATTCCCGAGGAACTTCTGGACGATTTCCTGAAGGAATTCCCGAGGAACTTCTGGATGAATTTACGAGGAGTTGCTGGAAGAATTCCCGAAGAACTTCTGGCAGTCCAAAGCTACTCCTAATGGAAGTCACGAGGAACTCCTGGGGGAAGCCGTGAGAATCTTCTGAAGGAACTCCTGAAGGAATTATCGAGGAACTCCAGGAGAAATTCCCGAAGAACACTGGGAGAAATTCTTCAGAAACTCCTGGAGAAATTCCTGAGGAACTCCTGGAGGAATTTCCGAGGAACTCCAGGAGATACTCCCGTGGAACTCCTGGAAAATTTTCCGAAGAACTTCTCGAGGAATTCCCATGGAACTTCTGGAGGAATCCCCGTCGAACTGCTGGAAGAATTCCCGAGAAATTCCAGGATAAATTTGCGGAGCAACGCTCTGAAGAACTCCCAGAAGAACTGCTGAATGAATTTCCGGGGATACTTCTTGAAGAATTTTCCGAAGAACTTCTGATAGTACTCTAGAAGAAACTTCTGTAAGTAATCTCGGTGGAACTTGTAGAAGAATCCTATGGAGATTGAGAAATAAATCGTGCCTGATTCAAAGCAAGTTCTAGGTTGATAATTGATGGAGCCCAATACTTTCATCCGAACATTGTCGAATGCTTTAATAACTAAGTGTGAATCCAGCCATATAAGTGACGCAAATCCACCCCAATCGACCTTCACCCCTTCGCTGTGTGTACCCTGCAAAGCATCAGCGTTAAAAATATCGACAAACATTTGAACTACCCAGTCCGGTTTGACAAGCTTCCCCACCGTGTCAAATCAAACGACGGCGATCGTCCCATCTGATCGCGTCATCACACCTACTGATCAGTACCGCGCAAACTCCCGTAGCGATGGGACCCACCATGGTAGCGCTTTCGCTACTTCTTCAAGCCGTATTTCTACTGACCTCGGCATCTACGGCCGAGACCCGTGACGTCAACACTTCGGCAGCTACATGTGGCCTACCATCCGCCGATCACCGCCGTCCGCTGATCGTCAAAGGAGAGCCGGCGTCATCGGTCGGCGAGTGGCCCTGGCATGCCTCGATCTGGCACCGCATAACCCACGGAACGTACGTCTACGTCTGCGGTGGGACGCTGCTGAGCGAGCTGTACGTCCTGACGGCCGGGCATTGCGTGTCCAAGGAAGGCAATGCGCTGAACGAACGCTTGATCACCGTGCAGGTCGGATCGGTGCGGCAGAACTTGCTGTTGAATGGATTTCCGGTGCAGAACTTGGGCGTAGCGGAGAATATTTTGCACGAGGAGTTTGCATTGCGGAGTTTCCAAGCAGACGTGGCGATGCTGGTGCTGGAGACCAAGGTGGCGTTCAACGAGTTTGTGCGACCGGCTTGTCTGCCAGACGCGGGAGGTACGAGTGACGGGAAGGAACTGTACGGGAGGCAGGCCGTGGCGGTGGGGTTCGGGAAGACCGAGCAGGCGGAGACGTCGTACGTGTTGAGGAAGATACGGCTACCGATCGTGGATTACGTGACGTGTTTGGAGAGCAACAGGAAGGTGTTTGGGAGTACTCTGTCGGCGGGGGTTTTGTGCGCAGGACACAGGAACGGGAGCACGATCTGCAATGGGGACAGTGGGGGAGGGTTGCTCACGGAGGATGACGGAGGAAGGTGGGTATTGCGAGGGGTGATTAGCTTTTCGGCACAGCGAGGGTGGAACGATACGAGCTGCAGCTTGACGGACTATTCGGCGTTTGTGAATGTGGCGTACTATGGAAGATGGATAAGGTATGTGATGGAGCATGGGGATCAGCGAGGGTTCTTCAACAGGACGAGTAAAGGGAGTGAGAGTGGAGGAGAGATCGAGCGGATGAAGGTTGTGAAGCCGCTGCGGATTAGTGAGAAGAGTAGGTTGGGTTGATGGGTTGAAAGTTCAAAGAATTTAAACTGTGTTGTATTTCAGAGTGCAAGGAATACCGGAGAAGGGGACTGACTAGAGTGCGACCAGCTGCAACAACTCATGTTAGTGATAGAACGATTCAGAAGAATAGCTGAATACTTGTTTATGTCCATTTGCAGACTACGTACTTCAAAAATACTACCGTTACGAGATCGGACACCTACACCAAATCTGAGTATGTGCTGCTGAACGCAAATGAAACAGATGTTGGGCTTGTATACTACTTGGATGATCGCTACGCTATAACGACAGTTGAAGTTGCTAATGACTGTACCCTGGAGTACGTCGTCTGCCGAACGAATCATGGAGCAGTAGTTCGACAGGTCATGGTGCACCCTGAATACCACGAAGGGACGCGGGACTTCAACGTGGCAATAGTAGAGACAGATCAAACAGATGAGTACGATCCGTTGTTGATGGTGATCCAAATCTCAGGACTAACCCTTTCATCAACAGATTCTTCTGGTGTATTGCTGCAGTACCGTCCAGCATTTTACGTAAGTTACTACTAGCTTATCCACCAATAATAATCAGTTAACCAACCTTGCATACTAGGCCTGGAAAGCAAGAAATTGTCACTAAGCTCGATCGCCAATGAATCGTTCAGTTGGGTCGAGTTCGACATAGATTACTACCTGCGTACGAAGCGAGGAATTGCGGTTCAGAACGACCGCCAAGATGAGATTGCCGGACTGCTACAGAACTCGCCCGGTGAACCAGTGGTGATGAGCAACCTGACGGCCGTACTCAACTGGGTGGAATCCGTGATGTGGAACGTGACGTATGTAAAAGAGACCGTTGGTGAAGTGAAAACAGAAGCTGCTGAACCGGCACCACAGCTCCGAAGCAGTGAAGCAGCTTGCAAGCGTTATCGAAGGGCGGGCTTGACGAGCGTTAACCCTGCAAATCCTAACCATGTAAGTCACTGTCTGCAGTATCACAGATGATCCAAAGGGTTCCGAGGACTGTAAGAAATCCTTAACTCTAGCTTTCAATTGTAGATTGAGGTGTTCAAAAATGCCACGCTCAACAAATCCTTCGGCCGTACCAAATCCAATGCCGTTGAACTGCTCCAAAACGGGACATCACTTGGTCTGATCTACTACCTGGCCGAAGAGTACGCCATCACCATTGGAAGCATAGCGTCCAACTGTACGCCGGGAGTCTGTGCCACGGAACACGACCAGCAAGTCCTGCAGAAGTTCGTCCATCCAAGGTACGCTGGAGGACGAGACTTCAACGTCGCAGTGCTCCGGACGACCCTTGCAGATGAGTAAGTCGCATCTGAACTTTGTTGAACTGTAGTGACCCGTTGAATAACCTTTTCCGACTTGTAGATTCTTCGTGTGTCTGGCAGTTGAACCGCCCATCCTGTTTTGTAAGTCTCACCTAGATCCCGACCATCATGAACCCCTCGAATAACCTACACATTCCTCACAGACAACAGTGGCCGACGGCTTCCGCTGCGTGAGATCCTCGGCGAGCAGCCAACCTGGACGGAGTTCGACTCCGAAGTGTACCTTCGTCTGGCCCGAGGTGCCGCCCTCTACAGCGACCGAAGGGACGAGATCGCAGGCCTTCTACAGAACGGTCCCGGCCAGGAGCTCGTGATGACCAACGTTACGGCCCTGGTGGATTGGATCGAACCCATCGTGTGGGATGCGGCGGCCTCGTCCATCGAGCCACGTTGATTCCCACCACAAGACGTTGTGGACGCGAGAAAGCAATGCCGGACGGAAGTTCCCATCAAGGGTGATAAATCTACAATTGCGTGCACTTGACGGCGAACAAAACGAACTGCAGACAGGTCTATAATATACATATTATGCAGCTTTGCTTCTACATCGGATTGCACTCTTTCGATAACAAAAGAAATCCATTCCGTGGCCCTCGGTTGAAAAGTTTCGCCCGTTCGTTGAACAGAGATATGCAAATGAGGCCTGACGTACGTTGATGTTGGCCGGGAACAGCACACGCGAAACGAGAGATGATGAACATCAGCCAGCCAGTGCAGTACAGTGGAGGGCTGCAGTAACTCAGTTTTATGTCAGAATTTCAATTTTAAGACCGTAATGACCGTCGTTAGGCGCCGTACGAAGACGTCATGCCCCTGTGGCAGTTAATCCGGTTAATTAGCCAAATGGACGATTTAAAAGTCCGTTCCATTTGTTGCGCTGCCGTCGATCTCTGCCGGTGTTGCAGTGCAGTTGCACTGCTAGCACTTTTCCTTGTGCGTCGCGGTCGTGACGAGTTGTTGAAATGTTATTGTTTATTGGCGCTAAATGTGACTCAGTTTTATGGCGCACAATACAAGACCTGACTCCCGTTAATGTGCATCCATTGCAGAGAGGATTAACGAAGGAAATTAAACTTCGGCGTACGACCGTGGAACGCATCGTTTTTCAAATGAAGTCATTATCGGAAAAGTTTGTTCAAGTGACGTGAGGGGTTACTGGCGATTCGTCAAGAACTGTAAATATAACTTAGCTGTTACACAGAACACAGCGGATAAATTCTTGAAAAACTCCAAGAGTAAGCCGCCAATGTTTAACAGCTTCAACTAAAACATAGAAAACTTACTTACAAGTCAATGTGGAATGCAAGGCATTGTTGATTTCTCTGTAGCTTTAGGATTACGATCGATTGAGTCGCCTTACCTGACATGAAAGAGTGAAGAGAGAAAAAAATCAGTAAGTTGAATATCAAAATTTCTGAAAGAAGTAATTGAATTATAATACAGCAATCAATGGAATCCTGAAGGATTTCTCAAATGATTCCCCGTGGAGTCCTGAGAAGACTCCCACTGAAATGATAAGACTGTTATCCTGGGACGATTCCCAGTGGAATCCTGAAAATATTTCCAGTGGAATCCTGAGAGGATTTCCAGTGGAATCTTGAGAGCTTCTTCTTCTTCTTTATGGCTCTACGTCCACACTGCGACTAGGCCTGCTTCGCTTCAACTTCTTTGTTCTCTTGTTCTTGGAGCACTTCCACAGTTATTAATTGAAGGGCTTTCTTTGCCTGCCATTGCATGAACTTGTATATTGTGAGGCAAGTACAATCATACTCTATGCACAGGGAGTCGAGAAAAGTTTCTCGACCGGAACGGGAATCGAACCCGTCGTCTCCGGATTGGCGATCCATAGCCTTAACCACTAGACTAACTGGAGACCTCCTGAGAGGATTTCCAGTGGAATCCTGAGAGGATTTCCAGTGGAATCCTGAGAGGATTTCCAGTGGAATCCTGAGAGGATTTCCAGTGGAATCCTGAGGGAAATTTCAGTGGAATCCTGAAAGGATTTCCAATGGAATCCTCTCAGGATTCCCAACTGGAATCCTGAGAGGATTCCCAACTGGAATCCTGAGAGGATTCCCAACTGGAATCCTGAGAGGATTCCCAACTGGAATCCTGAGAGGATTCCCAACTGGAATCCTGAGAGGATTCCCAACTGGAATCCTGAGAGGATTCCCAACTGGAATCCTGAGAGGATCCCCAACTGGAATCCTGAGAGGATTCCCAACTGGAATCCTGAGAGGATTCCCAACTGGAATCCGGAGAGGATTCCCAACTGGAATCCGGAGAGGATTCCCAACTGGAATCCGGAGAGAATTCCCAACTGGAATCCGGAGAGAATTCCCACTGGAATCCGGAGAGGATTCCCACTGGAATCCAGAGAGGATTTCTAACTGGAATCTGGAGAGGATTCCCAACTGGAATCCGGAGAGGATTCCCAACTGGAATCCGGAGAGGATTCCCAACTAGAATCCGGAGAGGATTCCCACTGGAATCCGGAGAGGATTTCCACTGGAATCCGGAGAGGATTCCCACTGGAATCCGGAGAGGATTCCCACTGGAATCCGGAGAGGATTCCCACTGGAATCTGGAGAGGATTCCCACTGGAATCCGGAGAGGATTCTCACTGGAATCCGGAGAGTATTCCCACTGGAATCCTGAGAGGATTCGAACCGAAATCCTGAGAGGATTCCAACCAATTTCGAGGGGAATCCTCCCGGGATTCCGAGGGGAATCCTCCCGGGATTCCGGAGAGGATTCCCCTCGAAATTGGTTGGAATCCTCTCAGGATTTCAGATCGAATCCTCTCAGGATTCCAGTGGGAATACTCTCCGGATTCCAGTGAGAATCCTCTCCAGATTCCAGTGGGAATCCTCTCCGGATTCCAGTAGGAATGCTCTTCGGATTCCAGTGGGAATCCTCTCCGGATTCCAGTGGGAATCCTCTCCGGATTCCAGTGGGAATCCTCTCCGGATTCCAGAGGGAATCCTCTCCGGATTCCAGAGGGAATCCTCTCCGGATTCTAGTGGAAATCCTCTCCGGATTCCAGTGGAAATTCTCTCCGGATTCCAGTGGGAATCCTCTCCGGATTCCAGTGGGAATCCTCTCCGGATTCCAGTGGGAATCCTCTCCGGATTCCAGTGGGAATCCTCTCCGGATTCTAGTGGGAATCCTCTCCGGATTCCGCACTCTTAAATGAAACAACACAGCGCACGAGTAACTTTCACGCAGCGAGCAAAAAGACAAAGGATTTTTCACTCATATTTAGGTACGACTGGATCAACACAAAAAATGTGTTGATCCGGTGTTACACAAATCTGCGTGAAAATTATTTTGTCTTTTCGGTCGCTGCGTGAAATTTACTCATTGCGCTGTGTACATCGAATTCTGCGTGCAGTTGGGAATCCTCTGCGGATCCCAGTTGGGAATCTTCTCCGGATTCCAGTTGGGAATCCTCTCCGGATTCCAGTTGGGAATCCTCTCCGGATTCCAGTTGGGAATCCTCTCCGGATTCCAGTTGGGAATCCTCTCCGGATTCCAGTTGGGAACCCTCTCCGGATTCCAGTTAGGAATCCTCTCCGGATTCCTGTTGGGAATCCTCTCCGGATTCCAGTTGGGAATCCTTTCCGGATTCCAGTTGAGAATCCTCTCCGGATTCCAGTTGGGAATTCACTCCGGATTTCAGTTGGGAATCTTCTCCGGATTCCAGTTGGGAATCCTCTCCGGATTCCATTTGGGATTCCTCTCCGGATTCCAGTTGGGAATCCTCTCCGGATTCCAGTTGGGAATTCTCTCCGGATTCCAGTTGGGAATCCTCTCCGGATTCCAGTGGGAATCCTCTCCGGATTCCAGTTGGGAATCCTCTCCGGATTCCAGTTGGGAATCCTCTCCGGATTCCAGTTGGGAATCCTCTCCGGATTCCAGTTGGGAATCCTCTCCGGATTCCAGTTGGGAATCCTCTCCGGATTCCAGTTGGGAATCCTCTCCGGATTCCAGTTGGGAATCCTCTCCGGATTCCAGTTGGGAATCCACTCCGGATTCCAGTTGGGAATCCTCTCCGGATTCCAGTTGGGAATCCTCTCCGGATTCCAGTTGGAAATCCTCTCCGGATTCCAGTTGGGAATCCTCTCCGGATTCCAGTTGGGAATCCTCTCCGGATTCCAGTTGGGAATCCTCTCCGGATTCCAGTTGGGAATCCTCTCCGGATTCCAGTTGGGAATCCTCTCCGGATTCCAGTTGGGAATCCTCTCCGGATTCCAGTTGGGAATCCTCTCCGGATTCCAGTTGGGAATCCTCTCCGGATTCCAGTTGGGAATCCTCTCCGGATTCCAGTTGGGAATCCTCTCCGGATTCCAGTTGGGAATCCTCTCCGGATTCCAGTTGGGAATCCTCTCCGGATTCTAGTTGGGAATCCTCTCCGGATTCCAGTTGGGAATCCTCTCCGGATTCCAGTTGGGAATCCTCTCCGGATTCCAGTTGGGAATCCTCTCCGGATTCCAGTTGGGAATCCTCTCCGGATTCCAGTTGGGAATCCTCTCCGGATTCCAGTTGGGAATCCTCTCCGGATTCCGCACTCTTAAATGAAACAACACAGCGCACGAGTAACTTTCACGCAGCGAGCAAAAAGACAAAGGATTTTTCACTCATATTTAGGTACGACTGGATCAACACAAAAAATGTGTTGATCCGGTGTTACACAAATCTGCGTGAAAATTCTTTTGTCTTTTCGGTCGCTGCGTGAAATTTACTCATTGCGCTGTGTACATCGAATTCTGCGTGCAGTTGGGAATCCTCTGCGGATCCCAGTTGGGAATCTTCTCCGGATTCCAGTTGGGAATCCTCTCCGGATTCCAGTTGGGAATCCTCTCCGGATTCCAGTTGGGAATCCTCTCCGGATTCCAGTTGGGAATCCTCTCCGGATTCCAGTTGGGAACCCTCTCCGGATTCCAGTTAGGAATCCTCTCCGGATTCCTGTTGGGAATCCTCTCCGGATTCCAGTTGGGAATCCTTTCCGGATTCCAGTTGAGAATCCTCTCCGGATTCCAGTTGGGAATTCACTCCGGATTTCAGTTGGGAATCTTCTCCGGATTCCAGTTGGGAATCCTCTCCGGATTCCAGTTGGGATTCCTCTCCGGATTCCAGTTGGGAATCCTCTCCGGATTCCAGTTGGGAATTCTCTCCGGATTCCAGTTGGGAATCCTCTCCGGATTCCAGTGGGAATCCTCTCCGGATTCCAGTTGGGAATCCTCTCCGGATTCCAGTTGGGAATCCTCTCCGGATTCCAGTTGGGAATCCTCTCCGGATTCCAGTTGGGAATCCTCTCCGGATTCCAGTTGGGAATCCTCTCCGGATTCCAGTTGGGAATCCTCTCCGGATTCCAGTTGGGAATCCTCTCCGGATTCCAGTTGGGAATCCTCTCCGGATTCCAGTTGGGAATCCTCTCCGGATTCCAGTTGGGAATCCTCTCCGGATTCCAGTTGGGAATCCTCTCCGGATTCCAGTTGGGAATCCTCTCCGGATTCCAGTTGGGAATCCTCTCCGGATTCCAGTTGGGAATCCTTTCCGGATTCCAGTTGAGAATCCTCTCCGGATTCCAGTTGGGAATTCACTCCGGATTTCAGTTGGGAATCTTCTCCGGATTCCAGTTGGGAATCCTCTCCGGATTCCAGTTGGGATTCCTCTCCGGATTCCAGTTGGGAATCCTCTCCGGATTCCAGTTGGGAATTCTCTCCGGATTCCAGTTGGGAATCCTCTCCGGATTCCAGTGGGAATCCTCTCCGGATTCCAGTTGGGAATCCTCTCCGGATTCCAGTTGGGAATCCTCTCCGGATTCCAGTTGGGAATCCTCTCCGGATTCCAGTTGGGAATCCTCTCCGGATTCCAGTTGGGAATCCTCTCCGGATTCCAGTTGGGAATCCTCTCCGGATTCCAGTTGGGAATCCTCTCCGGATTCCAGTTGGGAATCCTCTCCGGATTCCAGTTGGGAATCCTCTCCGGATTCCAGTTGGGAATCCTCTCCGGATTCCAGTTGGGAATCCTCTCCGGATTCCAGTTGGGAATCCTCTCCGGATTCCAGTTGGGAATCCTCTCCGGATTCCAGTTGGGAATCCTCTCCGGATTCCAGTTGGGAATCCTCTCCGGATTCCAGTTGGGAATCCTCTCCGGATTCTAGTTGGGAATCCTCTCCGGATTTTAGTGGGAATCCTCTCCGGATTCCAGTGGGAATTCTCTCCGGATTCCAGTGGGAATCCTCTCCGGATTCCAGTTGGGAATCCTCTCCGGATTCCAGTTGGGAATCCTCTCCGGATTCCAGTTGGGAATCCTCTCCGGATTCCAGTTGGGAATCCTCTCCGGATTCCAGTTGGGAATCCTCTCCGGATTCCAGTTGGGAATCCTCTCCGGATTCCAGTTGGGAATCCTCTCCGGATTCCAGTTGGGAATCTTCTCCGGATTCCAGTTGGGAATCCTCTCCGGATTCCAGTTGGGAATCCTCTCCGGATTCCAGTTGGGAATCCTCTCCGGATTCTAGTTGGGAATCCTCTCCGGATTTTAATGGGAATCCTCTCCGGATTCCAGTGGGAATCCTCTCCGGATTCCAGTGGGAATCCTCTCCGGATTCCAGTGGGAATCCTCTCCGGATTCCAGTTGGGAATCCTCTCCGGATTCCAGTGGGAATCCTCTCCGGATTCCAGTTGGGAATCCTCTGCGGATTTGGATTCCGGAGAGGATTCCCACTGGAATCCGGAGAGGATTCCCACTGGAATCCGGAGAGTATTCCCACTGGAATCCTGAGAGGATTCGAACCGGAATCCTGAGAGGATTCGAACCGAAATCCTGAGAGGACTCCAACCAATTTCGAGGGGAATCCTCCCGGGATTCCGAGGGGAATCCTCCCGGGATTCCGAGGGGAATTCTCCCGGGATTCCGGAGAGGATTCCCACTGGAATCCGGAGAGGATTCCCACTGGAATCCGGAGAGGATTTATACTGGAAAAACTTGTAATTAGAAGGCACGAAATGTTGCTAATTGACAAATTGAGAGATGAAATTTGTGAAAAAAATCGCGTTCTGGTGGGATTCGAACCCACGACTCCGTATTCGCTAGACCGGTTTCAGACATACCAGCAAACCTGGTAATATGCCAGTAAAATGGGCAATATGTTTCATTGTACCGGAGAGGATTCCCACTGGAATCCGAAGAGAATTCCCACTGAAATCCAGAGAGGATTCCCACTGGAATCCGGAGAGGATTCCCACTGGAATCCTAAGAGGATTCCCCTGGAGGATTCCCACTGGAATCAGAGAGGTTTCCCACTGGAATCCGGAGAGGATTCCCACTGGAATCCGGAGAGGATTCCCACTGGAATCCGGAGAGGATTCCCACTGGAATCCGGAGAGGATTCCCACTGGAATCCGGAGAGGATTCCCACTGGAATCCTAAGAGGATTCCCCTGGAGGATTCCCACTGGAATCCGGAGAGGTTTCCCACTGGAATTTTAAGAGGATCCCCACTGGAATCCTGAGAGGATTCCCGGATGAATCCTGAGAGGATTCCCGGTTAAATCCCCAGAGGATTTCCAGTGAAATCCTGAGAGGATTCCCGGTGGAATCATGAGAGGATTCCCGCAGGAATCATTAGAGGATTCCTGCTGGAATTTTTTAGAGGATTCCCGCTGGAATCCCTAGAGTATTCCCACTGAAATCCTTAGAGAACTCTTACTGGAATCCTTAGAGAATTCTCACTAGAATCCTTAGAGGATTCCCACTGGAATCCCAAGAGAATTCCCTTTAGAATCCTAAGAGAAATTCCAACTCTTCCCGGGATCCTGAGGGGATTCCTTCTAGGATTCCGAATGGAATCCTTGTAGGATTCCGAAGGGAATCCTTGTAGGATTCCGAAGGGAATCCTTGTAGGATTCCGAAGGGAATCCTTGTAGGATTCCGAAGGGAATCCTTGTAGGATTCCGAAGGGAATCCTTGTAGGATTCCGAAGGGAATCCTTGTAGGATTCCGAAGGGAATCCTTGTAGGATTCCGAAGGGAATCCTTGTAGGATTCCGAAGGGAATCCTTGTAGGATTCCGAAGGGAATCCTTGTAGGATTCCGAAGGGAACCCTTGTAGGATTCCGAAGGGAATCCTTGTAGGATTCCGAAGGGAATCCTTGTAGGATTCCGAAGGGAATCCTTGTAGGATTCCGAAGGGAATCCTTGTAGGATTCCGAAGGGAATCCTTGTAGGATTCCGAAGGGAATCCTTGTAGGATTCCGAAGGGAATCCTTGTAGGATTCCGAAGGGAATCCTTGTAGGATTCCGAAGGGAATCCTTGTAGGATTCCGAAGGGAATCCTTGTAGGATTCCGAAGGGAATCCTTGTAGGATTCCGAAGGGAATCCTTGTAGGATTCCGAAGGGAATCCTTGTAGGATTCCGAAGGGAATCCTTGTAGGATTCCGAAGGGAATCCTTGTAGGATTCCGAAGGGAATCCTTGTAGGATTCCGAAGGGAATCCTTGTAGGATTCCGAAGGGAATCCTTGTAGGATTCCGAAGGGAATCCTTGTAGGATTCCGAAGGGAATCTTTGTAGGATTCCGAAGGGAATCCTTGTAGGATTCCGAAGGGAATCCTTGTAGGATTCCGAAGGGAATCCTTGTAGGATTCCGAAGGGAATCCTTGTAGGATTCCGAAGGGAATCCTTGTAGGATTCCGAAGGGAATCCTTGTAGGATTCCGAAGGGAATCCTTGTAGGATTCCGAAGGGAATCCTTGTAGGATTCCGAAGGGAATCCTTGTAGGATTCCGAAGGGAATCCTTGTAGGATTCCGAAGGGAATCCTTGTAGGATTCCGAAGGGAATCCTTGTAGGATTCCGAAGGGAATCCTTGTAGGATTCCGAAGGGAATCCTTGTAGGATTCCGAAGGGAATCCTTGTAGGATTCCGAAGGGAATCCTTGTAGGATTCCGAAGGGAATCCTTGTAGGATTCCGAAGGGAATCCTTGTAGGATTCCGAAGGGAATCCTTGTAGGATTCCGAAGGGAATCCTTGTAGGATTCCGAAGGGAATCCTTGTAGGATTCCGAAGGGAATCCTTGTAGGATTCCGAAGGGAATCCTTGTAGGATTCCGAAGGGAATCCTTGTAGGATTCCGAAGGGAATCCTTGTAGGATTCCGAAGGGAATCCTTGTAGGATTCCGAAGGGAATCCTTGTAGGATTCCGAAGGGAATCCTTGTAGGATTCCGAAGGGAATCCTTGTAGGATTCCGAAGGGAATCCTTGTAGGATTCCGAAGGGAATCCTTGTAGGATTCCGAAGGGAATCCTTGTAGGATTCCGAAGGGAATCCTTGTAGGATTCCGAAGGGAATCCTTGTAGGATTCCGAAGGGAATCCTTGTAGGATTCCGAAGGGAATCCTTGTAGGATTCCGAAGGGAATCCTTGTAGGATTCCGAAGGGAATCCTTGTAGGATTCCGAAGGGAATCCTTGTAGGATTCCGAAGGGAATCCTTGTAGGATTCCGAAGGGAATCCTTGTAGGATTCCGAAGGGAATCCTTGTAGGATTCCGAAGGGAATCCTTGTAGGATTCCGAAGGGAATCCTTGTAGGATTCCGAAGGGAATCCTTGTAGGATTCCGAAGGGAATCCTTGTAGGATTCCGAAGGGAATCCTTGTAGGATTCCGAAGGGAATCCTTGTAGGATTCCGAAGGGAATCCTTGTAGGATTCCGAAGGGAATCCTTGTAGGATTCCGAAGGGAATCCTCGTAGGATTCCGAAGGGAATCCTTGTAGGATTCCGAAGGGAATCCTTGTAGGATTCCGAAGGGAATCCTTGTAGGATTCCGAAGGGAATCCTTGTAGGATTCCGAAGGGAATCCTTGTAGGATTCCGAAGGGAATCCTTGTAGGATTCCGAAGAAAATCCTTGTAGGATTCCGAAGGGAATCCTTGTAGGATTCCGAAGGGAATCCTTGTAGGATTCCAAAGAGAATCCTTGTAGGATTCCAAAGGGAATCCTTGTAGGATTCCAAAGGGAATCCTTGTAGGATTCCAAAGGGAATCCTTGTAGGATTCCAAAGGGAATCCTTGTAGGATTCCAAAGGGAATCCTTGTAGGATTCCAAAGGGAATCCTTGTAGGATTCCAAAGGGAATCCTTGTAGGATTCCAAAGGGAATCCTTGTAGGATTCCAAAGGGAATCCTTGTAGGATTCCAAAGGGAATCCTTGTAGGATTCCAAAGGGAATCCTTGTAGGATTCCAAAGGGAATCCTTGTAGGATTCCAAAGGGAATCCTTGTAGGATTCCAAAGGGAATCCTTGTAGGATTCCAAAGGGAATCCTTGTAGGATTCCAAAGGGAATCCTTGTAGGATTCCAAAGGGAATCCTTGTAGGATTCCAAAGGGAATCCTTGTAGGATTCCAAAGGGAATCCTTGTAGGATTCCGAAGGGAATCCTTGTAGGATTCCGAAGGGAATCCTTGTAGGATTCCAAAGGGAATCCTTGTAGGATTCCAAAGGGAATCCTTGTAGGATTCCAAAGGGAATCCTTCTAGGATTCCAAAGGGAATCCTTCTAGGATTCCAAAGGGAATCCTTCTAGGATTCCAAAGGGAATCCTTCTAGGATTCCAAAGGGAATCCTTCTAGGATTCCAAAGGGAATCCTTCTAGGATTCCAAAGGGAATCCTTCTAGGATTCCAAAGGGAATCCTTCTAGGATTCCAAAGGGAATCCTTCTAGGATTCCAAAGGGAATCCTTCTAGGATTCCAAAGGGAATCCTCCTAGGATTCCAAAGGGAATCCTTCTAGGATTCCAAAGGGAATCCTTCTAGGATTCCAAAGGGAATCCTTCTAGGATTCCAAAGGGAATCCTTCTAGGATTTCAAAGGTAATCCTTCTAGGATTCCAAAGGGAATCCTTCTAGGATTCCAAAGGGAATCCTTCTAGGATTCCAAAGGGAATCCTTCTAGGATTCCAAAGGGAATCCTTCTAGGATTCCAAAGGGAATCCTTCTAGGATTCCAAACGGAATCCATCCAGGATTCCAAAGGGAATCCTTCTAGGATTCCAAAGGGAATCCTTTTCGGATTCCAAGGGGAATCCTTTTCGGATTCCAAGGGGAATCCTTTTCGGATTCCGAGAGGAATCCTTTCGGATTCCGAGAGGCATCCTTTCCGGATTCCGAGAGGCATCCTTTCCGGATTCCGAGAGGCATCCTTTCCGGATTCCGAGAGGCATCCTTTCCGGACTCCGAGAGGAATCCTTTCCGGTTTCCGAGAGGAATCATTTCCGAATTCCGAGAGGAATCCTAAGAGGATTCTCCGACTGGAATCCTAAGAGGATTCACCGACTGGATTCCTAAGAGGATTCCGAGAGGAATCCTTCCCGGATTCCGAGAGGAATCCTTCCGGGATTCCGAGAGGAATCCTTCCCGGATTCCGAGAGGAATCCTTTTCGGATTCCGAGAGAATTTTTTTCCGGATTCTGAGAGGAATCTTTCCAGATTCCGAAAGGAATCCCTTCCGGATTCCGAGAGGAATCCTTTCCGGATTCCGAGAGGAATTCTTTCCGGATTTCGAGAGGAATGCTTCCCGGATTCCGAGAGGAATCCTTCCCGGGTTCCGAGAGGAATCCTTTCCGGGTTCCGAGAGCAATCCTTTCCGGATTGCAAGAGGAATCCTTTCCGGATTCCGAGAAGAATCCTTTGCGGATTCGGAGAGGAATCCTTCCCGGATTCCGAGAGGAATCCTTTCCGGATTCCGAGAGGAATCCTAAGAGGATTCTCCGACTGGAATCCTGAGAGGATTCACCGACTGGATTCCTAAGAGGATTCCGAGAGGAATCCTTTCTGGATTCCGAGAGGAATCCTTTCCGGTGCATTTGTAATGTTTGTTTTATTTTACGTACATGGGGCCCGTTGCGGAAAACGAAATGTGCATTTATAAGGTTTTTTTTATTGCTTGGGTCTGCTAGATAAAAATCTTTACTTCTAACGCAAAATATATCTGTCCTATATTATTTTTTGCATAAGAATACACTGATTCACTTTAACACAACCAATTAATAAACCAAACACTTATTTTCTATCCGGTAGGAAACAAGACAGACATTCAATAAAAAAAATTGCCACTTTTTTGGTTCACAAGTGTCGCAACTTTTTCGCGGCTAGTGCGCTGTGTTGCTATTGACAAGAAGATGGGTGCGCAATACTTGCGAAATGATTCAGAAAACGTCGCGAGTCGGGTCGCGTCACGATTCAGTTGTGCGATGTCCGGTTTGGTGATGGCCCGGCAATACAAGCTTTAGGAGTGGCCCTTTTTAGGGCTATGGCCTTCAGTGATTCAGAATACAGTTCATACAAAACGCGGGAACGTAGGAATACTTCTCAGAATTTTCGAAGCCAATATTCAGGTTCTCGTGAAGCACATACTATTCAACTATAACTCAAACAGAACCATTCGTCATGTTTATAAGCCGAATAAACATCACCGCGTGTTTTTTGGCTATTGCGTGATCTTCAAATCTCCAGTTAACTCATTTCAATTGATAATTAGACTAGGGAGAGAGCGTGCACGCTGATATCTGCTTCAAAGCCCAAATCACATCCGTGACGCCATAAATTTCAATTGTTCTCAATAAACTAATCTGTTTTCGTAGCTGACCGAGAAGAACTTAGACAGACTGTGTACATAGATAGTTGCATTCTCGAACATCTCCTATCGCGCTTTCTCCATCGAGGTCAATCGCCATAAATCACCCTTACTAAACGAAGTAGATACGCATAGCCTGCCGGCTGGCTGACGACGATGGTCATTTTCGGTCGGTCAGAATTTATGGGAAATTAACAAGAATCCCTCCCATCGAATTGGTGTGTAGTTTCCAAATTCTCGTCCATTTAGTCGGAGAAGACTCCTTGGCTACATGCAAACGCTGTTGATTGAAGATCACCATCAATTCCACCTCAGGGGAATTTTAATGAAAATTTATCCAGCAGAAGAACCAAGAAATGGACTGCGTCAAATTCCTTCATCCACTACTGCACAGACCAGCAGGGAAGCGGAACTAATTGCTCCTACGCGGTCTTTGCCGAAGATTGCAAAACTCAACGTGCACGACATCCGACCATCACACCATCATCATAATCAAACTCAGTCAGATTGCAATCGTCGTCGTCGTCGTCGTCGCGTGGAGGACTTCTGTTGATGCGCTTCAACCACCATCTCCATTAGCATCGCACGCGCAAATTGCGCAATAAAATAGTTTATGGTGGCGGTGGTGGAGGTCGAATTCGTAGTTTTTCATTAGATGTTCTGTGGTAGCAAAGTGCAGTAGCGATCGAGGTCCCAACCCAACTTTTAATGACATTCACAGACCGCTGGATCGACGAGAATCCCTCACAGACAAGCAGACGTCTTCAGCGACCGAAAATAAAACTCTCTTGAGAATCGCACTTGCAATTAACTCTAGGCGCGGTGTTTGATGAAAATGGAAATAAACCAACGAACGTCACGTGATTTCTCCTCAACCAGTAGTGTTTACGACGACGCTGCGTTAGGAATGCCAAAATGTGGCTATAAAATGTGTTTAAATTTAACACGCGCGCCGGGTCGATGTTTTTCTTTCGACTGATGTCATTACCTACAGATATTTGCTTGCTTTTCTGGGAAAAGCACCCAGAGCACCAGAGTGCATTCAGATGCTCCCCATGGGCATCGGAATGCAACGGCAGCGGCACGAGCGTGGTTTCTAGATGGTAGTGTGGTGCGAAGTCGCTTTGATCGAGCTGCAGCGGGAAGATTCGACGAAACGGACGAAAATACTTTACGGTTGCTGCTGGAATGATCTTGCCGGTTGTTTGAATAGATTCATTCATTGAACCCTGATAGAGAAACATTTCTTCAACGCTCTAACTAGGATTAGCTCCCCATTGAAACATAACTTCGTTGGGAAGCCTCTAAGGATTCCGTTGGTGATCCTCTGGATTCCGTTGGGAATCCTCTCAGGATTCCACTGCGAATCCTCTTAGGATTCCACCGGGAATCCTCATAGGATTCCACCGGGAATCCTCTTAGGATTCCCACTGGAATCCGGTAAGAATTCCCACTGGAATCCGGTAAGGATTCCCACTGGAATCCGGTATGGAGAGGATTCCCGGGAGCATCCTAAGAGGATTCCCGGAGGAATCCTAAGAGGATTCCCGGAGGAATCCTAAGAAGAATCGGGGGGAATCCTAAGAGGATTCCAGGGGGAATTCTTAGAGGATTCCCGGGGGAATCCTAAGAGGATTCCTGGGGGAATCCTCTCAGGATTTCTCCGGGAATCCTCTTGATGCCGGATTCCAGTGGAAATCCTTACCGGATTCCAGTGGAAATCCTCTCCGGATTCCAGTGGAAATCCTCTCCGGATTCCAGTGGAAATCCTCTCCGGATTCCAGTGGAAATCCTCTCCGGATTCCAGTGGAAATCCTCCCCGGATTCCAGTGGAAATCCTCTCCGGATTCCAGTGGAAATCCTCTCCGGATTCCAGTGGAAATCCTCTCCGGATTCCAGTGGAAATCCTCTCCGGATTCCAGTGGAAATCCTCTCCGGATTCCAGTGGAAATCCTCTCCGGATTCCAGTGGAAATCCTCTCCAGATTCCAGTGGAAATCCTCTCCGGATTCCAGTGGAAATCCTCTCTAGATTCCAGTGGAAATCCTCTCTAGATTCCAGTGGAAATCCTCTCTAGATTCCAGTGGAAATCCTCTCCGGATTCCAGTGGAAATCCTCTCCGGATTCCAGTGGGAATCCTCTCAGGATTCCAGTGGGAATCCTCTCAGGATTCCAGTGGGAATCCTCTCAGGATTCCAGTGGGAATCCTCTCAGGATTCCAGTGGGAATCCTCTCAGGATTCCAGTGGGAATCCTCTCAGGATTCCAGTGGGAATCCTCTCAGGATTCCAGTGGGAATCCTCTCAGGATTCCAGTGGGAATCCTCTCAGGATTCCAGTGGGAATCCTCTCAGGATTCCAGTGGGAATCCTCTCAGGATTCCAGTGGGAATCCTCTCAGGATTCCAGTGGGAATCCTCTCAGGATTCCAGTGGGAATCCTCTCAGGATTCCAGTGGGAATCCTCTCAGGATTCCAGTGGGAATCCTCTCAGGATTCCAGTGGGAATCCTCTCAGGATTCCAGTGGGAATCCTCTCAGGATTCCAGTGGGAATCCTCTCAGGATTCCAGTGGGAATCCTCTCAGGATTCCAGTGGGAATCCTCTCAGGATTCCAGTGGGAATCCTCTCAGGATTCCAGTGGGAATCCTCTCAGGATTCCAGTGGGAATCCTCTCCGGTTTCCAGTGGGAATCCTTTCAGGATTCCAGTGGGAATCCTCTCAGGATTCCAGTGGGAATCCTCTCCAGTTTCCAGTGGGAATCCTTTCAGGATTCCAGTGGGAATCCTCTCAGGATTCCAGTGGGAATCCTCTCAGGATTCCAGTGGGAATCCTCTCAGGATTCCAGTGGGAATCCTCTCAGGATTCCAGTGGGAATCCTCTCAGGATTCCAGTGGGAATCCTCTCAGGATTCCAGTGGGAATCCTCTCAGGATTCCAGTGGGAATCCTCTCAGGATTCCAGTGGGAATCCTCTCAGGATTCCAGTGGGAATCCTCTCAGGATTCCAGTGGGAATCCTCTCAGGATTCCAGTGGGAATCCTCTCAGGATTCCAGTGGGAATCCTCTCAGGATTCCAGTGGGAATCCTCCCAGGATTCCAGTGGGAATCCTCTCAGGATTCCAGTGGGAATCCTCTCAGGATTCCAGTGGGAATCCTCTCAGGATTCCAGTGGGAATCCTCTCAGGATTCCAGTGGGAATCCTCTCAGGATTCCAGTGGGAATCCTCTCAGGATTCCAGTGGGAATCCTCTCAGGATTCCAGTGGGAATCCTCTCAGGATTCCAGTGGGAATCCTCTCAGGATTCCAGTGGGAATCCTCTCAAGATTCCAGTGGGAATCCTCTCAGGATTCCAGTGGGAATCCTCTCAAGATTCCAGTGGGAATCCTCTCAGGATTCCAGTGGGAATCCTCTCAGGATTCCAGTGGGAATCCTCTCAGGATTCCAGTGGGAATCCTCTCAGGATTCCAGTGGGAATCCCCTCAGGATTCCAGTGGGAATCCTCTCAGGATTCCAGTGGGAATTCTCTCAGGATTCCAGTGGGAATCCTCTCAGGATTCCAGTGGGAATCCTCTCAGGATTCCAGTGGGAATCCTCTCAGGATTCCAGTGGGAATCCTCTCAGGATTCCAGTGGGAATCCTCTCAGGATTCCAGTGGGAATCCTCTCAGGATTCCAGTGGGAATCCTCTCAGGATTCCAGTGGGAATCCTCTCAGGATTCCAGTAGGAATCCTCTCAGGATTCCAGTGGGAATCCTCTCAGGATTCCAGTGGGAATCCTCTCAGGATTCCAGTGGGAATCCTCTCAGGATTCCAGTGGGAATCCTCTCAGGATTCCAGTGGGAATCCTCTCAGGATTCCAGTGGGAATCCTCTCAGGATTCCAGTGGGAATCCTCTCAGGATTCCAGTGGGAATCCTCTCAGGATTCCAGTGGGAATCCTCTCCGGATTTCAGTGGGAATCCTCTCAGGATTCCAGTGGGAATCCTCTCAGGATTCCAGTGGGAATCCTCTCAGGATTCCAGTGGGAATCCTCTCAGGATTCCAGTGGGAATCCTCTCAGGATTCCAGTGGGAATCCTCTCAGGATTCCAGTGGGAATCCTCTCAGGATTCCAGTGGGAATCCTCTCCGGATTCCAGTAGGAATCCTCTCAGGATTCCAGTGGGAATCCTCTCAGGATTCCAGTGAAAATCCTCTCCGGATTCCACTGGAAATCCTCTCCGGATTCCACTGGAAATCCTCTCCGGATTCCAGTGGGAATCTTCTCCAGATTCCAGTGTTCAGGTGATCTACATGATTTTAGTGGCATTACAGAGGTTTAGGCGTGTTCCAGGGGCTTTCAAGGCTGTTCCAGAGGATTTCAGGGGCGTTCCAGGGAGTTGCAAGAGATTTCAGGAGCATTACAGGAGATATGAAGGTCGGTCCAGGGTTTCGTAGAGGTGTTTCGGGGGGTTTTAAAGGCATGTAAAGGATATTCAAGAAGTTTCACGGGCGTTACATGAGCTTTCAAGGACATTCCAGTAGAATTCAAGGGGTTTTCGGACTACTCCAGAGGGTTTCAAAGGGTTTTACGTGAGTTACAAGGAATTTCGGTTGTGTTTAAGGGCAAACGGGACGATCGAGGAAATATCTGCCATTGCTCTGTTGCTACTAAGATGGTAATCTCAGATTCTACTTTATATTACGGAACAAAAACTTATCACTGTGTATGCTTACTTGCAATGCATATGCTGATTGTTTTTCAGAATCTTCAGTGCGATAGAAATTGAAATTAACATCTTCAAAATCGCGAGGCAAATTGTTAGAAATAGAGGGAAGATAAGAAAAATAACACGGCGTCCCGTATCACCTTAAAAGGGCTCCCATGGCATATCAGGGGCGTTTCAGGCATTTTGAAGAAGTTTCGGGGGTATTTCAGGGGTTTTCAATAGCTTTCAGGGTCAGATTTCAGCAACTTTCCATGGGCTTCAGGAAGGTTCCAGAGGGTAACAAGGGTGTTTCGGGGGGTTTCTATGGGTTTGCAAGGCGATATTCCAAGGCGTTTGAAAGGCGTTGCAGGAGCTTCATGGGGCTGTGTTTTAAAAGGTTTCGGGAACGTTCCAGGGGTATTCCTGCGAATTTTGAGGGCTTCGTGGCCGTGCGATTAGTGGCGTCAGTTGTCTAGGTATTTCGTAAGATGGTTCGATTTCCGCTCCATCGGTGAAAACCTTTCGACAAATTGGAAATTCTCCACTGTACCGTGTGTTGTCCGTTGTCTCATGTTCGTGTTACGGTGCAGTGTCGTTTTTTTATTACTGTCAGTAGCATTTTAAGGGTTTTCAATGAGTCCAGACGTGTTCCAGGAAGTTCCAGAACGTTCCAAAAGTATTCCGGAGGTTTCCGGGGGAGTGTTCCAGAGGACCTGAGAAAGTTTCAAAAGGGTCGAGGACCTTTCAAAGGGTTTCTAGCGCTTTTAAACGAGTTTCATTCGGGAAGGTTTCAAGGACGTTTCAGTGATCTCAGGGGGTTGCAGGGAAGGTCCAGAAGATTTCGGATGCGTTCACTTAATTCATCGGATATCCCTTCCAAACTTTTCTGAAATTCCCCAAAAAAGAAGTTCTCTAAAACCCGCAGGAACCTCACTGTTCCTTTATGGACCACCCTAATGAAAACCAATTCTCAAAGCAGGCAATTTACTTTGCAACAGCTTGAAACTATATTTATGTTCAAAATAATCAAAAGGAATAAACAAATTCACATTGTTATAATTGTTCTTTTCAGTAATTTCTACTATTTACTCACATTTTATAGTTTTCTTCGATAATCCCTTATTCCTCGCAGGTATGGCGGCTCACTGTCGGATCGACGGCTATTTCACCTATCAATAAAACACTATTTGATACAAGCCTACGCACAAATCTCAAATCGCCCTTACCTGTAGATTTACTTTGAATTATTATTTGGTATTTCAGCAAGCAAACTACTTCTCTAACTTCACTTTTAGCGCAAAAATCTACTTCCTCAAGCAACACTTCTTCACTCGAAACTTAATTTGACCATTTTGATGTTCTTCTTTCTGTTTTTGTTTATAATTTTATTTACCGTTTCTATTTTTACCATCTCCCTCTCACACCAACATACTCACTGACAGTTATGCTCTGCTCACCGTTTATCCATCCACCGGTGTTGTCTTGCCCTGCGTGGAACGTATGTTGCGCAGTGGTTGCGCTGTCGACGGGTGGTACGGGGCTGTGCCAACACACCCCCTCCCGTAACTCTGGTGGGGCTCCTCGGCTGCACCGGATTTACCCTCCTGTACCTCGAGCACAGCCAGTCTGGTCACCGGCCTCCTAAACTTACCCTTGCTCGTCTCGACCATGGCCTGCCGGATTCTGCCGTCCGCTCCCGGGTAGACGTCCGTCACGATGCCCCGGATCCAGCTCTTCCGCACGGCCTCATCGGTGATGTACACTAGATCACCACACGCTAGTGGCGGCGACTCGGAGAGCCACTTCGTCCGCTGGTTGATGGATGGCAGATACTCGGACACCCACCGAGTCCAAAGCTTGTCCGCCAGTCGCTGTGACCGCTTGTAGCGGTCTCGGAGTGCTTCGGCTTCACTCGTCGCTGGAACAGAACGCTCCTCGCTGATTGCGCCAACGCCGCGAACAAAGTGGTTCGGCGTCAACGCTCCCTCCGCTCCTGGTTCCAGGCCAACGTACGTTAGTGGCCGGGAGTTTATGAGGTCTTCGGCCTCCGCTATCGTCGTCAGTAGCACTTCGTCCGTTATCGTCCGCCCGTCGTTCAGCACGGTCAGTGCTGCCTTCACGGAGCGAACCAATCGCTCCCAAACCCCACCCATGTGAGGTGCGCTGGGCGGGTTGAAATTCCAGCGGGTCCTGGAATCCGTGAATTCGTCCTCTGACTCGATCTCAATCCGCTGCACGATCGCCTTGCTTGCCGCTTGGAAGTTCGTGCCGTTGTCCGAGTAGAACTCTAGCGGCTTCCCTCTGCGACACACGAAACGCCGTATGGCCATCAGACACGCTTGAGTCGTCAGGCTGTGAGCAACCTCAAGGTGGACAGCCCACGTCGTCATGCAGGTGAACAGGCAGATGTACCTCTTCTCTGATCTGCGGCCGACAGTAACAGTCAGCGGTCCACAGTAGTCCACGCCGGTGTGGCTAAACGGTGGCAGATGCGGCGTTACTCGCGACTCCGGCAACGGAGCCATCCTCGGGTTCGACGGGCGACACTTCTGCACCTTGCACCAGACACACATTCTTCCGATCCTCTTCAGTTCCGCTCGCAGATTCTGGACGTAGAAACGCTGCCGAATTTCGTTGACTGCGGTCTCCGTGTTCCCGTGAGCTACTTGCTGATGATAGTGCTCGAGCAGCTTGTCGGTCACCGGATGCTTTTTCGGCAAAATAATCGGGAACCGCAGCTCGAATGGTAGCGACGATCCTTGCGCCGCTCTGCCTTCCATCCGTAGTACACCCTCGGCGTCCAGGAACGGGCTCAAGCTGTACAGGCTACTGCTCTTCTCCACTTGCTGCTGCTGCTGCTGCTGGTGCGACTGCTCCTGGTTCTTCGTCAATGCGCACACCTCGTCTCCGAAGCGATCGGCTTGGGCCGACCTCCACAGATACGCCTCCGCCTTCCGATATTCGTCCCGCTTCAGCGGCACTAGCTTCGTTCGCACATGCTTCTTCACAACGCTGCTGATTTTTGCAGTGGCCAGTACGACTTCGATCTCCAGCCCATCTCTTTTCCTTCTGCAGTTCGATGCAAAACGGTAGACGCACGCTACCGTCTGGACCAGAATCTTCCACTTCGAAAACCGCAGCGGGTCCACCATCGGCTCAGTGACTCCAATTTCGTGGAAATGCAAACACGCTCGGGTCTCCTCGCTAGTGTTCGGTGTCACTGCCTCTTGCTCCGGCCAAAAACCCTCCGGCTGGTACAGAAAGTCTGGGCCACGAAACCATGGTCCGCTTGGTCGCAGGCTGTGCGCCTTTTCCCAATTCGTTAAAGCGTCGGCCACGTTGCACTTCGTCGGCACCCATCTCCATTCCGCAAGCTTCGTTAGACTGTGGATCTCGCCGATCCGGTACGCCACAAACTGCTTGTACCGACGGTGGTCGGAGTGGATCCACGACAGCACGGTCTTCGAGTCGGACCACATGAAACGCTTCTTTACCTCCAACGAAATCGTCTCGCCGACGGAGTTCGCCAGCCTCGCTCCTAACACTGCAGCTTGCAGCTCCAGTCGCGGTATGGACATGTGCTGCAGCGGTGCTACCTTAGATCTCGCCATCACGAGCGAGCATAACGGCCCGGTGGCCGTCTCGATGCGGATGTACGCCACGGCACCGTACGCGTCCTGGCTAGCGTCTACGAAAACGTGCAGCTGTAGGCTGTCGTATCGCAGTGAAAATCCGCCACGGAAATAGTAGCGGGGAATGCGCACTTCGTCGACTTCTGGAAGCCTCCGTATCCAGTTACTCCACTTCTCCGCACACTCTTCATCGATCTGCTGGTCCCACTCACATCCAGTACGCCACAGGTCCTGAATCAGCAGCTTCCCATAGAACGTGAAAATGGACAACAGTCCTAACGGGTCGAAAAAGCTCATCACGCAGCTCAACAGGATCCTTTTGGTCGGCAGCTTCTCGCCGGACAGGAACGGCTCCAGATTGTCTCTCAATTTGGTGGAGAACGAGAATTCGTCGCTTGCCGGGCTCCACACGATCCCCAGTACTCGCTCGGATCCGGACTCCTTATCCTCGCTGAACCGCACGCACTGATCCTCTTTTCGCTCTCCCATCGCATCCAGGAACTCTTCGGAATTGGAGACCCAGTTGCGGAGCTCAAAACCGCTTCTGGAGTGGACGTATCGTACTTCCTCCGCTCGTTTCACAGCTTCCTCGATCGTGTCTACGCTGTCGAAATAATCGTCGACGTAGTGGTTTTCGACGATGGCCACCGCCGCCGCTGGGAATTGTCCCGCAAACTCCTTCGCGTTCAGGTTCTTGACGTACTGCGCCGAGCATGGCGAGCTCGTTGACCCAAAAGTGGCTACGTCCATCACATACACTGTCGGCTTCTCCGACGGATCGTTTCGAAACAGAAACCTTTGCGCTCGCTTGTCCTCATCTCGAATCCGCAGCTGGTGGTACATCTCCTTTATGTCTGCTCCGAAACCGACTTCTCGCTCCCGAAACTTGCATATCACCGCCGGCAGGGCAGTCAGCATATCCGGCCCCTTCAGCAACTTCGAGTTGAGCGACACTCCTCTAACTTCCGCTCTGGCGTCCCACACCAGACGAAACTTCTTCTTTCTCGGGTTGTAGACGATATTCAGCGGAACGTATCACACCTTGCTGCAGTCCAGCGCTAGCAGCTCCGACTCCGACGCTTCGTGTGCGTAGCCTTTCACGAGATAGTCGGCGATCATGGTACGGACTTTGACATACAGCTCGGGATCCTTCCGCAGGCGTTTCTCCAAACACATCAGCCGCTTCACCGCCATAGGGTAGCTGTCGGGAAATTCGATGTTGTCGTCCTTCCACAGCAAACCCGTCTCGAAACGATCGCCGATCCTCCTCGTCGTCTTCTTCAAAATCTCCTTCGCTCTTCTGTCTTCTTCCGGCTCCGGAAGCAAGGCGATGGAAATGCCGGATTCCTCCAGCGTGTAATGACTCTTCAGGAGATCATGAAGCTCCTGATTGGACACCGGGCTGCACGAATGATGCGCGACCATTCCGCTAGTCACGTTTCCCGGTCCCGTCGGCCCGTATGCGGTCCAGCCTAGCTTCGACCTTACTGCTATCGGCTCTTCCGGTCGGCCGATTCGCGATTCCAACGGCGCGTAAAGGTGAATATCCTTCAGCCCGATCAAAATCTGTGGAGCGGCATGCTGGATGTCGGTGATCGGTAGGCCTTGGAGATGCGCATATTGCCTCACCACTTCCGAAATGGCTACCGTGTGTTGTGGAAGCTTTAAACTCTCCACTGTGTGAGCGCTCTTTATTTGGAAACGTTGTGCGGATCCTCTCGCCGAGATGAAGAGACTAACGCACTGCGAGTCTTTCTCGATCCGGGAAACTCCTGCGGTCCAAGTTACACGCAAGGGCTGTGTCGCGCCTCGGACTTCTAAACGGTTCACCAGTGCCCGTTCGACCAGTGTGTACGACGATCCTTCATCCAGAAACGCGATAGTGTTCACGGAGTGTTTGCCACAATGCAACGTGACGGGCATCATCCGGAAGATCACGGTTTGTTTTGGCTGCGCGGAGTGAAGGTTGCAGTTTAGCCCTGTGGCTGGCCTGACAAAATGGAGCAGCGGGTTGTGACGCTCCTTACAGCCTTCGACGTTGCAGCGGAAGCTTAGCTTGCAGCCGGCGGTACCGTGCTCGTTCAGGCACAGTTGGCATAACTTCCATCTGCGTACCGCTTCCCATCGCTCTCCGAGTTGGAGCCTCCGAAACTTCTCGCAGTTCCGGATCCGGTGATCCACTCTGCCACAAATCCGGCAGGGCTTCCTCTCCCTCCTGGGTGGACTCGAACTCCTATTCTCTTCCACGTCGTGCGAGTGCACGTAGCCGTCGTGCGCTCTGCTTCTCGATCCTTTCTTCGATCCGGATTCTCCGGAACGGGGGGTACCTTCTCCATACGCTGCTACTTCGCTAGCGTCCTTCACGATGCTTGACAGGAAGTTTGATAACGTCCTCAGCGTCACCACTTTGGTCTTCCTGCGATATCGTACCCATTCCAGCTGGGTGCCAGTCGGTAGCTTCTCCGTCAGCTCCTGGATCAGCATCGGGTTGACCAAGTGTGTCGTTAGTCCGGTCGCTTCTAGGTGATCGGCAAGCTGCTGCACTACCACTCCAAAGCTAATGAAACTCGCCAGCCGATCCGCTTTCGGTGGCGCTGCATTGCGCACCTTCGCCAACAGCATATTGAGCAGTCGCTCTGGCCTGCCGTACAGCATGCGCAGTGTCTCCACAATCTTTGGGACGGATTTCGGCAGAAGCAGTCTGCTCCTTACCGCCTCCAGGGCCTCTCCTTTCAGGCACTCCTGTAGCCGCGCCAAATTCTCCACGTCGGAAAAGCCGCACGCCTTCGTCGACGTCTCGTAGCTGCTGATGAACATCGGCCATTCTTCCATCCTGCCAGAAAACGTTGGCAACTTCCTGGACAGGAATTGCCGAGCGGACATCTGCGCCTTCGTCGGTTCTCGCTGCCGATTCTTCCGCCCATCCTTCTCTTTTCCGCTTTTCCGACGAGGCTTCTCTTCCTGTTTCTCTTCTTCGGAACTTTCCGAACTTTCTTCGCTGCTCTCTTCCTCCTCTGCGGAGCTCTCCTCTTCCTCGCTGGAACTATCTTCTTCTTCTTCTTCGCAGCTTTCCACCTCTTCAGCGGACTCTTCTTCTTCCTCGGAACTCGCGCTTTCCGACTCAATAACTTCCACCACTTTCTTCATCTTCTTTGCTGTTTTCACCTTCTCAGGTTTGGGAACCCCTGGTCGTCCGAGTGGCGTCGAATCTCCGCCACGCCCGATCAAAAAACTCTCCGGCAGACTGGATGGACCACCAACCGGCTTCAGTGTCAGTTTCCGACAAACTTTCGGAGTCGAGTGCTTCTGGTACGCTCCTCTCGGATCTTCGAAGTCCGCTACCGTCGCATCCGCTTTTCCAGGCTTTCCATTCCTCGACTTTTGCTTCTCGAGTCCTTTCCCCGGCTTCGTCTGCTCCGATTCCGTCTTCTTCTTTGTTCCGCTTTTCGAGCTTCCCACTTTACCGCCTCCGACAGCTTGATCCAGCTCCTTTTCACCATCGGCCGCTCCTGAATTCCGCTTCAGCTTTAACTGCTTCAGCTTCTCCTCCATTTCCGTCCGCATTTTGTCGAGTTTCCTCTGATGGGCTTCTTCTTCCGCGAGCTTCTTCGCCATTTGCGCCTGTTCGAACTCGAGTTCCATCTCCCGCTTCTCTTTCTCCAGCTGCTGGCGCATCTCGAACAGCTCCTGCTTCATCTCCAGACGCTTCCGGTGCAAAATCTTCTCCTTCTCCATTTCCCGCTTCTGCTTCGCCTTCTCCGCTTCGAGCTCTTTCAGCCCCTCTTGCACATCAGCAGGAACAACACCTTTACTTGCACTTCCGACGCACTTCTGACAGCACCACGAAACGTCCTTGACATCAGCTGTCACGCCAACACAGCCGAAGTGATACCACCGCTGGCAGTGGTCACAAAATACCATTTGCGACTCCTCGTTATCAGGACGGTCGCAAGCCGCGCAATTAAAACCTGTCTTATCAGGACTTTGCATTTTTGGGTTTGGTCGGAACTTTATAAAATTTTCAAGATTGTTCCTTTATGGACCACCCTAATGAAAACCAATTCTCAAAGCAGGCAATTTACTTTGCAACAGCTTGAAACTATATTTATGTTCAAAATAATCAAAAGGAATAAACAAATTCACATTGTTATAATTGTTCTTTTCAGTAATTTCTACTATTTACTCACATTTTATAGTTTTCTTCGATAATCCCTTATTCCTCGCAGGTATGGCGGCTCACTGTCGGATCGACGGCTATTTCACCTATCAATAAAACACTATTTGATACAAGCCTACGCACAAATCTCAAATCGCCCTTACCTGTAGATTTACTTTGAAATTATTATTTGGTATTTCAGCAAGCAAACTACTTCTCTAACTTCACTTTTAGCGCAAAAATCTACTTCCTCAAGCAACACTTCTTCACTCTGTAGGGTCTTAGTAATCCATGAGTTATGAAGATTGACATTACTATTGAATAAACCATCATTATTATACCAACCACTAACAGAAGTAGTCACGTCTCTACAAATGGCGACGAGAATTAAACTTTATTTCTAATTGAAAGTAAGAAGTGTTCAAGGAAGTGTTCGGGAAATCTCAATGAATTGGCCATTTTCAAGCTTTGCGGTTCAAGAAAAGTCGGTGTTGTACAGCCAGTTCAAACAGAAGACGGAGCATTTGGAGCATGAAACAACGGAGGATAATCCATTCTACGTGTGTGATTGCTGGAGGAACTGGGCAAGAAAGCAACAATAGCTGCCGGGATATTGCAGGCGTTGGCACCGCTATATTCATTTCGAATGCTCAGTTGGAGAGCTGTCGGACAGCTATCGCCGTGACGAGCCAGAACGACGTTCTTAAGTCAGAAATTAACACCATCCAGATAAGTAACAATTGTTTGAATTTCTGTTTAATAGATTGTGCTTGAATTAAGAACAAATCAATGAAGGATTTGTTGGGGTAGTTATTGTAGTAACTTGTGCTAGTCAGTATACTGTAAATGCTGTTTTATTTTGCTCGACTAGTAAATTAAAAAAAAATCTGGCGAATGAGTTAAATGACATTAAATTGAACGGTCCAGATTAAAAAAAAACAACAACTTCATATAGGCGAGTTATTGAAAAATAAAATACACCAACTATACTAACAAATTTTGTCGTGCCACAGTGCGGTTTTTGTTGTTGGTGCCAGCAGAACGCATCATTGTGGTTTATTTGCATGATTCGTTTTGTTTGAACAATCGTAAGCGAATCTAAGCATGACCGTCATACTGAGGGACTTGAACCTTTATTCATGTTTTCGGAGCACAAATCTTTAAGGTGTCATGATGCATCACTAAGCTTTCAAACGAATCATTGGCTTTTTGCTTTTCAATGATTGTTTGCCTCGCGTTTTTGAAGTGATAAAAAAAACTGTCAATTCTGCAGTAAGGCAGCAGAAAAAGTATCATCGTATTCACTGCGAGTGAGCTTATAGGATGATACTTTTTCATACAAATATTCGCTTTGGTGGCAGAGAATTATCACTTTGAAATTTTGAGCCACATATGCAACATGGCTGCCGATGCTGATGATGCCTTAAGATTCATAGACGAACTCATCTGAGCTTGTTCAATATATTCGTTTTGCAAGTAAGAAAAATCAGAATAAAACAAATGCAGTAAGGTTCGCTACTTCGTTCTTCAGATGTGAGTCTCTTGTGTTTGTATGCAAATTCAAAAATATGATTAGAGAATTATAACTTGAGTTTTCAATCATGAAACTAGTTAGGAACCAAGTAAAACATTTTTCTCTGAAAATCGGAACATTTCATGATCACATTGATGAAAGCAGGATTTAATACTGTTCGCACTTCATAGAAAACGGAATTCGGACATTTAAGAGAAACTCGCTACCGACATAGAAAAACACTCATTTATTAGACGAACAGATACTACTGTATTTAGCAATACGAAACGAGCGATATGAGGCGTACTTTTAGCGGTGGTATACTTATTTTGATTGACTTGTAATTACCTTCTATATCACGTTCTGTATACATAGCCAACAGATCAGCGATCTAGAGGCTGAAAAACTGTACCTACAGACTCGATCATAGCGTAGTACGAAACGTACCGAAAAAATCAGCGTACGGAAAAATGAGACCATTAACAGTACGGTGACAATGGAGCATATTAAGAACTCAGATAGTACTCATTTCCTGCCTTGGTCGATCAAATACTAATAGATTAACAAAATTGAAAATAGATTAGAAGTTATAAAATTAAACTACAATTCTTGTTGGTGATTATCGTTTTCTCTGATGGACCCCGGATTCTTAGGAATAAAGTTCACTGTGAGGAAGGGTTCATTCATTGGAACGAATACTTTGTCCTACTGCTTTACCTAGAATCTTAGGGATGAAATCCATTTAAAGATAATTTGGACACGGTGCATGAAAATAAAAATGTTGGCTCTCAGGGATGACTCCAAAAACCTGACGATTGGCCCCAGATTCTAAGGGATACAGTTTAAAGCAAGAAAAGTTTTTGAGGTAAATGCAATACTCAATTGTAAACCGCGGAATCTTAGGGATGAAGCCACATCGAGAAGGTGCGGACCCAGAGCAACTAAATAAGCGTGAGTCCCAGAGGCGAACCTTGAGGGATGAAGCTCACAGATTATGCGGAACCCTGGTTGGGATGAAGTACACTGGTCGGTGATGACAGTGGAACCCAGACTTAGGGATGAAGTACGCAGGAATAATTCAAAGGCGATCCTTTGGAATATAGCGGAACCCTGTTGTTGGGATGAAGTACACTAATCTAAAAAGATAGTGGAACCCAGACAAAGGGATGAAGTACGCATAATAAACCCGGAGGCGATCCTCGCGGGAAAGAGGTATCATTGAGACCTGGAGGCGATCCTCAGGATGATTCTCATGTGCCAAGGTGGAACCCAACATATGGGATGATAGTACACCATTACGAGACCCGGAGGCGATCCTCGCGGGATGATTCTCGACTATCAGATTGAGACCTGGAGGCGATCCTCAGGATGATGCTCAATGTCTGAAACAGAATTTTGTTTTTTGTAAAAATTAATTGAAGTAATTATTTATTTAATATAGAAAAGAAAATATCAAGAGCACATGAAGTACACCATTCTCTATGAGGAATTCAAGTATAAAACGAGCAAGAAATACATAGAAAAGGAGAGACAAATATTACTACCAAGGAAAAACAGAGACGGTCCACTTAAAAATATATAAATTATTCAACTCTGAATATGAAGCATACATCAACCACAGTGCAACATAATCTAAATAAGAAGATAAAACACCAAGGAGAAGAAGTAGAAGATCATAGCCGAAAAGATGGAAATATGAAGGAGCATAAAAAAAATAAAGAAATAATTTAATTGGACATTTTTGTTTAATAATTCTTATATATTACTTTATTCTAGATTGTGATGCAAGATACGAATATACACTGTCAAGAATGGAAATGCACGAAAACTTTAATGAAGTGACTAGGTTCCCTGGATGACGTGATCGGATTGCACTGAATGTTTTAACATGATCCATGAAGCTGTACAATATAAAGTTAGATCTATGAAAGAAGGGAGAGATGTAGGGTCTTAGTAATCCATGAGTTATGAAGATTGACATTACTATTGAATAAACCATCATTATTATACCAACCACTAACAGAAGTAGTCACGTCTCTACACACTCGAAACTTAATTTGACCATAGAATTCTGCAAGGTGACGTCACGAATGAACGTTCGGTTCATTCTCGTTCGTCCCTTCCTTTTCCCTCTCACGCGAATTTTGACATTTTCCGGTGGTTTGTTTTGATTCCCATTCGTTGCCGTTCTTTTCTCTCTCGGAGAGAAAATTGAGGTTAAATTTCGATGCAAAACTCTATTTTGATGTTCTTCTTTCTGTTTTTGTTTATAATTTTATTTACCGTTTCTATTTTTACCATCTCCCTCTCACACCAACATACTCACTGACAGTTATGCTCTGCTCACCGTTTATCCATCCACCGGTGTTGTCTTGCCCTGCGTGGAACGTATGTTGCGCAGTGGTTGCGCTGTCGACGGGTGGTACGGGGCTGTGCCAACACTCACCAAAACCCTTCTGGAACTACCGTGAAACTTAGAAATGAAAATCTGATGTATTTGTAATGGATAACTTAAAATATAGACTACTTGTGTGAACTGTTCAACAATTAGCGAGAATCGGATGAACCGGCTAAAGAATACGTTAAACATTTGGGATCCTGACTGGAAAATCAACAGCCCCTTATGAACAGCAGGTTACGCAAAGAAGACTGAAGAGATTTGAAAGTTTCCAGTGTTCTACAATTAGATAGAAAAGATGCTTGGACTTGAAGCTATGATAATATACAGTAGACGTTCGGTCGGTGCAAGCGGTAAGTGCAACAAATTTGCAGTTATCGCACCGCCAAATGTCAAAATGGTGCGCCATGTTAGCCCAAATGAACAGACGGATGAAGTTCACGTTCATTTAACGTCAGTTGATGTCAGACGTTGCAGTTATCGGATTTTCGTTCGAGGACGGACACTGTGGCCACTCAGACTAATCAATTCCTATGTCCGAATCTCTTCACCAACGAGGGCGGATGTAAATCATGCAACCTACTCTCGTGAAATACTTTACAAGACGGAAGTTTCATTTCATCTTAATCGTTTGTTTCGTTTGCTTTGTTAATCCTTTAGCGCATCACCACAGCTACTGACATATGCCCTGTTGATCCTTTTCTCTGCATCCCTCTCAATCTATACAGTTTGTTTCCTAGAAGAGTTCTTCTCGCAAGAAGCATCAGTTCACGACACCAAACATAGAGCTATGCGCATGGCCTACTTCGATCGATCATAATCATCTTTCCAGAGCAAGCCGGCGCGACGGGCTCAACGTGTCGTCAAGCGATGACAACGATTTTATAGCTGTCACATCGCAGCCATAGAGCTTGCTGACGTTTATTCCCCTCTCTCTTTCAAGCATGCAGGCAAGATAGGATTTGTTTTCATCGGGAAACCTTTCCTGATGACAACAAATCCTATTCCGCCTGCATGTTTGAAAGAGAAAGGTGAATAAACGTCAGCAAGCTCTATTGGATGTGTAACTTGCTATAACGGGACGTCTTTCTTCTTCATTGACTAACCACTCGTCTAATGACTCGAAAATGATTTAATTTACAGCTTGTCGGATGCTTTGATTAGTGTCATCTTCGCTGCAGAGATGATGTAGGATCGATCCGGTTTAGAATCTCTGCATGCATGGAATCAAAATATGTTTATACCGTTTATATTGTTTACAGTTCTGTTCTATGAAGTGGCAAAACAAGTTTTTCAAATCGCTCCCTAAAAACTATCATCTGGCTGGGGTGCGATGCATAGTCGAACATGGGAATCAAATTCCCCCCACTATCTTTTTTAAAATAGAACATAACACATAAACCATCGCGATGCGATCCGGGATAGAATGCGGAGCAAAACATATGTTTTCGCGCACGCGGCACCGCCACCGTATTGCGCCTTCCCTCGCTCGCGCGCATTCCACTGCGCTCTCATGTGCGCACAACGACCGCAGAGAAGCGCATCTCCATTAATTCGTCATCGTCGTCGTCGCCGCCTTCGTTGTCATTGTTGCTGTTGTTGAACTTTTCCCTGGTGCGCGGTTCTACCATAAACAGTTCACCGCACCTGCTGTTTTTCGTGTTTTTTCACATATGCGATGCGATTCTTTCGCGATCTTCTCGCGCATTCACATCAGAAACAACAACAACTACAACGACGACAATCCCATCGCCGCCATATAGCGGTGACTGGTTCACCGTTTTGACATGTTTATTTTCCGTCGACACGGTTTTTTTTCCGAAATGGAAGTTACGCAATCGCTCGCGTTCACCAAAAAATGTTCTTTCTGGGACGCAAGCAGCGACAACAGTTCGATCGTTTGAAAACGCGGAGCAAATCGCAGCAACCCGTGCGTTTGACACTTGTGCGTTCGTGTGTGTACCTTGCGTTGTGCACCTGAACTTCATCGGCGGAAAATGAGTGCACTGCACGCACGTGCAAGGGATTTATTACGGCGGCACGACCGCTTTGAGTTTGAACAACTTTGACCTCCACGAGTTTACGGCCGACCGGGAACCGGTTTCTTTCGCCGTATTGCCAATACCGGTCCGCTCGGACGGTTCGTATGACTCACATGTGACACAACTCTCAGCAACGGGTTCTTGTTGACATCCCCTTTTTTTGCGTGCGTTGATGGCGAGTTTGAGAATTAGTAATTGATCACGTGCGTCAAATTTGACTGACCCTTATCGCACGCAGCACTCCATGGCCGTTTGTTTCAAGGTTATGGTGTAGGTACGGGTGAGAGTGAGTGACCCGATTCGACGGTCACTCAGCGAATTGCGCACTCAATGCGGCGTGCGCATTGATGCGTACTCTCGCATTTGCATACAAATGACCAGTATTGCCGGTGTTATATCGGTCAGTAATGCGTGCTCTACTTTGCTGTACACTTTGTATCGTACCGCTACAAATGACACAATGACGCAATTTTTCTGTTTCCGCTCGTGCAAAGCCGTTCGCTGCTTCTTGCTGTTTCTATTCTTTTAGGTTATTTGCGTTTTGTATGTCTCTCTGAACGCTTCCTTCTCGAATTCATTACACACCATCGCTGTGGTGTGACATCTGCGTGATAAATTATTATGAATATTTCGTGGAAGCATCTCTCGTCTTCATCATGTACGCGGGAAGTCGACTTCGGTCACACTTTGCTTATTACAGTAATCGTTCGATAACCTGTTTTGCCTTTTTGCTGTCAGAAGCTTCCAGAAAGAGATTGACAACTGCTACGGGAAGTTTTTTTTAGTGTCAACTCAATAGTTTCAGTGTCGTTTGAAACTGCCAGTGACGTCCACACGTCTGGGCAGTGGACGTCCTAACGCCCTAAACTAGCTCACATTTCGTAAGGGTCTCCCAGGGTCGGCTAACGCCTGCTCAGGGGAAGCACGAAGTAGACGTGTACAGGGTGGACGCTACAACCGGGACGCACAAGGAACCCTTTCTGACAAGTTATTAGACGATTTGATACATTTTCTTTACTTTTTTATTCAATTCATTGGGTTAGTGGGTTAGGGTTAGTGGTTCTTGTTGCGGCTGATTGTTGATGGTGGGGCCCATGATGGCATGCTTAGAGGGAGGGAGGAACTGTACTCCCGACACATACCTTTGACGCTGCTGCCGCTGACTACTCCGGTTTACCTTGGATGACCGACGACCCGACGAGCGGGGCTGTGCTCCTCGTGGGGTTCTGCGCGGACCGGGTACTTTCCGCTGTGGTGACTTGGGTAACGTGACGGGGGTGGGGGTCCTCGTGGGGTTCTTGGGCTGGCCGTGGGCTTACCACAGTAGTCGCCGGATGGCTTGATGAATGGACCGGCGGCGGGTTCTTGGCTGAACGTGAGCTTCTCACCGATATTGCCGGCGGCCTTACGATCGGAACGGTGGTTGAGATCTTCGTGGCTGTTTCTCAGGCGGACCCGACGAACGGAACGGCGGTGGGGATCCCTGTGGGTGTTCCTGCTAGGCCGCAGCGGTACTCCACGGGGTTTTCTTGACTATTTGTGGGCTTCCCGCCCGACGGACGGAACGGCGGGGCGGATCTTCGTGGAGTTTCTTTGCTGGTCTTGACAGTGCTACACGTGGACTTTCTTGACTTAGCGCGGGCTTCCTGCCGATTTTGCCGGATGGCCCGACGACCGGAACGGTGGCGGAGCGCCTCGTGGGTTGACTTGACTGGCTGTGGCTTCTCGTCGATGTCACCGTGTGTCCCGACGAACAGAACTGTCGCGGAGCTCCACGTGGGTTACTGGGAACTGCTGTCACTCGACGAACGAGACTATCGCGGGGAGCTCGCCGGGTTCCTCCGATATTCTTGGGAATTTTTCAGCCGGGCCGTCGAATTCACTTGGCCAACTCTGGGGCTCTCCGGGACGGGCGTAGAACTCGCGATCAACTTATTTTCAAACGCGTATTGTCGGGTTGGATACGTCCGACTGGCTCCGTGATCCGATCTCCACTGACTCTCTTTCCTCGGCTCTCGTTCGGACCCCCTTCCATCCTTCCTTTTCTCACTCTCCTCTCCCTTTTGTTTTTCGCCACCGGATGATGTGTTGCCCGTGCAGATTTCGCTCGGTTGATTTGGGCACAAAGCAATGTTCTAAATTTCACCAGGTTAGGCCCATCGGGCAAAGTGGTGTTTGTGATATGATAATTTTGAAGTAGTAGTCGTGTCATGTCAACTTCGGCAAGCCGAAATCGCACGAAGTTGCCGTTCCAGAAGCTGCGAAAAATTATCTGGCGAACGTGACGTCGCGATCAGCTGATCGGTTTGTTTACATATTTTTATCGACAAATACAGGCACACATATACGTTCACCCGGACCTGTGAATAATTGACATCGTTTGTGCCCGATGTATAGTTAGAATTACACGGTTGAGACAGAATAGGTAAAAGGCTCTTTACCTATTCTGCCTCTGGGTACTGCGTGCATAGTCTTACAATTTCTTGGGATTAGTGGTGACTGTGAGTAGTGTTATGATTCCGGTGGGTGCGTTTAAATCATGAAAATTGTTATTCGGTAACACGTTTGACAGTTAATCGATAAGAGTACTTGTCGCGACTGACACATGACATACGTCAAACGTCATATACACTAAGGCCAGTGTCGTGACCGCTGCGGCTATTCTTACAGCCACAACACCGACCGCAGAGAGGAAACTCTTTAAAACCTCTCTGTGGTGGACTGCTGTGTACTGCAAATGCCATTGCTGTTGCTTTTTGGTGCGTCCGTTCGTATCCACTATCGTCTATCAACTGACTTGAATCCACGATGCGCAGCTCTTTTTGTATGTTCGCTTTTGTTGTTTATTCTAGCTTTCCACTGAGTCGGCCAATCAGAAGGCGCATATTTTTCGCTTCAATCATTCTCTTCTCTGTCTCTATTACTACATTCCCTCTCACCCCTACTCTCTAGTTTTCAATTTCGCATGTTTTTACGAGCATAACAACTCGCCAGTTTGCTTTAATTTCCAGCAAGTCTGTCCTTCCGCCAGACTGCTATTTTTCTACTAGCGCAAAACTGTCCTTTTAGTCGCCAGTTTGCTTTAATTTTCAGCAAGTCTGTCCTTCCGCCAGACTGCTTCTTTTCAACAGAAGCAAAACTGTCCTTTCTCTCGCCAGTTTGTTTTAATTTCCAGCAAGTCTGTCCTTCCGCCAGACTGCTTCTTTTCAACAGAAGCAAAACTGTCCTTTCTCTTGCCAGTTTGTTTTAATTTCCAGCAAGTCTGTCCTTCCGCCAGACTGCTATTTTTCTACTAGCGCAAAACTGTCCTTTTAGTCGCCAGTTTGCTTTAATTTTCAGCAAGTCTGTCCTTCCGCCAGACTGCTTCTTTTCAACAGAAGCAAAACTGTCCTTTCTCTCGCCAGTTTGTTTTAATTTCCAGCAAGTCTGTCCTTCCGCCAGACTGCTTCTTTTCAACAGAAGCAAAACTGTCCTTTTACTCGCCAGTTTGCTTTAATTTCCAGCAAGTCTGTCCTTCCGCCAGACTGCTTCTTTTCAACAGAAGCAAAACTGTCCTTTTACTCGCCAGTTTGCTTTAATTTCCAGCAAGTCTGCCCTTCCGCCAGACTGCTATTTTTCTACTAGCGCAAAACTGTCCTTTTACTCGCCAGTTTGCTTTAATTTCCAGCAAGTCTGTCCTTCCGTTAGACTGCTTCTTTTCAACAGAAGCAAAACTGTCCTTTCTCTTGCCAGTTTGTTTTAATTTCCAGCAAGTCTGTCCTTCCGCCAGACTGCTTCTTTTCAACAGAAGCAAAACTGTCCTTTCTCTTGCCAGTTTGTTTTAATTTCCAGCAAGTCTGTCCTTCCGCCAGACTGCTTCTTTTCAACAGAAGCAAAACTGTCCTTTTACTCGCCAGTTTGCTTTAATTTCCAGCAAGTCTGCCCTTCCGCCAGACTGCTATTTTTCTACTAGCGCAAAACTGTCCTTTTAGTCGCCAGTTTGCTTTAATTTTCAGCAAGTCTGTCCTTCCGCCAGACTGCTTCTTTTCAACAGAAGCAAAACTGTCCTTTCTCTCGCCAGTTTGCTTTAATTTCCAGCAAGTCTGTCCTTCCGCCAGACTGCTATTTTTCTACTAGCGCAAAACTGTCCTTTTAGTCGCCAGTTTGCTTTAATTTTCAGCAAGTCTGTCCTTCCGCCAGACTGCTTCTTTTCAACAGAAGCAAAACTGTCCTTTCTCTCGCCAGTTTGTTTTAATTTCCAGCAAGTCTGTCCTTCCGCCAGACTGCTTCTTTTCAACAGAAGCAAAACTGTCCTTTCTCTTGCCAGTTTGTTTTAATTTCCAGCAAGTCTGTCCTTCCGCCAGACTGCTTCTTTTCAACAGAAGCAAAACTGTCCTTTTACTCGCCAGTTTGCTTTAATTTCCAGCAAGTCTGCCCTTCCGCCAGACTGCTATTTTTCTACTAGCGCAAAACTGTCCTTTTACTCGCCAGTTTGCTTTAATTTCCAGCAAGTCTGTCCTTCCGTTAGACTGCTTCTTTTCAACAGAAGCAAAACTGTCCTTTTACTCGCCAGTTTGCTTTTTTGATGCATTTATACTTACAAATATTAGGGAGACTCTACTGTGCCAATTGTCGTGACCGCTGCGGCTATTCTTACAGCCACAACACCGACCGCAGAGAGGAAACTCTTTAAAACCTCTCTGTGGTGGACTGCTGTGTACTGCAAATGCCATTGCTGTTGCTTTTTGGTGCGTCCGTTCGTATCCACTATCGTCTATCAACTGACTTGAATCCACGATGCGCAGCTCTTTTTGTATGTTCGCTTTTGTTGTTTATTCTAGCTTTCCACTGAGTCGGCCAATCAGAAGGCGCATATTTTTCGCTTCAATCATTCTCTTCTCTGTCTCTATTACTACAGCCAGTAGTACACAGGGTCAAATATTTGACAAGGAAAGAACTCAAGAAACAACATCAGTTTGACACTAATGAAAATTTGATCGAGTCAAACAAGATGTTTGAGCATTGGTTTCTTTTCGGACAAATATTTGACCCTGTGTACTAGCAGCTTAACACTACCCGCCATAAATATGGAATCGCTTCATCTAGTATTGCAACACCCCAATTGAATATTGCAGCACCCAGAAAAAGTATTGCATCCACTGAAAATCGCAACATTCAAGACAGTGTACCTTGAAATGTACAACATCTATGAAGTTGCAGTCTTCGGAAGTATTGCTCAGATGACATGTAGTATTGAGTAGATCAAATGTTTGGTTCGTGATTCCACCGCTAGGTGGCGCTAGTGTGCTATTAAAATAAGTGAATTTTCAAATGTTTTTCCTCATGATTATCTCATGATCCAGGTCACCTAGAAAATTCGTGTCTTCAACAAAGTTGTTCAGAGAACTCATAGCCCTCTAATGGTAGAATATTTAGTACGCAATTCTACCGCAACGTGGCGGTAGTGTACGATTAAAATAGAGTATTTTCACATGCATTATCTCATGATCCAGACCACCTAGAAAGTTCGAATCTTCAGCAAAGTTGTACAGAGGACTCATGGCTCTCAAAAGGATGATTGTTTAGTACGCAATTCTACCGCAACGTGGCCCTAGTGTGCGTTTGAAATAGAATATTTTCACATGTTATATCTCATTATCAAAGCCACCTAGAAACTTCGTGTCTTCAGCAAAATTGTTCAAATGACTCATGGCGCTCAAAAGGATGATTGTTTAGTACGCAATTCTGCCGCAACGTGGCCCTAGTGTGCGTTTAACCGCTATGTATCCGACAATTTTTTTTGCTTTTTTCTACACCGTGCTTTTAAAATGGGTGCTGGGTACCCGGGTACCCTGTCGGCCACATAAGGGTTAAAATAGAGCATTTTGACATGTATTATATCATGATCCAGACCACCTCGAAGGTTTATGTCTTAAGCAAAGTTGTTCAGTGGACTTATGGCTCTCAAATAAATGATTGTTTAATACGCAATTCTACCGCAACGTGGTACTAGTTTGCGTTTAAAATAGAGCATTTTGGCATGTTTTATCTCATGATCCAGACCACCTAGGAAGTTCGTGTCTTCAGCAAAGTTATTCACAGGACTCGTGGCTCTCAAATGGTTCAATGTTTAGTACGCAATTCTACCGCAACGTGGCGCTAGTGTGCGTTTAAAATAGAGCATTTTTACATGTTTTATCTCATGATCCAGACCACCTAGAAAGTTCATGTCTTCAGCAAAGTTGTTCAGAACACTCTTGGATCTCAAATAGTGAAATGTTTAGTACGCAATTCGACCGCAACGTGGCCCTAGAATGCGTTTAAAATAGAGCATTTTGACACATATAATCTCATGATCCAGACCACATAGGAAGTTCCCAGTCAACCAGTCATCGTATAAGATGTTGTATAAGATGTTAAAGTGGAGGCAATATGCGTACATTTTACATGCGCCTAAATGGAGGCATATACGCATATGGCCTCCACTTTATCATCTTATACAACAGCTTATACGATGACTGGTTGTCTGGGTTCGTGTCTTCAGCAAAGTTGTTCAGAAAACTCATGGCTGCTGGAGTTTTTAAAATATTAAAGTATCTTGTAGGTCTTCAAAGGATTTCACCTGAGGTTCCTCCAGGGATCTCTCCGATAGGTTCCTCTATGATTCCTCCTTGAAATATTACTGATGATCCTGCTAGAAAACAATCAGGTTTTCCCCAAAAGTTCTAAAAGAAACTATTAATGGAACTACGATTGTAGTTTCTCTAAAGATTGCTTCAGCAATGCCTCAAATGGCTCCAGAAATTTCTACAAAACCACCTTTAAGAGGTACTCCAAAGATTCTAAAGGAAGTCCTCGAAGCACTGATTTAGTGGGTTCCTTCATGAAATGCTCCAAGGATTTCGTCAACAATTTCTTTAAGGATTATTTCAGAACTTTTTCAAAGAATCCTTCAGGAGTTCATAAAAGGATGCTGTCAGAAATTCCTTCAAAAGAAATTCTTCGGAGTATTATTCTGGAAGGACCTCCAAGAAATCCTTCAGGGACGTTCTCAAGGATTTGTTCGGAAATAATTAAAAGGATTGTTTGCAGAATGCTCTAACGATTCCTTAAAGCATCATCCAAGATTTACTCCATAAATTTCTCCAAGGATTTTTACAAGAACTTCAATTCAACAAAGGATTTACGGTTCAAGGTAAGAACTCTTTCAAGGATTGCTTGAAGAATTCCTCTAAAGATTCCCCAGGAATTTCTCCAATGTTTCATTTCCTCAAATGGAAAGAAACATTGGGGTTGTAAATTTTGAAAAAAAAATATTTTTTATTTTTATACGAAAGAGCACCTTTTTCTGAGAAACTATGATTTTTTTCAGATTTTTAGAACTTCATTTTGGTACCTTAAATCAATTTCAAAGATATTTTTCAATATCACCTTTTGACAGCTGGGAATTGCTTGACAGCTCCGCCCAGTACAAAATGCGACGAAGGGTGGTTTGACAAATCGCTCCCATACAAACTTCAAATTGATTTTTAAACAGGCTCCCGGGCACCAAAATTCATAGAAATTTGGATTTCGGCTCAGTTTGGCATGCAGATCTAGAATATGGAATTATCTCAACACCGCTAAAGAAGCCAATTCCCCTGGAACATCCACGAAGCTCCTGTAACGCTACTGAAAGCCCCTTAAGCGCCTGAGAATATCCCTTGAACAACCTTGCACTCCTCAGAAAACCCCTGATGCCCATGGAGCGCTGCTGAAACCTGTTGAAACCACCTAACGCCCCTGAATCCCTTCAAAACACCTGAAAACCTAGTGACATACCCTGGAAGCCATTTAAACTCCTTGAAATCCCCTGAAACACCTTGGAAATCCCGTGTAACTCATATATAACCCCTTGAAACCTCATGAAATACTTTTGAAACCTCTTCAAATACCTCAGAAACCCCTCAAATGTTACTGTAGTTCTTGAAAAACCCTGGAGTGCCTTTGAAATCCTCGGAAACCCCTGAGAAACCCCTGCACCGATCCTAAAATCTCCTGCAATGCTCCTGAAACCTCCTGCAACTCCCAGGAAGGATATAAAAATCCCTGGAACACCCCTGCGAAAGCTCTTGAAAATCCCTAGAACGCGCTTGAAATACCCTGGAACGCCCCTGGAATGCTACTGAAACTCTCCGCAACTCCCTGAAACTTCCCTGGCACTTTAACATGATACAACATGATCTAACATGATACATGGTACAACGAACAACGCACAATCCAGTGGAGAATTTTCCGTGTGACGAAAAGTTTTCACTGGCTGGAGCGCAAATCGAACCCACACTCCAAAGGCTTACGAAATGCCCTGACGACTGACACCACAACCACACGGCCACGAAACTCACAAAAATCAAAGAAACACCCCTAAACCGCCCCTAGAACCCCTATAAAACCCCATGAAATCCCCTGAAACACCCTTGGAAGATTCCTGAAGCTCCTGTAACGCCACTGAAATCTCCTACAATACCCTTGACTTGAAAACCCATCGAAAACCTCTGGAACACGCTTAAAATCTTATGGAACCCCCTGGAACGCTGCTGAAATCTTCTGGAACACCCCTGTAATTTACTAAAAACCCCTGGAACACCCCTGAAACTATCTTCAAACCTTCTGCACTGGAACAACCTTGCAACATCATAAAAACCCCAGAAATGCCCCAGACATGCCCTGGGATCCTTTTAAACCCCTTGAAATTCCCTGGACACATCTAAAATCCCTTGTAACTCACGTATAAAGCCTTTAAATCTCATTGAATGCTCCTGAAACCCTTGAAATCTACTGGAATCTCCCTGAAACCCTCTAGAACGCCTCTGAAACTTCTTGAAAATCCCAGCAATGCATTTGAAATCCTCTGGAATACCTTTGAGAAACCCCTGAACCGATCCTAAATTCTCCTGTAACATTGCTGAAACCCCCTGCATTCCCCTGGAACGCCCTTGAAATGCCCTGAAAAACCCCTTTAAATCCCTTAGAGCTCCCCTGATATCCCCTGGAACAACCCTATATCACCCCTGAATCTCTCGAGAACGCCCATAAGACCCCTTGAAAACCCTGGAATACCCCTACAATTCCATTGAAATCTCCTATATCACCCCTAAAACCTCTCGAACACCCCGGAAAATTCCTGGAGCAACCATGTAACCCTTTTGAACGCAAGAACTTCTTGAATGCAACAACTCCTTGAAACCCCCTGGAACGCTAATAAAACTCCCCCAAAACCGCCTGAAACAATCCTGAAATTTCCAGGAACACACCGGAAACGCCTTTAAAATCCCTCGAAACCAGTGCCGTCTACCCCCGTTGGTTTGACCTCATCTAATCTGAACACTTTTTAATTTGACCCCCTCTAATCTGCACATCGTTCAAACTAAAAATGTTTCGAACGTCATACTGCTTATGGAACGGGGTGAAACGGAACGCAGAATCAAAACAGAAAATAAGGTTACCATCAGTGTGTTTTTCCGATGCCCACAGGGTTACTAGAAGTTCAAATTAGAAAATGAACCGCAAATCGCATCCATAAAAACTTTTGTTCTCGGGCATCAAATCGGAATCCAAATGTTCATCATTAATTTTGGATTCAGACTCAGTTTCGCATGCCGATTCAGAAGATCCGATTGTCATATGATACTGCTGAAAGCCCCAATAGCATTGTTTTGATTTTATATTGCCCCATTTGTTTACAGACTTTGAATGGGAGAGAACGAGATGGAGGTGAATTGGCCTATCATTGGACGGATGTCACGCGCGCAACGCCATCTCGGATCAATTACCGCAAATCAAGTGTCACATTAGAATACAACTGGAGTAGTTCGACGGAGTTCGGCCGGTCGATCTCATCACGTCACCCTCAAGTTAAACAATAAGCAATTTTGCACGCCTACGGCCCAAGAATTATTATTTAACAACACCAAGCGAGACGATGCACGGTGCTTAGCCCCATTCTAAAGTCGTAAAAAGTGTCGATATGGGATATGATTCATCAACGACATCCATCGATGACGGAATTGGCTTCGAGTGTTCAACTGTTCCGAGTGCCTTACCCCTTTTGTTTGTATATGTTTAGGAGGCTTTGGAAACACTAAACACTCGGCAAACAAGTCGATTCGTCTTTGTCAATAAAAATACAGAAACAGTACCTACTCTAGAAATGAAACATGCTTTTAAAAAAGCAGACTTCGGAGCATCAGAGTGTTAATTAATTGATTCTACTCCGGCTTGAAAGAAGAGAAGAAAAGCAATCATAATAACCGAAGCGGTCATATTTGTTTAATGGTTCCATCAGGCACCTTGCTTGGATCCCTCTTCGCTCTTCGTTCTATATGGGACTAATTCGTCGCATGGCATCGATCGCACATGCCACCAGAGAAATAATAACTCAAACATTCTAACCCCCAGACAAACAGACGTCACACTTGGAACAAAAGTTTGAATAAAAAAATCATCATTTGAGAGCAAGTAAAGTTTGACATCTGGTGAAAATTTACTTCGTCATATGCGCTAATTTCCGTCACAACACAGAATCGTTCTTCATCACCGTTCAATTTTCACTTTGCTGGATTCACTTCGTCTACGATCATCTTTGGATTCATAACTTTTGATCATCTTTACCACAGTGTCATGTGTGCCGGGAATTGAATTCAGGTTGTGCCCGAAATAGACATGGAATAGAGGGAAATTCGTGGGGCGAAACAGAATTCGTGGGGCGCAAATATTCAATCTTATTATTTTAAGGAAAATCTAGTTCTTTTACAGTATTTGGAAGCTAATTAATAAATTAGTAATTGACCATGAGGCGTTAGGTAATGAGCAAGCATGAATTCGATCATTATTGGTCGGTGCTCAGATAGACGGAAATTAGATGAAAAGTCTACCATGATTCTAAATTCGAAGTGTCACTTCTGCTTGTATTGGTCGTTTCGCTTCTAACTTGCACTCCGCCCATGAAAGCGAAATCCAAAAGAAAGAAATTCGACTGGTACGGGACTGAAGCCCGACCGGTGCTGTCATAAATTTCAATTTTCGGCCATTGATTTATGTCGTTTTCATGGAGATTAGTACGCGGAGAAGCTGCGCTGCTACCACGCGATGACAACGACAACAGCAAGCGGCAGTGACTGATTATTATTATCGTCGCACCACCAAATCAAAGTCGTCGCTAGAAGCACATGCGAAGTTGCAGCTGCGAAGTAAATTTGAATCTATTTTTTCTGTTGCGCATCATTAAGCTAATTAAGAGCAACAATATGCACTAATCCAAATTAAGTTGCGACATTTCTAAGTAGGTTAAAAATCAATTTTCGCACGTTCGGTCACTTCGTATTTCGACCAAAAGCATAATATCATAGCAGCAAAGCAGGCTATAAAAAGAAGTCGTCGGATGCGTCGTCGAGTCGCTCGTCGCTACAAACTTTTCGGTTCATCTAGGTTGGTCTTGAAAAAACGAAAAAAAAAATGCGCTTGGCTTGGCGCTTGCTCATCGCCATGGTGACGCGGCGGTGGATGCCTTGCTTGTCCACCGTCAGCAGCGAAGCAAGAAGTGCGAGGTGAGCATAGCGGATCGCTGTCAATAGAGCCAAGCAGGAAATCAATCAGCTGCTGATGCGCTTGGCTCAGAACAGCGACCAAAGTTCGGAACACAGCACCCCATCTCAGTCTCATGATCATTTCCGTTAGCTAACGGAGGAGACAGTAAGCGGCTTCTTGAGAGACGTAGATTTTTTTTTTAAATGTCGTCTCTGTCCTCTCTGTCTTCTTTGTCTTCTCTGTCTTCTCTGTTTTCTCTGTCTTCTGTCTTCTGTCTTCTCTGTCTTCTCTGTCTTCTTTGTCTTCTCTGTCTTCTTCGTCTTCTCTGTCTTCTCTGTCTTCTCTGTCTTCTCTGTATTCTCTGTCTTCTCTGTCTTCTCGTTCTTCTCTGTCTTCTCTGTCTGCTCTATATTCTCTGTCTCTATCTTCTCTGTCTGCTCTGTCTTCTCTGCCTTCTCTGTCTTCTCTGTCTTCTTCGTCTTCTCTGTCTTTTTCGTCTTCTCTGTCTTCTCTGTCTTCTCTGTCTTCTCTGTCTTCTCTGTCTTCTCTGTCTTTTCCGTCTTCTCTTTCTTCTCTGTCTTCTCGGTCTTGTGCGTCTCTGTTGTCATTTATGTCTGCCCTGTCTTCTATGTCTTTTCTGTCTTCTTTGTCTTCTCTGTCTTCTATGTATTCTCTTTCATCTCTATCTTTTCTGTCTTCTCTGTTTTCAAAGTCTTCTATGTCTTCTCTATTTTGTCTTCTATATCGTCTCTGTCTTCTCTGTCGTCTCTGTCTTCTCTGTCATCTCTGTCTTCTCTGTCTTCTCTGTCTTCTCTGTCTTGTCTGTCTTGTCTGTCTTGTCTGTCTTGTCTGTCTTGTCTGTCTTGTCTGTCTTGTCTGTCTTGTCTGTCTTGTCTGTCTTGTCTGTCTTGTCTGTCTTGTCTGTCTTGTCTGTCTTGTCTGTCTTGTCTGTCTTGTCTGTCTTGTCTGTCTTGTCTGTCTTGTCTGTCTTGTCTGTCTTGTCTGTCTTGTCTGTCTTGTCTGTCTTGTCTGTCTTGTCTGTCTTGTCTGTCTTGTCTGTCTTGTCTGTCTTGTCTGTCTTGTCTGTCTTGTCTGTCTTGTCTGTCTTGTCTGTCTTGTCTGTCTTGTCTGTCTTGTCTGTCTTGTCTGTCTTGTCTGTCTTGTCTGTCTTGTCTGTCTTGTCTGTCTTGTCTGTCTTGTCTGTCTTGTCTGTCTTGTCTGTCTTGTCTGTCTTGTCTGTCTTGTCTGTCTTGTCTGTCTTGTCTGTCTTGTCTGTCTTGTCTGTCTTTTCTGTCTTGTCTGTCTTGTCTGTCTTGTCTGTCTTGTCTGTCTTGTCTGTCTTGTCTGTCTTGTCTGTCTTGTCTGTCTTGTCTGTCTTGTCTGTCTTGTCTGTCTTGTCTGTCTTGTCTGTCTTGTCTGTCTTGTCTGTCTTGTCTGTCTTGTCTGTCTTGTCTGTCTTGTCTGTCTTGTCTGTCTTGTCTGTCTTGTCTGTCTTGTCTGTCTTGTCTGTCTTGTCTGTCTTGTCTGTCTTGTCTGTCTTGTCTGTCTTGTCTGTCTTGTCTGTCTTGTCTGTCTTGTCTGTCTTGTCTGTCTTGTCTGTCTTGTCTGTCTTGTCTGTCTTGTCTGTCTTGTCTGTCTTGTCTGTCTTGTCTGTCTTGTCTGTCTTGTCTGTCTTGTCTGTCTTATCTGTCTTGTCTGTCTTGTCTGTCTTGTCTGTCTTGTCTGTCTTGTCTGTCTTGTCTGTCTTGTCTGTCTTGTCTGTCTTGTCTGTCTTGTCTGTCTTGTCTGTCTTGTCTGTCTTGTCTGTCTTGTCTGTCTTCTCTGTCTTCTCTTTCTTCTCTGTCTTCTCTGTCTTCTCTGTCTTCTCTGTCTTCTCTGTCTTCTCTGTCTTCTCTGTCTTCTCTGTCTTCTCTGTCTTCTCTGTCTTCTTTGTCTTCTCTGTTTTCTCTGTCTTCTGTCTTCTCTGTCTTCTCTGTCTTCTCTGTCTTCTCTGTCTTCTTTGTCTTCTCTGTCTTCTCTGTCTTCTCGTTCTTTTCTGTCGTCTCTGTCTGCTCTATATTCTCTGTCTATATCTTCTCTGTCTGCTCTGTCTTCTCTGTCTTCTCTGTCTTCTTTGTCTTCTCTGTCTTCTCTGTCTTCTCTGCCTCTCTGTCTTCTCTGTCTTCTCTGTCTTCTCTGCCTTCTATGCCTTCTATGCCTTCTCTGCCTTCTCTGCCTTCTCTGCCTTCTCTGCCTTCTCTGTCTTCTCTGTCTTCTCTGTCTTCTCTGTCTTCTCTGTCTTCTCTGTCTTCTCTGTCTTCTCTGTCTTCTCTGTCTTCTCTGTCTTCTCTGTCTTCTCTGTCTTCTCTGTCTCTTCTGTTGTCTCTGCCTTCTCTGGCTCTTCTGTCGTCTCTTCTACTCTGTCGTCTCTGTCTTCTCTGTCTTCTCTGTCTTCTCTGTCTTCTCTGTCTTCTCTGTTTTCTCTGTCTTCTCTGTCTTCTCTGTCTTCTCTGTCTTCCCTGTTTTCTCTGTCTTCTCTGTCTTCTCTGTCTTCTCTGTCTTCTCTGTCTTCTTTGTCTTCTCTGTCTTCTCTGTCTTCTCGTTCTTTTCTGTCGTCTCTGTCTGCTCTATATTCTCTGTCTATATCTTCTCTGTCTGCTCTGTCTTCTCTGTCTTCTCTGTCTTCTTTGTCTTCTCTGTCTTCTCTGTCTTTTCTGTCTTCTCTGTCTTCTCTGCCTCTCTGTCTTCTCTGTCTTCTCTGTCTTCTCTGCCTTCTATGCCTTCTATGCCTTCTCTGCCTTCTCTGCCTTCTCTGCCTTCTCTGCCTTCTCTGTCTTCTCTGTCTTCTCTGTCTTCTCTGTCTTCTCTGTCTTCTCTGTCTTCTCTGTCTTCTCTGTCTTCTCTGTCTTCTCTGTCTTCTCTGTCTTCTCTGTCTCTTCTGTCGTCTCTATATTCTCTGTTGTCTCTGCCTTCTCTGTCTCTTCTGTCGTCTCTTCTACTCTGTCGTCTCTGTCTTCTCTGTCTTCTCTGTCTTCTCTGTCTTCTCTGTCTTCTCTGTCTTCTCTGTCTTCTCTGTCTTCTCTGTCTTCTCTGTCTTCTCTGTCTTCTCTGTCTTCTCTGTCTTCTCTGTCTTCTCTGTCTTCTCTGTCTTCTCTGTCTCCTCTGTTTTCGCTGTCTTATCTCTCTTCTCTGTCTTCTCTGTCTTCTCCGTCTTCTCTGTTTTCTCTGTTTTCTCTGTCTTCTCTGTCTTCTCTGTCTTGTCTGTCTTCTCTGGCGTTTCTGTCTTCTCTGTATTCTCTGTCTTCTGTCTTCTCTGTACTTTCTGTCTTCGGTCTTCTCAGTTTATCTGTCTTATTTGTTTTCTCTATCTTCTTTGTTTTCTGTGTCTTCTCTGTGTTCTCGGTCATCTCTGTCTTTTTTGTGTTTTCTATCTTCTCTGTCTTTTCTGTTTTCTCTGATTTATCTGTCTTTTCTATCTTTCCTCACTTCTCTGTCTTCTTTGTCTTCTCTGCCTTCTCTGCCTTCTCTGTCGTCTCTGTCTCCTCTGCCTTCTCTGTCGTCTCTGTCTTCTTTGTCTTCTCAGCCTTCTCTTTCTTCTCCATCGTATTTGTCTTCTCTGCCTTCTCTGTCGCCTCTGTCTCTCGGCCTTCTCTGTCGTCTGTCTTCTCTGTCTTCTCTGTCTTCTCTGTCTTCTCTGTCTTCTCTGTCTTCTCTGTCTTCTCTGTCTTCTCTGTCTTCTCTGTCTTCTCTGTCTTCTCTGTCTTCTCTGTCTTCTCTGTCTTCTCTGTCTTCTCTGTCTTCTCTGTCTTCTCTGTCTTCTCTGTCTTCTCTGTCTTCTCTGTCTTCTCTGTCTTCTCTGTCTTCTCTGTCTTCTCTGTCTTCTCTGTCTTCTCTGTCTTCTCTGTCTTCTCTGTCTTCTCTGTCTTCTCTGTCTTCTCTGTCTTCTCTGTCTTCTCTGTCTTCTCTGTCTTCTCTGTCTTCTCTGTCTTCTCTGTCTTCTCTGTCTTCTCTGTCTTCTCTGTCTTCTCTGTCTTCTCTGTCTTCTCTGTCTTCTCTGTCTTCTCTGTCTTCTCTGTCTTCTCTGTCTTCTCTGTCTTCTCTGTCTTCTCTGTCTTCTCTGTCTTCTCTGTCTTCTCTGTCTTCTCTGTCTTCTCTGTCTTCTCTGTCTTCTCTGTCTTCTCTGTCTTCTCTGTCTTCTCTGTCTTCTCTGTCTTCTCTGTCTTCTCTGTCTTCTCTGTCTTCTCTGTCTTCTCTGTCTTCTCTGTCTTCTCTGTCTTCTCTGTCTTCTCTGTCTTCTCTGTCTTCTCTGTCTTCTCTGTCTTCTCTGTCTTCTCTGTCTTCTCTGTCTTCTCTGTCTTCTCTGTCTTCTCTGTCTTCTCTGTTTTCTCTGTTTTCTCTGTCTTCTCTGTCTTATCTGTCTTCTCTGTCTTCTCCGCTTTTTCTGTCTTCTCTGTCTTCTCTGTCTTCTCTGTCTTCTCTGTCTTCTCTGTCTTCTCTATCTTCTCTATCTTCTCTATCTTCTCTGTCTTCTCTGTCTTCTCTGTCTTCTCTGTCTTCTCTGTCTTCTCTGTCTTCTCTGCCATCTCTGTCTTCTTTGTCTTCTCTTTCATCTCTGTTTTCTCTGTCTTCTTTGTCCTCTCTGCCTTCTCTGTCTTCTCTGTCTCCTCTGTTTTCGCTGTCTTATCTCTCTTCTCTGTCTTCTCTGTCTTCTCCGTCTTCTCTGTCTTCTCTGTCTTCTCTGTCTTCTCTGTCATCTCTGTCTTCTCTGTTTTCTCTGTTTTCTCTGTCTTCTCTGTCTTCTCTGTCTTGTCTGTCTTCTCTGGCGTTTCTGTCTTCTCTGTATTCTCTGTCTTCTGTCTTCTCTGTACTTTCTGTCTTCGGTCTTCTCAGTTTATCTGTCTTATTTGTTTTCTCTATCTTCTTTGTTTTCTGTGTCTTCTCTGTGTTCTCGGTCATCTCTGTCTTTTTTGTGTTTTCTATCTTCTCTGTCTTTTCTGTTTTCTCTGATTTATCTGTCTTTTCTATCTTTCCTCACTTCTCTGTCTTCTTTGTCTTCTCTGCCTTCTCTGCCTTCTCTGTCGTCTCTGTCTCCTCTGCCTTCTCTGTCGTCTCTGTCTTCTTTGTCCTCTCAGCCTTCTCTTTCTTCTCCATCGTATTTGTCTTCTCTGCCTTCTCTGTCGCCTCTGTCTCTCGGCCTTCTCTGTCGTCTGTCTTCTTTGTCTTCTCTGACTTCTCTTTCTTCTCTGTCGTTTTTGTATTCTCTGCCTTCTCTGTCGTCTCTGTCTTCTCTGTCGTCTACGTCGTCTCTGTCTTCTCTGTCGTGTCTGTCTTCTCTGTCTTCTCTGTCTTCTCTGTCTTCTCTGTCTTCTCTGTCTTCTCTGTCTTCTCTATTGTCTCTGTCTTCTCTGTCACCCTTTCTGTCTTTTGCTGTCTTTTCTGCCTTCTCTGTCTTCTCTGTCTTCTCTGTCTTCTCTGTCTTCTCTGTCTTCTCTGTCTTCTCTGTCTTCTCTGTCCTCTCTGTCTTCTCTGTCTTCTCTGTCTTCTCTGTCTTCTCTGTCTTCTCTGTCTTCTCTGTCTTCTCTGTCCTCTCTATCTTCTCTGTCTTCTCTGTCTTCTCTGTCTTCTTTGTCTTCTCTGTCTTCTCTGTCTTCTCTGTCTTCTCTGTCTTCTCTGTCTTCTCTGTCTTCTCTGTCTTCTCTGTCTTCTCTGTCTTCTCTGTCTTCTCTGTCTTCTCTGTCTTCTCTGTCTTCTCTGTCTTCTCTGTCTTCTCTGTCTTCTCTGTCTTCTCTGTCTTCTCTGTCTTCTCTGTCTTCTCTGTCTTCTCTGTCTTCTCTGTCTTCTCTGTCTTCTCTGTCTTCTCTGTCTTCTCTGTCTTCTCTGTCTTCTCTGTCTTCTCTGTCTTCTCTGTCTTCTCTGTCTTCTCTGTCTTCTCTGTCTTCTCTGTCTTCTCTGTCTTCTCTGTCTTCTCTGTCTTCTCTGTCTTCTCTGTCTTCTCTGTCTTCTCTGTCTTCTCTGTCTTCTCTGTCTTCTCTGTCTTCTCTGTCTTCTCTGTCTTCTCTGTCTTCTCTGTCTTCTCTGTCTTCTCTGTCTTCTCTGTCTTCTCTGTCTTCTCTGTCTTCTCTGTCTTCTCTGTCTTCTCTGTCTTCTCTGTCTTCTCTGTCTTCTCTGTCTTCTCTGTCTTCTCTGTCTTCTCTGTCTTCTCTGTCTTCTCTGTCTTCTCTGTCTTCTCTGTCTTCTCTGTCTTCTCTGTCTTCTCTGTCTTCTCTGTCTTCTCTGTCTTCTCTGTCTTCTCTGTCTTCTCTGTCTTCTCTGTCTTCTCTGTCTTCTCTGTCTTCTCTGTCTTCTCTGTCTTCTCTGTCTTCTCTGTCTTCTCTGTCTTCTCTGTCTTCTCTGTCTTCTCTGTCTTCTCTGTCTTCTCTGTCTTCTCTGTCTTCTCTGTCTTCTCTGTCTTCTCTGTCTTCTCTGTCTTCTCTGTCTTCTCTGTCTTCTCTGTCTTCTCTGTCTTCTCTGTCTTCTCTGTCTTCTCTGTCTTCTCTGTCTTCTCTGTCTTCTCTGTCGTCTCTGTCTTCTCTGTTTTCTCTGTCTTCTCTGTCTTCTCTGTCTTCTCTGTCTTCTCTGTCTTCTCTGTCTTCTCTGTCTTCTCTGTCTTCTCTGTCTTCTCTGTCTTCTCTGTCTGCTCTGTCTTCTCTGTCTTCTCTGTCTCCTCTGTTTTCTCAGTCTTTTCTGTCGTCTCTGTCTTCTATGTCTATTCTGTTTTCTCTGACTTCTCTGACTTCTCTGTCTTCTCTGTCTACTCTGTCTACTCTGTCTTCTCTGTCTTCTCTGTCTACTCTGTCTTCTTTGTCTTCTCTGTCATCTCTGTCATCTCTGTCTTCTCTGTCTTCTCTGTCTTCTCTGTCTTCTCTGTCTTCTCTGTCTTCTCTGTCTTCTCTGTCTTCTCTGTCTTCTCTGTCTTCTCTGTGTTCACTGTCTTCTCTGTCTTCTCTGTCTTCTCTGTCTTCTCTGTCTTCTCTGCCTTCTCTGTCTTCTCTGTCTTCTCTGTCTTCTCTGTCTTCTCTGTCTTCTCTGTCTTCTCTGTCTTCTCTGTCTTCTCTGTCTTCTCTGTCTTCTCTGTCTTCTCTGTCTTCTCTGTCTTCTCTGTCTTCTCTGTCTTCTCTGTCTTCTCTGTCTTCTCTGTCTTCTCTGTCTCCTCTGTCTTCTCTGTCTTCTCTGTCTTCTCTGTCTTCTCTGTCTTCTCTGTCTTCTCTGTCTTCTCTGTCTTCTCTGTCTTCTCTGTCTTCTCTGCCTTCTCTGTCTTCTCTGTCTTCTCTGTCTTCTCTGTCTTCTCTGTCTTCTCTGTCTTCTCTGTCTTCTCTGTCTTCTCTGTCTTCTCTGTCTTCTCTGTCTTCTCTGTCTTCTCTGTTTTCTCTGTCTTCTCTGTTTTCTCTGTCTTCTCTGTCTTATCTGTCTTCTCTGTCTTCTCCGCTTTTTCTGTCTTCTCTGTCTTCTCTGTCTTCTCTGTCTTCTCTGTCTTCTCTGTCTTCTCTGTCTTCTCTGTCTTCTCTGTCTTCTCTATCTTCTCTATCTTCTCTATCTTCTCTGTCTTCTCTGTCTTCTCTGTCTTCTCTGTCTTCTCTGCCATCTCTGTCTTCTTTGTCTTCTCTTTCATCTCTGTTTTCTCTGTCTTCTTTGTCCTCTCTGCCTTCTCTGTCTTCTCTGTCTCCTCTGTTTTCGCTGTCTTATCTCTCTTCTCTGTCTTCTCCGTCTTCTCTGTCTTCTCTGTCTTCTCTGTCTTCTCCGTCTTCTCTGTCTTCTCTGTTTTCTCTGTTTTCTCTGTCTTCTCTGTTTTCTCTGTCTTCTCTGTCTTCTCTGTCTTCTCCGCTTTTTCTGTCTTCTCTGTCTTCTCTGTCTTGTCTGTCTTCTCTGTCTTCTCTGTCTTCTCTGTCTTCACTGTCTTCTTCATCTTCTCTGTTTTCTCTGTCTTCTCTGTCTTCTCTGTCTTCTCTGTCTTCTCTGTCTTCTCTGTCTTCTCTGTCTTCTCTGTCTTCTCTGTCTTCTCTGTCTTCTCTGTCTCTTCTGTCGTCTCTATATTCTCTGTTGTCTCTGCCTTCTCTGTCTCTTCTGTCGTCTCTTCTACTCTGTCGTCTCTGTCTTCGCTGCATTATCTGTCTTCTTTGTCTTTTTTGTCTTCTCTGTCTTCGCTGACTTCTCGGTCCTCTCAGTCTTCTCTTTCTCCTCTGTCTTCTCTGTCTCCTCTATCCTTTCTGTCTTCTCTGTCTCCTCTGTCTTCTCTGTCTCCTCTATCCTTTCTGCCTTCTTTGTCTTCTCTGTTTTCTCTGTCTTCTCTGTTTTCTCTGTCTTCTCTGTCTTATCTGTCTTCTCTGTCTTCTCCGCTTTTTCTGTCTTCTCTGTCTTCTCTGTCTTCTCTGTCTCCTTTGTCTTCTCTGTCTTCTCTGTCTTCTCTGTCTTCTCTGTCTTCTCTGTCTTCTCTGTCTCCTCTGTCTTCTCTGTCTTCTCTGTCTTCTCTGTCTTCTCTGTCTTCTTTGTCTTCTCTGTCTTCTCTGTCTTCTCTGTCTTCTCTGTCTTCTCTGTCTTCTCTGTCTTCCCTATCTTCTCTGTCCTCTCTGTCTTCTCTGTCTTCTCTCTACTGTCTTCTCTGTCTACTCTGTATTCCCTGTCTTCTCTGTCTTCTCTGTCTTCTCTATCTTCTCTGTCTTCTCTGTTTTCTCTGTTTTCTCTGTCTTTTCTGTCTTTTCTGTTTTCTCTGTATTCTCTGACTTCTCTGTCTTCTCTGTCTTGTCTGTCTTCTCTGTCTTCTTCACGATCTTCTCTGTCGTCTATGTCGTCTGTGTCTTCTCTATTTTCTCTGTCTTCTCTGTATTCTCTGTCTTCTCAGTCTTCTCTGACATCTCTGTCTTATCGGTCTTGTCTGTCTACTCTGTCTGCTCTGACTTCTATGTCTTCTCATAACTTTTTTGCTTGACGTCAACGTTGTAACAATATTTTTAAATGAATTCCAAGAAAAATTTCCGAAGAAATTCCATACCATTGCACGGTACCGACGCCGGACACGGTTTTATCTCAGATAATCACAATTTCTGCAGAGAATCAAAGCCAATTCAGACCGGTAACTTTTGTCACCGCGTACTTTGTTGTCGGCGAAAGAGACGACAACGACAAAGACGGGCAGGTAACAGAGGAGGTTGCATGGTTGCGCATATCTACAGGAAATGATCCAAGAGGCGAGCTTTCCCATTTACCGCGCGGTCTCTAGGCTCTCATGCTGCTGCTTAATGCCCATCATGTTTGTGTCACATGAAAACTATAATTCATCGGATAATCAGTGTTACGCGGCGTGCGGACAGCTGAACGACCGACGAAAGAGGGAATACCTCCTGGTGGTTGGTGAAGAAAGAAGGCTTCCTGTGTTGATTTCCAAGAGCAACCGGCTTCGGCGATGCCCGCAAAGAATGTCGTCTCGGTAGCGCTAAGCCGCGCTATTATCCGATGCATACCTAGTACAGAGTGACTCTGCGTCCGTCGCAGTTGATGAATGGTTTGGTTCGTTTGGTAAGCTTACCTGTGGAAAAAGAAAAATGGACGTAAAATGAGGTTAGTTTTGTGCTTTGATGCGGGAAAATTATGGTGAATGTAACGTGACGATTGAAATGAGAGTACTTAAAAATTTCATATAACGACGAAAAAAATCCAACACTTTCCAAACCATACTGCATATTGTAATACTTTAATACATATGATATAATGGATTTACAATCACAAAACTATAACATTACGATCCGTGTTATGGTTTGTATAATAGAGTAAATGGTAAAAGTTGATGCTGTACTTATAGCAATGTGTTTGATTAGTACAAATCTAACAGAACATTGTTTTGTTATTCCTCAGTTGACGACAATTCAATATAGCACTCTATTATGGCAGTGTAATTAAACACTATACCATATGGTATATCTATGGTTATCTCGCCTAGAAACTTGATACCACTCAAGCATTCAAGGGTCATTGACTTTCGCAAAAACAAACTCCACTATCACTGCACTTCAACCCATAGCTTGGAATCTAAAAATAGTGATTTCGATTTATCACACCTGGCAGTCTGTATAGGCTTTTAGGATCGAAACACCTACCCGTGTAGACCTACACCGCCTGGCAGACTCTACCAGCCAGACAGACAGACACGATGCAATTTCCGGAAACAATTGCACAAACCTATCAATCTCCCTATAGAGATAGAGATAGAAAGAGAGAGGGAGACGACGAACGGTATTCAATTTAGACGGGCGACGGCAATGCAATGGCCCGGCACCACCACCGTGAGGGAGTCAAGTTTTAGTCTAGTCTGGCGGTAGGTTGTACAATGTACTTTCACATCAATATGGGCGTAGGAATAGAAGTTGATTTCAGATTTTTCCAGACAGAGTTTCGGTTGCAATTGCAACAGGGCAATAGAGCTTTCCCGTCAGATGGATTTTCGAAAGGTAAAAACTCGTTTCAGTAGTTGTACTAAGTTGTAGCTCAAGTACAGTAGGCGTTCGATAACTGAAACGCATTTTCTCAAATTTGCAGTTATCGCACCGGCAAACGTCAAAATGAATCAAACGTTCATTTAACATTTGATGTTCAATTGACACCTGTCAGACGTTGCTGTTTTCGAATCTCGGTCGAAAAGTGAAATTTAAACATGTTGCAATAATCGAACGTCTACTGTAGTTACGAGTTAAAAGTAATGTTATTGTTTATTTTTTTTTTATTTACGGTCAGCCAAAACGTAAACCATCGTGATCAAATCTACCAGGAAAGTTCTATTAAATTCAAGCACACTGTATAGAGGTGATTGCGGCGAGATGAGATGCAAGCAACGAGCTGCTGTATGACATGAAAAATGAAACATGTCACATTGTTTCGATAGGAAAGGAAAACACCCACTCCATTTTTCCATTTACAATCATTTGGAGTGAGATGACAAAATAGAGCAGAATTTTAGAACTGCTGTACAGCGAGTTTGGTAAATTTTCGACAAAATGCAAACAGAACAACTCCGAATCCACTCAGCTGTAAAGCCTGGAACACATAGTGTCCGTTCCGTCGAGGTTTGCGTCTTTTGACTGCTTTCCAATGGGAAATCTGGCAAACTACTGTCGCGCATACGCAAACGTATCCATCATGCGGGGCACTTAACGGTTTGTTTACCGTTTCTATATATACACCTTTGACAGCTGTTATTGAGTTTTAGTTAATTGGTTTTCAATATATTTTTTCAGATTTTTAGAATTTGATTTTGATACCTAAAATCAATTTCGAAGAGATTTTCAGAAATTATCTTTTGAGAGCTGGTCAACTGCTTGACAGCTTCGCCCAGTACAAAATCCGACGAGGAGTGATTCACGCAGAAAAAAGCATGGAAAAATCAAAAAATATTTCAGGTAAACTCAAATAAATTGCCAATTTGTTCTGGCAACAAAAATAAAAATGTTTGGAGCAAATCTAACGTAACATTTGAAGCAAATTCAATCCATTTTTTAAACAAACATGCATCTTCTGACAGGTTATGTTAGAAAGAAATGTAAAATTTTTTGTTTTTTTTTTTTGTGGCAGGTCGGCCCTACGGAAATATTTGTTTTCCAATTAAATTTACAGTCATTTCCTTCTTTAGGAAAACCCACTTCCCGCGTGGCACTTTCAATCGCTTTCAACGTCAACATCATGTAGATAACATACGCTCCCGAAATCAATGGGATTTCGTGGAAACTTTTGGTGAAACTTGACTTTTTTGCAAGAGGAAATCTTGTTTGGTGCTGCAGCTGGAAATTGAGTTTTGTTTATGTTCTCGACGGCGGATTGGGGGGCTCTTCAATGAGTATTGTAGAAATCAATATGTATTTGAGTTAGTTTTAAAAATTAATATTTTCGTTTTAAATATTTTATCAGTTTACCGAATAAACATGAATATTTTTGTTTCAAACGAACGAAATTTGTCTCCGTGTTAATCAAATCGTTCCCACGCAAATTGGTTTTTAAGCATATTCCTAGGCACCAAAGTTCATGAAAATTTGTATTTTGGCCCAGTTTGGTGTATTAAGATTAAGAATATGGAATTACATCGACACCGTTAAGGAGCCACAAAAAGAAACCAATGGGGTACTTTTCCAATTTGCACTTCTAGTAACTCCGTACGTGTAGGAAAGAGGTACTTTTGGTAATCGATTTGTTTTGATCCTGTGTTCCGTTTCACTGTTTCCAAGAGCTGGATGACGTTTGAATTATTCTTAGTTTGAACGTCGTGTAGATGGATTATCGGGGATCAAAATGAAAAGTGTTCAGATTAAAACATGTCAAATCAACGCCGTTGATTTACGATATACGATAAACTTCATTAGTTAAACCGAAATAAGCCATTTTACGAACCGACAACAACGTTCATGATGATATTGGTTTTCACGTGGTAGTGATACTATTTTCTGTCAATTTTTCATTTATAAAATTAGCCCGTAAAATGGACTATTTTCTGCTGTCTATTTTATTTTTTTTCAAAAAGTACTGAACAAGACTTTCAGAAGTAATGCATAGGCAGAGAAGAATGCATCTGCAATGATTTGTCATTAGGGCCTAACAGACTTGATCGATTTCTCTTCGTCGACTCCCTCTTCCGCTAATAACTTGATCGAACCGCACTAAATCGTTATTCTTCTTGTTTCTATAGCAAGATGTAGTCGTCTCCTTGGGACACTTGAGCAGGAGAGTGCATTTTTGTTTACAGAGTTGCCCAGATTTTTTCCGGATTTCTCTAGTTTTTACATAGGTGTTACTTGAAACAATCTCAAAAAAAAATATTGCCCGATAGCCTGCTTTTCGAGCAGGTCTTTCGATGTCTTTCTTCGAGCATTGGTAAAAAGAGCAACTCATAATTTCTCTGAGTTTTTCTCGTTTGTATAGTGTCTTGCCCCTAGGTCGTCTCCTTTGTATTTATCGTATAAATCTTTGAAAAACTCAATAAATCTAGATTGAGTTTTAATAAGGGCGAAAGTAACATGAGAGAGTTCTCTTCATCGACTCTCTCTTCTTCAAATTAAAGTGACAAGATGCAAGTATTGTTGAACTTTTTGGTCACAAATCGCTAGGTTGCGATGCAATCTAGCGTCTAAGTGTAAAAATGTTCGATTGAATTTGCATCTTGTCACTTTAATTTGCAGAAGAGAGAGTCGATGAAGAGAACTCTCTCATGTTACTTTTGCCCTTATTTAAACTCAATCTAGAAATATGTAATAACACAAAGAGAGAAACCAACAATGCCAGGTAGGCCCTAATGATAAAATCAGTGACGACATCTTCAAATTATAGGGCTATTTAGGGGCAAGACACTGTACAAACGAGAGCAACTCAGATATGGGGGGTTGCTCTTTTTACCGACAATGTTCGAAGAAATCTGTTGAAAGACAACCCTAAAACTGCTCGAAAAGCAGGTTATCGGGCATCATTGTTTTGTATTTGCTATAGTATCAGGTAACACCTATGTAAAAACTGGTTAAAATCGGAGCAATTCTGAGCAACTAGGCGACGATAATGCATGCACAATAGGCCGTCCCTGTTTTCGCAAAAGTTGGAAATTGTAGTATTCCGTCCGTCCGCCAGCGCCGCTAACAACATAATGCCTGGTTTGTTTTGGTCTCTCCTGTCAGCTCTTTTCCCGCCCAGCACAAGGTCTCTATGCACACAGGTATGCATCAGTCGGTAAAGATAATAATCATCACAATGTGCGATGGCAAAGGTATGGCTCACACTATCTATCATAAGTGCAATACACTACAATCCCTCCTTTTCAATAAAAATGCGAAAACGGTTACTACTTCTATATGTAATATGACACGGAGTCTTAATATATTAAATATACTCTTTTTAAACATTCAAGATAGTTCTATTCACTTTAATGTTCGTGAAGTTGTTACTTCGCTTGATATGTTCGCTAAGTCCACTGTATGGTTCGTTGCATGCTAAACTATCATAGCAGGAAATTCCCAACACTCTCCAATAACTATGTCTAGCTTTACTGAACTTTTTCTTATTATTCTTACTTCAATGTATTCTATCAACATTACTGATTGCTGATAGAACATCTATTCCCGCTTCAGGTTAAATTAAACATTCTGTTCTTTAATTGTTGCATTTCTCCCCGTTTTCAATTACATCATATTATTCCTATAATTCTCCACATAGTGAAGAACAAGTCCTTATTTGAGAAAGTGATACTCTAGGAATGTGCTCACTTACTCCCGGGTTTTGAAATCCAAAAGAAGGAACAATTGATAGGCTCACAATGTTCAACCAAGCATCTCAAATACTACACGTCACCTGAAAATAGTTTGACAATGCTGATATCATGCTCCACAACCGTGATTCGAAAATACGACTCAATCACAATAACTACACCACACTGACCATCTAACAGTTAGCTTGCCCAACCTTTAGTCGTCGGTATCTGTGACATGGAACATTTTATCATCGAAGCTACTGTTACTAACGAGCATGGATAAAACAAAGAAGAGAAACGTCAAAATTGAAACAGTCGATTTGCTGTCGGCCCCATTGCTCCAATCGATCAGGAGACCTGTCAAAATGACAAGAAGGGCCATTCTGGATATACTCAGGACTCCCCAACCGTTACAACGCAGTTTGTTTGAAAGCAGCCACTTGTCATCCGAATACTACCCCACAGTAAAAAAGCGAGCCAACATCTCTGACCCCCATTGTGCGTTGAACCCCATTTTGACAGCAAAAAGTTTGTAAACAGTTAACTTTTCTGGACAAACACTTGAGAAGCGCGTAATATTTTCCACAACAAAAGAGAAAATTTTCGAAAATACTAGGAGAATTATGAAAAAATCTAATTCTCTTAGCTGAAATATGTTACGATAAATAAAAACGTGTTCAAATTAGACCGCAATTGGGGATGCAAAGAACTTTTTTGTTAAAGAAAAAATATCACTCGTAAACTACGGCCAAATCAAATGTTGGACCTGAAACAGATGATGACTTCAAAAACATGGCCGCATCGCAGCCGGTTGTTTGAAAGTTACTCCAGTCCACTTGTCAAAATACGCCTCTACAAAACCCAACGTTTCAGATTGTTTCAGAGAACCAGCGTAAATGGCTGACGCAAAAATGGGCTAGCTATGCGCTGCCCAACTCATAGCTTTCTGAAACTCGCCGCCAGTACCATGCTAATGTAGTGAAAAAAAGCGATTTTTTTTTCAACGTGTTGTAATACAACAGCGCGATCACTCGAGAAATAGGAATCTTCTTATCTAGGGCTTGTTACTCCATTTATGCATAAAAACTTCAGTGCTCAGCCTGAACCGATTAGTGAAACAGTAGGGTTTTTAATAATGTCTGGCATCTCCATCATTGAACCTTCCGTTCAAGCTTTAGAGATAAACCCTATTACCCATTCATCTGTTCGTCATACAACTTGAGTGTAATTCTCATAGTACCATCTCTGAATATGATAACAAAACAATCCCAAATATAGCTTTCATATGGAAGAACAGGTATGTCGTGGCGCCGCTTAACTGAGCGTCGCACAACTAAGTCACATCGCGATCCATCTTGTTACACTTCCTGAATTATGTCGAAGGCACTGCGCATCCTTCCCATTGTTTTCAGCATACTTGTTGTAGCACTTGAAGACCAAGGAGGAAAAGCAGGTTTTATTCAACGTCAGTCCTAATATAACTTTCAACAGCGCTACCTTCAGTTTCGCTACTAAGCTTTTTATTTACTAAGCTTGCTGAAACACTTCAATGCATTAACTTCCAAGTCTATAGAATCAAACAAGCTCCGGATGTACTCTCAGAATGCTTGTCTGAAGATTACAACATCCTTCAGAACACCATTGCTATTTTGAAAATCAATTGCAAAACTTCATGAAACGTCTGAATCAGCCACCGTTTCATTGAATGCACTTGTTAATTCATTCAACCCACCGGAAGTTGCCCGGTCGGCCATCACCGTGGTCAACCATCACCATTGACGCTTTGAACAACAAGCGAGCCCCCTCCAACGTGTTATATAAAACACAACAGCACGACTGACAAAAGATTAAGAAAAATCTCACTCCTCCACTCTTCAGCCTCTTCTTAGAGTTTGCAAACCATGCAAAACCCACACTATTCAGTGCAATTTGACTACTGACACAAGAAAACATGCTCATCCAAATGAAAAGCGAAAACGCCTACATCATCCAACAAGCTGTAAAACGCAGAACAATCAGTCCTTTCTGCTACAATTTCGTCAATGCTTACAACATTACTTCGATTGAAAACCTCTTGAAATCCCAACGCGTCACATCATCCCTCAAAACAAAATCTCATGAAGCAAAGTTGACATTGTTTGCAATGGTAACCGAAAATCCCTTATTTGTTCTTTTTCTTGACATAAAGAAAAAGTCTTCGTCTCAGCTCCGTGCTCTCGATCACATGCACAATTATTGGTTTCCCTCCAACTGACCTTCCTTTTTTTTTCGCTGTCACATGAGTCACATGACAAGCACGAAGCCACAATCTATACTTAAAATCAAGGGAATGGTCCTGATGAATATTCGCACATTAACCGCTTCGACCACTAGAGCCATACGAAGATCAAAACTAGTACACGAAAACATTAACCAGCTGCTCCCTATTTCTCCAGCCTATCAACAACGTCTGACACTGATCGACCTCTTCTTTTACATCTCCCATCTTGTCTTCATTATGACAGAGTATGGGACACAGTTAAATACCCTGGTCCGTATTAATTCACTAATGTCTCTGTTTCGCACTTCAACAATCCTACTTCTCAACATCGCATATAAGACATCGAATGTGTTTCACATGTAAAGTAAGAAACAAAACCCCACTCACACCCTTTTTGATCCAATTGGGAATCCACCATAATCAGCTTCATCAAGAAACAGCTCCACTACTCCATTCAGTTACTGCAAACCAATCACTACTACGTAACGCCGAAAACCAAGTACAGTAGACATTCGCTCGGTGATAACTCCTCAACTACAATATGCTTTCTAACCATGTTGACAGTCTAGTCTGTCTATCCTTCCAAGACTAAGACTCGAGCGCATGTCACTCGATCCCGCTATCAAAAATCCCGGCCGCCACAAATCCTACCTAGAAGCAATATAATCATCGGATACGCTTATCGTAGTCCACGAAGCGTTATCATTTTGGCACTTTTTTTTTTACTGTGGGAGCCAACAATTTACTTGCTTTGGTTCGTATCGGGGAAGCTATCAAGTTCACACAGCATCTTCTACAGTACAACTGTCCCGCTACTATTTCTGAACACTCGCTTAAAGCGCTACTCACTTGTTAGCGAATCCCGAGCACCCCCAAAGATGCTCTGCACAATGTGACCAATTCTCTGACAACCTCTTCTAAAAGCAAAACAGAGAACACATCATAAATGAAAACTAAATTACTCATGCAGTTGTCAACTGATTTCTTTCCTCCGTAATCTACGCAAATAGCGTGCAACATCGAAATCAAAGCAAATACCCGCATCAATACCAAAACGAAACTCTACTTCAGAAACGCCAAGTTGGCAATCTAGATATCATTTTCGTTTGCTTCCCTAGTCCACAGTGGTATACGCTACGCTACGTCATACACTGTTTCTAACCTTCACATCAAAACACGAACGAATAACCCTCGGCATAAACTATTCGTTTCAATCTCGGTCCACAGAAGAAAAACCATGTTCCTATTTTTTCATTCCATCAGAATCCTTCCGATTCTCAACTTTCCAGTAACAATATCTACATGTCTTTCAATGCTGTTACATGGAGAATTGCACCAATTCTCGCATACACATACAGCAAATCCTCATGACTTCCAACAATTTCACCTCAAGCTTTGATTCCAGGAGAATTCTAGCGCAATTCTCGCATTTCACCTCAAGCTTTGATTCCAGGAGAATTCTAGCGCAATTCTCGCACTTCATACACGGGAAATCCTACTGATTTCCGCCAACTCCTTGGGAAACACTGTTTCCCTCGAACTTTGCTCCCCTGGAGAATTCTTTCCAATTCTCGCAACTTATTCTGGGAAAATCCTGTAGATTCTCGCCAACGCCATGAGAATCACTCTGATTCTCGCAAAGTTCGAACCCACACCACGGAGAATTCTTCTCAATTCTCGCGTCCGGCAACAACTCGCATTTAATTTCGGTTGTTCCACAAAGAATTCCTCTGAATTCGCGCATCTCCAAGCACATCTGTATTCAATTCTCGTAGTGGAAATCCATTATAACCACTTTACAAACTGGACCACCAACCATTTGTTTTCACTGGTTGTATTTATATTTACCTCCTTTTTTATCCTCGTCGCCAGGTTGTAGTATTCCGTCCGTCCGCCAGCGCCGCTAACAACATAATGCCTGGTTTGTTTTGGTCTCTCCTGTCAGCTCTTTTCCCGCCCAGCACAAGGTCTCTATGCACACAGGTATGCATCAGTCGGTAAAGATAATAATCATCACAATGTGCGATGGCAAAGGTATGGCTCACACTATCTATCATAAGTGCAATACACTACAGAAATGTTCAAAGTTCAATATTACAAAACTATCATTTTAGCTAAAACACCATCATGCAAGATCATGCCAAAATTTGAAGTCCGTATCACACGGCTAAGTGGTCCCCCACGGGGCCTAAAGTTCTCAAAAATTGTATGGTCTTTTGAGACGGTCCCAGGAGTTGAAGTGGAATCACATCGGGTGCCCTGAAATCCCCCGTGGAACTCTTCAACCCCCTGAAATGCTCTGCAAACCCTAAATCTCCCTAGAGCTCCCTAAATCCCTCGACATCACCTGACACGTCCCTGAAATTCCTTAAAGCACTCTGAAGCCCTCTGAAACGCCACGAAACCGCTCATGAAACTCCTGAAACCTCTAAAACGCCTCTAAAGTGCTCCTTTTATATCTTTAAACGTCCCTAAGATTCTTCCTGAAATCCTCTGACTTGTTTCTGAAAGCACCTGAAACTTTTTGAAACACCGTAAAATGCTTTGAAACCCCTTGATATGCTTCTGAAGCTCCTTTTACACCTTGTAACGCCCTGCAACCAATCTGGAGCCTCCTTCAAAATCCATTGAACCACCTGAAACTTCCTGAAACCCTTTGAATGCTCTTAATTATCCTGCACACTATTTTTATTTCGCTGGAAACCAGCAAAATTTTGCTGGTTTTTGACAAGCTGTAAAATCAGCAATCGATCCAGCAAAATATTTTTTGCTGGATCTCCAGCAATCCTATTGACAGCATATTTTGCTGGTTGACCAGCAATTTTGACCGCGCTCGACTCCAGCTGAAATTTTTTGTTCTTTTTTTTCAAAAATGTTTACAAATTGTCATATTTTATAACTAAATGGTTTAGTCAGCATTTTTCAGCTGGCCAACAATGCTCTAAGGCAGGAAATATCCATAATGGATGCGATGCCTTATATTTCGGGCTGCAAGAGGCTTTTTTGTCGGAATTCCTTTGAATTCTTGATAATCCAATGTTTTGGAGAGGATGACTGCGCAACATTTTTTCCGGAATCTACAAGTGTTTGACAACTGATTTGCTGATGATTCAGCAATTGCAATCATTGCTGACTTATCAGCTACCATTACGGATGTTGCAGCAAAATGAAATTTGCTGGTTGCGTCTCAGCAATTCATTTTGCTGGATGAGAAATCCAAAATTTGGTGTGTGAGACCCGCTGAAATGTTCCTTAAGCCCTCTTGAGAACCCCTTGAATGCTCACGAAACTTTTTAAAACACTCTGAAACGTCTCTGAAACTGCTTGAAACGGACTGTAACTTTCCTGGAAAAGCTTCTGAAGTATCCCTTACAATTCCTTGACACGCTCTTCAAATCTTTTGAAATTTCTCATAACGCCCACGGTACATCCTTGGCAAACAACAGAACCTCCCGAAACCTCCTAAAACACCCGTCAAACCATTTTTAAACAACCTAAATTCTCCTCTGAAACGCTTCTAACATTGAATGAAGATCAAAGAAATGCTTCCGGTCCCGAAACCCCTGGCAATCCCCTGAAATGCTACCGAAACTCGCTGAAACGCCCTGAAATCCTCTAGAACGCTTCTGAATTTTCCTGGAACCCGCTAAAATGCTCCTGAAACCTCCTAAAATCCGTTACCGAAACCATTCCATTGAAATGTCACTTCAACTGCGTCAAACGCATTGACACTGCCTAAAACGCTCCTGAAATCCTTTGAGTGGCCTGAAAATGGTCCTATAACGCTCCGTGAATCGCACCTGAACTCATATGCAAAATATTGGTAGTCCACTTCTAAAGTTTTTGAAGAAAGAAAAAAACTAAGCTTTCCTTATTTCTTAGTCTAGCACAGGATCTCATCAAAACATAAAGTTTCCAGAAAACCATGACAAATGATAGAGACGTAATTTCTTTCGTAATTTTCGGCAAAAAATATCGAAAAAAGTTCTAAAACAGCAGCTTTGAGATATCAAAAAGAATTCATTTTCTTCTAGGTCATCATTTTTTCATCTTCTCATTTTCCAGTGAGTTTAAACTGTTTCAGTTTTGTTTAGATTAATAGTGATTGAATTATTTTTTAAATTTCTGGGAAAGGAATCTTGAAAGGACAAGGCTGTAAACTAATTGCAATCAAACCTTTACCTAAAAAGAAAACACTTGAAAATTACTTTTGACATTCGTGGTAGGATTTTTTTCATCGTTATAAATAAAAATGGGATTTTTGTATTGAACTGGATGTCAGAAACGCAGTAGGCAGGCCGCTACAGCTAGTAAATGATAAAATCTTCCATTTTGCTTCCTTTCTGTAGCGTTTCAGGGGGTTGAAGGGACGTTTTGGAAAAATTCAGAGCTCCAGGGCCGCAGCTGGAAACCCATAAGCGCATTCAAATCCCTTCAAAACCCTTCTGAAATCCCTGGAACTTTGCTGGACCCTATGAAATGCTCTGACCCCTTAAACATGTTCATATTACTATTGAAACTTCTGAGACCCTTTAAACCCACTAAAAACCCGGAAAAGCCATTGAGAGACCCTGGAACCTCCTGAGACCCTCAGAAATTTCTCTAAAATCTCCTGAACCCCATGAAACGCTTTTGAGATTTCCTCAAAACCCCTAAAATCCCCTGAAACGCCCTGAAAACCTCCCCAAATGCGAAACTCCTTGAAAATCCCCTGGGAAACCCCTGAAATGACCCAGAAACGCCTCTGCGGCTCGAAAATCCTTCAGAAACGCCTCTGAAACACCCTTGAGAGCCCCAGAAACCTTCTGATATCCCAAAAATGCCTCCTAAAACACTTGGAACACCCCTGAGACCTCTTGGAACACTCTGAGATTCCCTGAAACCGCCCGAGACCCACTGATACTTGTTGAAACGCCCCAGAAGCCCCTTCGAAAACTCTCTTTTAGGCCCAAAAATACTTCTGAACCCGCCTTCTTCTTCTTCTTGGCGTTACGTCTCCACTGGAATAAAGACTGTTTTTATCTTCCTGCCAGTGACCATTTTGCATGTGTATTTCGTGTGGCAGGTACGAAGATACTCTATGCCCAAGGAAGTCTAGAAAATTTTCATTAGAAAATGACGCTGAACCGACCGGGAATCGAATCCGTCATCTCCGCATGGTCATGCTGAATACCCACATCTTTACAGCTGGGGTCATAGGGGTTCGCAATGAAAGCAAATCACTTTTTTTTGCACAGACGTTTTTCCATATGGGACAGTTATGCTTCCACCGACAGACTGAACGTTGCAGGCTTGTTCGTTGTCTCGTGTCGTGCTTTCTTCAAAAAATGAATAGCTCACGGGAAACATTAAACGTGTGCGCTTTTGAAAAAAAATAAAGAAAAAAATCCTGTACTCTTGGATCTTGATTACTTGAAGACTGTTATATGATTAGCCATGGTATACAGATTATAGACATTATGGATCCAGGGCAATCCTAAGGCATTCCAGGGAGTACCATGAGAATTTCGGAATGCATTAAGTTATGTTTTCAACCCAGAGGTTTCAAGTACAGTAGACGTTCGATAAGTGCAACATGTTTACGTTTCAGTTACCGAATGAAATTCGCTAACTGCAACAACTGACAGCCGGCAAACAGTTGTCAATTGCTGTTGAACGCAGCCAGAATGCACTCAAAAACATCGCAATGCAGCTGTAGTGCATCTGAGAAACATCGCAACTCTGTTGACGTTTCGTTTTTGACAGATAGCGGTGCGATAACTGCAAAATTGTTGCACTTAGCGGACTTGCAGTTAAAAAGCATTGCAGTTAAACCGTTTGCACCGAGCGAACGTCTACTGTAGTTTTAGGAGTCTCCTAGAGACACCCTTGAAGCACTTTTAGAGATTAGATCCAGGGACAGAGAGCATAGAACCTGCCCTGAAGCAATAAGTTTCATTTGTCCTGAGACAACTTAAAATGCTCGGACATACTCCCCTCCTCCCCCGTACGTAATTTGTGGATGGCGCCTAAGCCGTGTCTGTCTGTATTAGGCGTCTTCGCTAACACGTTTCTAAACTTTATCTGAAACCTACTAAAATGTCCTTGAAATGCTTCCGAAACCCGCCTCAAAAACCATGAAACGTTCACAAAACCCCTCAGCACCTTGAAACCTCTCTGGAAACCCTTGGAAATATTTGAAGGATCACAGAACAGCCGTGTGCTGCATAGTTGTTCCATGTTTATACGGATTCCCTTAGAACATGGGACAGCTGTGCTGCACACGGCAGTGAAACGGTGAAACTCCTTGAAAGCCCTAAAACATCCCTCAAATTCCTTAAAATGCTCCTTTAAGGCGAAACTGGAAGCATTTTCTCATTTTTTCGGTTTTTGATTTTTTATTAAATAACGAAGCAATATTTTCAAAATCGGTTTTCGTGCACGTGTAGAGTATAGTTCAGGGTATCTTCTGAATTTTTCACGCGGTAGAAAATGTTTTTCGTTTTTGCAGAAACCATTTTTTAGTGAAATTTTGTTCAAAAATGGTTTCTGCAAAAACGAAAAACATTTTCTACCGCGTAAAAAAATCAGGAGATACCCTGATCCATACTCTACATGTGCACGAAAACCGATTTTGAATATCTTGCTTCGTTATTTATTAAAAAATCAAAAACCAAAAAGTGAGGAAATGCTTCCAGTTTCGCCTTAACACCTTGGAACGCCGTCAAACCTTCTTAAAAGCTCCTGAAACTCTCTTTTTGTAACCACTGATGAACTGGCAACACTGTTAACACATTTATATTTTACGACAATTCTCATTTCATCACGAAACCCAACCTCAATTTGTTTGACAATTTTCAGGTCATTTTGACATAGCACACACATGCAAGGTAAAGACAAACAATATCTTCTTCTGAGAATTGTCAACGGGTTTCATGACAATTTATGGCGATCCGAGGGAATGAAGGGTGTTCAAAGAGATTTGAGAGTGTTTCATTGGGCTAAAAAAGCGTTTCAAGAGGTTTCAGGAGCTTATTAGAGAGGTTTAGAGCGTTACATGAGACTTCAGGGACGTTCGAGGGAATCTCGGGGGAATTTAGGACGTTTGAGAGATTTGATTATGTTTCAGAGTTTTTCAAGGGGTGTCAAGAGACTTCAATGAACTTCCAAGGAAGCGTCAGGGGGTTTCGAGGCGTTTCAAGCTGTTTGAAAAGCGCTTTTGGGGGTTTGATGTATTCAAATTTTCTTAAGATTGAAAAATGTGTGTACAACTATTCGACAACGTAACAGCTTGAACCAGAAACCAAAACTCTATAGCTACACCAAAGCGGTTCTTCAATTTTTGGTGTCCCGTCAAGTGGTATCTGCAAGTAAAGTATATGTAGTAAGAAGAACAATTCTTATAAAAGTTGTTTGCCATTTTGGAAAAACTATCTACGCCTTTGCCTTTCCGTTTCTTCTGTGTAATCGTGTACGCGCATGGCGCCTTCGCGAAATGTGTGCAAATTTTCTGGGTCCATAACCTGGGTCCAACACCTCGCTGAAATTACGTAGCAAGCAGATGAAGCACATTGTCTACTCTGCTTCATTTGAAACGTAAAATCAAAGATTGCGATCATCTGGTGTGACGGCCCATTACTCACATGGTAAGTGCTGCCATCAAATGTCGATTTTCCATTCAGTTTGGATAGTTCGCTGTACGTTTTCCGCGCTCTCCATCATACGGGCATATATTTCATGGACATGTAATGGCACAATGCTACATTCAGTAAAACAAACAGTTGCATTGAGTTTCCTCATTTTCCACCCCCGGGCATTCCGGACGAGATCTGCCATTTGGTGGCAATATAAAGGGATTTCGCCTTCGCCGCGGATCGGTACCACCGAGAGAGATGAAAGCCCCCGATTCCGGGTCAAAGCGAAAGGAAAATAGGAAATCAATAAATCCAGAGAAACACATTCGGTTGTGCAAAACACCAACCGCAAGCAAGATGACGAGACTTCGTCGGTCGGCGAAATGTGAGAAGCTGGAGCAACAGGCGGCACCCGCCGACCGCCGTCCATACACTAACTGCTGGAAAAGAATGGTAGAGTAAATAAATTGGACGCTACGCTTTGACAGACATACGATTTTTCACACAGCCCCCTTTTTTCCCCCATACGGACAGACAGTTGAGTGATTTTCTTTACGTTTACGAACAAGAAAGCAAAAATCTCGGCATGTTTATTTTCCTAACCTTCTTGTTGCTTTACCCGCCTCCTACCTGCCTGAGGTTGTAGAAATTACAAAGCCGAGGGACCGCCCAATGGAAGAAAAAGGAAACGCGCGCGTTTGACAGACAGACAGTGCTGCCATCATCGTGGAATTGGCGTCATTAATTAAAACGCGGTTGGCTGCGTTATTTCAAGGCCCTCGCCCTCAACAAGCAAGCTGATGGAAAGCATCTTGCCTACTATGATGATGGTTCGTTAAATGAGCATTGAAATTCGAAACTTCTTCCGATGCTTCGTTTTCGTTTTTCCTTGATGCCGGTATTGTGTTTTGGGGTACTTCATCAAGAAATGGCGCTTCTGGTTTGTTGTTATTTTAATTGAGAGCAATACAAGCGCCTGCTGCGATGCTTTAGCGCGACTTTTGGTGGGTGTCATCAAGGCACTTCGCTCGCCCCCACTTTCCGACGCTTTTTGCTGTTCAACTAGCAGCGATTGATCGCTTGCCCAAAATGGGGTTTAAATTTAGATCATACAGAGCAATCGTTCAACGTTGTTGCGTCGTTTGTCGTCAGTTCGGTTCGGTTCGTTCGTTGAATAATGCAAGAACCACGGTGATGACAGAGCGCGGAGACTGGATGCGGCGAGAAGGCGACGACTTTTTGGCGTCGACGGAATTCGACGAATTTCAGATTCGACCATGATTGCAGTTTTTTGTTGTTTTTGTTGTTGGTGGATGGCGTGAGGCAGCGACATTCACAGCGGTAGCCAAGGCAGTCAGCAGGTGCCATCCCGGATCAGAAACGTGACATGGTCGTTGAATAGCTTGATCATCAACATTATGGATCAAAAAAATTCGCCAAGTCGAACGGAATTCGGCGAATTTTGCAACAAGCTCATCTAAAGGCGAATGATGATGTCATTGATGTCACGTCAAAAGATAAAATGCTATTTTTATATCATTGATAGATTGTATCTAGTAACAAGCAGATCTTTACCGTTCACCGGCATCTTTTTAGGACGGACAAGGTCAATGCCAAGGAAACGGAACAAAGCCAGAGTCGCATCTTTACTAGTGTTTACGTGCGTATCTTTTTTTTTTTTTTGCAGACGAGGCGATGCGTCGACGCAGTAGGCCATGGCGAGACCAAGTCAAACACACTTGGGGATGTTTGTTTTGTCTGGAGCTGTTGGAATAGGTGCGTGTTACCAAACTTCTCCAGACGACGGGTTAGGAGTGGCTGTGAGACGTGAGTATCGATTTTTCATTATAAGATGAAGCTATTTATAAACATCGTTATATACGTTGTATTTGTTATGAAGAAATTGGACAACATGAATGTACATTTTTGTTCAGTTCAGATCAGAATCAGCTCAGGCCAGAATCAGTTCGGATCAAAATCAGTTCCGATCAGTATCAGTTCGGATCAGAATCAGTTCGGATAAGAATCAGTTCAGATCAGAATCAGTTCGGATCAAAATCAGTTCAGATCAGAATCAGTTTGAATCAGAATCAGTTTGGATCAGAATCATTTCGGATCAAAATCAGTTCGGATCAGAATCACTTCAGATCAGAATCAGTTCGGATCAAAATCAGTTCGGATCAGAATAAGTTCAGATCAGAATCAGTTCGGATTAGAATCAATTCAGATCAGTATCAGTTCGGATCAGAATCAGTTCGGATAAGAATCAGTTCAGGTCAGAATCAGTTCGGATCAAAATCAGTTCAGATCAGAATCAATTCGGATCAAAATCAGTTCAGATCAGAATCAGTTTGGATCAGAATCAGTTCGGATCAGAATCAATTCGGATCAAAATCAGTTCAGATCAGAACCAGTTCGGATCAGAACCAGTTCAAATCAGAATGAGTTCGGATCAGAATCAGTTCAGATCAAAATGAGTTCGAATCAGAATCAGTTCGGATTAAAATCAGTTCAGACCAGAATCACGTCAGATCAAAAACAGTTCGGATCAAAATCAAGTCGGATAAGGATCAGTTCAGGTCAGAACCAGTTCGGATCAAAATCAGATCGCAGCAGTCCACGGGCGTGTTTGACTAACAGCTGAATCCACCAACAGAATTTCGAGAATCAATGCAGAAATACTGCGCACTAGTGTTATTTGGATCAAAAGTGGTGAATTTTTCGACCCGAAATGAAACCACGGAAACCACACACTCAAATGAAACCAATCCTTAAGATTTAAGGACAAACGTCTTGAAATCCCGCTTCAACAGTGCATCAGAACTGCAGACGCACAAATCTCAAGAAGCAAACTTCAAACAACAGTGCCTTATATTATTCTGTTCTTGCTCACTTGTAATAAGCTTAAAATAAGAAGATCAGGTGCGCTGGTTGTGTTAACGAAGAGATTGGTGCGCTCGAAATCGTGAGTAGGTGCCAAAGTCGGCTATTGTGGCGGCCATTTTGGGATTCTAACAAGTCTGTCCTTAACAACTGGTCATCACTGAAGCGGAGAAAATCAAAAACCCAAGCGGATTCAACGATGCATTGTTAAAATTTGGTGAGAATGTTTCATGATACTTGTTTTACCTTTTTATTTTCATTATTATATACATACAACACTATATTTTCTCATATATCGGAGCGTTTGGTACGGTATGTCCACGCATCCTTCCTCCCCTGTAGATTCATGAAATGATTCGAAGTTAAACAAAATTCAATGAATTCGAAACATTTCAAAGAATCATCTTTGCGGTAAACGCTACGCAGTAGGCCTGGCCGCTTTGATGCTTGTGTCACATCTCTGGTATGCTGCAAGTATCAATACTGACAAGAAAAATAATCGGGTGTAATCTAACCCGATTATTTTCCAGGATGCTTTCTTGTACTGGCTGCGTATGTGTTAGATTAGATTAGATTAGATTAGAACCAGTTCGGATCAAAATCAGTTCAGATCAGAATCAGTTCAGATCAGAATCAGTTTGGATAAGAATCAGTTCGGATCAGAATCAATTCGGATCAAAATCAGTTACGATCAGAATCGATTCGGATCAGAACTGGTTCAGATAGAAATCAGTTCGAATCAGAATCAGTTCGGATCAGAATCAGTTCAAATCAGAATCAGTTCAGATCAGAATCAGTTCGGATCAAAATCAGTTTGGATCAGAATCAGTTCGGATCAGAATCAGTTCGGATAAGAATCAGTTCAGATCAGAATCAGTTCGGATCAAAATCAGTTCAAATCAGAATCAGTTTGGATCAGAATCAGTTTGGATCAGAATCAGTTCGGATCAAAATCAGTTCAGATCAGAATCAGTTTGGATCAGAATCAGTTTGGATAAGAATCAGTTCGGATCAGAATCAATTCGGATCAAAATCAGTTACGATCAGAATCGATTCGGATCAGAACCGGTTCAGATAGAAATCAGTTCGAATCAGAATGGATTGGGAGGGTTCGACTGAATGGAATAGTTATGCTACGTAACCGGCTAAGCAGTCTCTTGGTGAAATCAAACGATGTTATTTGACTTTGCCCAACGTTTCGACCACTTTTTTGGTCTTCTTCAGGGGTTAATCGGTATTATCGTTCTTCGTCAAATTTTCTACACTGAACTGTCGGGGTCTGATTAATTATGTTGTACATCGAGGTGGTGAATTAGTGATTCTCGTAGCTAATTTCTAATTTTTCGTTACTAATTTTTCCACTTATTTTAGGCACTGTCTAACTTTCTGTTTTGCAACTGTGAAATTTCACAACATAATTAATCAGACCCCGACAGTTCAGTGTAGAAAATTTGACGAAGAACGATAATACCGATTAACCCCTGAAGAAGACCAAAAAAGTGGTCGAAACGTTGGGCAAAGTCAAATAACATCGTTTGATTTCATCAAGAGACTGCTTAGCCGGTTACGTAGCATTAGTTCGAATCAGAATCAGTTCGGATTAAAATAAGTTCAGACTAGAGGCGTCGCGTGCCTCGTTTAGCCACATGTGCACTTGCAGATTTTTCATAAATTATGTAGACTTGGGCATCTCAAACCACCCTCCATCCCATTTCCTTACCATTCATAAGTATTTTTAAAGTATTTTTTATGTTTGTTTTATTCGGAACGATATATATATATACTTCGGTACTATTAAAATTTGATTCCCCAACCTAATTATTTACCTCCGGGCACATCTTCTAATAAAGTTTCCCCTTTTTAGACATACAAAAGTTCTAGTTTATTTGTGAGCTTAGACTTGTCATTGATCTGGGACAGGCTATATGGCCATAAATTGATTTTCCCTCCAGTTCACTTTATGGGATCTTTTTTTATGATTAAACTGCTCGTGTGAAGGTATTATAATTTTGCTGCCAACCGTTCAAAATTTAATACGGTTTCTAGTACGGTTTACTGTATGGAAATCTACCTTTTTTAAAGAAACGTTGTTAGTCGACAATTCAATGTTTATCCCATCCAAAACTGTCGATCTTAATCGATCACAGAAACTGTCCATTTTCCTTAGGGAAAATGTCTAGTTTGAAACTTCATACAATCTAAGTACAGTTAGTATCTGACATTGTGACGATATTTAAAATGTAGGGTAATGGTTCCCTTATTAAGCATGTGGCTCCCATTTTCATCCTACGAAAAACAAAGGATTGAAACGTTGTTTGTTTTGTTTCTTATTTTTGTATTTTTTGTTAGGAGTGAGCACGCATGAAAACAAAAAGAACGGAATCAATCGGTGCCGTAATCGCTAGTTTTCGAATAGGATGAATATGGGAGCGTGAGATTACTGATGGAACACATACCCTACCTACTAGTTTTTCCGTTTAGACGTAGGGTCTTGTACTATTTGGGCAGGTGTTCCTATTTTGGGCACTTGTCGCTATAACTGAGTCAATTCCAAACGGATTGATTTGAGATTTTGTATAGAGTTAGGCACGCACAGTATCTAACTCAATACAAAATCTCAAATCAATCGGTTTGAAATTGACTTAGTTATAACGGCAAGTGCCCAAAATAGGAACACCTGCCCAAATGGTGCAAGACCCTACTGCCAATTTGGTTGTGATTGTTTGGCAACTGATTCTTGCATCACCGCACTCTAGATTTGTTTAATTGCCATCGTGTTGAATTTGTTTCTCACTCATAGGTAATAATTTCGCAACTGTGTTACATTTTAGTTGATTCTCGTAACTTTTTCTACTTATAAACACAGCCACCCTGAAAGCGGATCGAACCGAGCAAAAATCATGCTGAACGGTTTATCTCTTCGTGAATCATAATACCTGCTCAAAGCGAATTCAAACTCATTTTTGAAGATTTAAAGATCTCTGTTTAGGCAATATGCAGTCAATCTAAGAACAGTACATTTTGACATATACGTATTTCTAGCATTAGAGTTTAGAATCAGAAGTTATTCTCAAATCTTCATTGACAAAATAACTAGTCTCGTCGTGCAATTTAACTTTGTAGCTTTCGACCACCCTACTGGGAGAGTGATGCGAGAGATCAGTACGAAACAGTGAGCGACGCACCCCGCCCCGTTTGCAAATGCCATGCGAAGAAGCATCAAGTGCACCAAAGCGATGACACACGTTGAGTGTCTATGTGTTTGAAATTTTTCTCAACCAGCAACCAATATTGTGAAACCACTACGCGAATACGATATGCGCCAGAGCGTTTCCAGCCGAGGTTTCCGTGTTGCTGTTTGGAAGCCAAGCGAAAGCATGCGGTGCGTAGCAGACAGGGCGCAAAATTTTCGAGCAGACGAGTTGGAGTTCGCCGTGCGGCAATTTTCATTCATTTGCCTGCATATTCATATTCAGCTGCTCGATATTCGTTTGTCAACTGAATGAAAGTCAATGAATATTTGTAAACATCTTACAAAGTGGTCAATTGCTGATAGAATATTACCGCTTCGATTACATTTAACGGTGCTTTACACAGATCTTTTCCCATTTGATTGTTGTGGAGTGTTTTTGGAAGGAATCGTAGCCATAAACGTAGGTAATTATGAAGATGTTTCTCGATCGGCTTCATATTCAATGACTACGAATTGACTGACTGTGTGAAGAGGGAGAGCGAAAATGAATTTGTTTGTTTTGAATATTCAGTGCAGAATCATTCAAATTCGTGTTGTTTTCAGTCAATGACTATGACCATTTTGCACCCTGGTAGCAGATGAGTGCCGCTTTGCCTACCTATACACACAGCCGTTGCTCGGGAACTATCGCACTAGGGCTGCTTTCCAATTAGATGTTTCCTCTTTCAGAGTGTGCAAGATCAAGATTCCCGCGTTACTTTTATGCAAGTTGCTTCTCGCTCGCCATGTGATTTACGCGCGATGTGTGGGGATACATAGTAAAGATAGGGGCAAGCTGAAACAAATCGTTACACACTTTTCCGTTTAATTCATATGGGTGTCAAATATATTTTTTCACGAAATTTCAATTTTAGCTACATGTGTAATGCACATGTTGCACATGCGGACGCGACGCCTCTGGTTCAGACCAGAATCAGGTCAGATCAAAAACAGTTCGGATCAAAATCAGGTCAGATCAGAATCAGTTCGGATCAGAATTACTTCCGATCAGAATCAGTTCGGATCAGAATCAGTTCGGATCAGAATCAGTTCGGATCAGAATCCATTCAGATCAGAATCAGTTTGGATTAGAATCAGTTCGGAAAAGAAACAGTTCAGATCAGAATCAGTTCGGATCAAAATCAGTTCAAATCAGAATCAGTTTGGATCAGAATCAGTTCAGATCAGAATCAGTTCGGATCAGAATCAGTTCAAATCAGATTCAGTTCAGATCAGAATCAGTTCGGATCAAAATCAGTTCGGATCAGAATCAGTTCGGATCAGAATCAGTTCGGATAAGAATCAGTTCAGATCAGAATCAGTTCGGATCAAAATCAGTTCAAATCAAAATCAGTTTGGATCAGAATCAGTTTGGATCAGAATCAGTTCGGATCAAAATCAGTTCAGATCAGAATCAGTTTGGATCAGAATCAGTTTGGATCAGAATCAGTTCGGATCAGAATCAATTCGGATCAAAATCAGTTCAGATCAGAATCAGTTTGGATCAGAATCAGTTCGGATCAAAATCAGTTCAGATCAGAACCAGTTCGGATCAGAACCAGTTCAAATCAGAATGAGTTCGGATCAGAATCAGTTCAGATCAAAATGAGTTCGAATCAGAATCAGTTCGGATTAAAATCAGTTCAGACCAGAATCACGTCAGATCAAAAACAGTTCGGATCAAAATCAAGTCGGATCAGAATCAGTTCGGATCAGAATCAGTTCAGATCAGAACAGGGATCAGAATCAGTTATAATCAGAAACAGTTCAGATCAGAATCAGTTAGAATCAGAATCAGTTTGGATCAGAATCAGTTCGGATCGAAACCAGGTCGGATCAGAATCAGTTCAAATCAGAATCAGTTTTGACAAAAATCAGAATCAGATCAATTTAGTTAACGTGCCTAATTTCAATTAAACAGATTTTAGGAAATACTTGCTTTTCGTTCAAAAACTCCGCATCTGCGTCACCAGTTAAAAGCTTATTGTTCCGATCTCGGAGGTTTCGATGCATTGTTATTAAGAGGATCCATCAAAAACCTTCCCCCAACGAGAGAGAGTCAATTATCCTCAAGTGCATCAATTGAAATTACTCTACTCAAAAGAAGACTTAAGCTGCGCCAAACCACCTCATCATCCCACCACCGACCGTCCCCACTGGAGAGATGCGATCCATTGCTGATGATGATGATGATGATGATTGATGAGATGATGGTACGACGACCCCCTGGGAAACAGTTTTTCCGTCCAAACCACAGTAATCGATCCGCCGCCGCCATTCAATCCGGCAAACACACAAAGCTGAGCTGCGAGAGGCCTGCACTTTACCGAAGCGCACTACCATCGCCGCCAAAAGAGGGTCAATTTCTCGGTCCATCAAAATTGTACACATGGTTTGGTTATTACCTGATTCGCTCCCCAAATCCGCGATCCGATCTGATCGGATCGGAAAGTAGTGACCCCTCCCCTCTGTCTCATCCCTTGCCTGGCTGCCGCAGATCGACTCTGGAAATTGCAAGGGGGTCTAGCTGTGGCATAAAACGATCTGCTCAAAAAGATTTTGATATTGTATTTTGGTTTTGGAAAATCCCGTTTTTATTAAAGAATGCGGTCAAGCATGGCATTTTGGTCGCAACAATTCTTTTCCCGAACTTTAAAAATGAAAGAATAATGTAATAACTCGAAATAAACAAAATTGTAAACAATTCTAATAGTTTGACATTTGAGGTCGAGCTGGACATTCAGGAATTCGACATTTTTCACACTGGGGTTTCGAAAATATTTTTTTTTCTATCGGACGTACACGGTGAAAAAAATCCCTCGAATCATGGGTTTAAAGCAAGGGGTGGGACACAAAATCTAATAATTTAAAAATATACATTTTCAACCACAATCAATAAAATGAAAACATCGAAAAATAAGTAAATATGTATTCTTGGACCATTGTTTGTGATTTAAAGAATCTAGGTAAAGCATTAGGACCCTGTTTTAAAATATTCCTTTGTAAAAATCGAACCTTTATCTCTAAGAAACGCATTTGACCGATTTCTCCCCTACTCTGATTACCTTCCGACCGCCTGCCTACCTGCATGCCCGATGCCGATGGATGCGCTCAATTCGCGCAAACGATTTCCAGCAATCCTCCGGTTGTTGTTGTGAGTAATTTCGAAAGTGAAATTACCAACCACCTAGCTATATTGGGTAGGTATAGGTATATTGGGTACCTCGTGTTCGTCTCGGTTCATCATCTCCCCGTACGGGCCAAACCACACACACGAGGTAACTTCGACGAACCTAATTGAAAAACTATCAACTAGCAAACCATATATGTAGTGCGCTGCAACCACCCTCACCCTGTATGCGCCTATTAGGTTACAAACCACATACCTCCTTTAAAGCAATTACTGGTGAAATTTTAAGAGAAATGGAATTCCTAGAGAATTCCAAGGGAGCTTCTATCTTTAAAAGTCCTTAGAGGAATTCTTGGAGCAATCTCAGAAGGAATCTCTAGTGTAATCCTTAAAAAATCCTTAGTTTCTCAATGGGGATCTCTGAAAGAATGCTTAAAGTAACTTCTTAAATATTTTTTTGTAGAAATCCTAGATATATATCTTAAATTATCCCAAGAGGAATCTCAAGTCGAATATAGAAATTTTAAGAGTAGTACCTGAAAGAGTCCTAGAGAAATTCCCTGGAAAATTCCTGGGAGAATCTTTAGAGGAATTCAATCCCTAAAGGAATTCCTAGAGGAATGCTCAGAAGCATCCCTACAGTAATTCGGAGAACAATTACCTAAGGAATGCCTAGTGTAAACGTACAGGAATTCGATGAGTGATTTCTGTGAATATTATGTAACTCACCAGAACAATCCTTTCCCAGCCATCTTAGCAAACTACAGTAGAATCACTTGGCATTGTACGGGGCACACGATCAAGGCTACTTACTCCGCCAAAGCTCCACTCCTCAATGAGGCAGCATCGCACTGACAATCACGGCATGATGCTTGCTGTCACTGATGCTTGCTAGGGGAAGGACAGGCAAGGGGAATGACACTATCGTTGTTCACACCCCACAATTCCTAGTGGAATCCCCAAAGTGATTCGTAGGGAAAATCTAGAAGAATTATTAAGGGAATGTCAAGAAGAACCCCTGAAGCAATCCTGATAATAATAACTAGAAGAACCTGAAGAGCAGGGTTTGTTGGCAAAATCAGTGCGGTGTACAAAAAGCCCGTACTTCGCACAATATCAATTGCTTGTCATTTATGGTTGATAAAGCTTGAGTTATTTAATATCTGGACGCACTGTTCAATTTACTACAGCGCCCCTGGTGGTCGGATCCGAAAAATGTTGACAGCAGTTTGTTTTGGAATGTTGCTTCCTTCAGTGCTGAAAATTTTGTCACGATTGGTTTCGTTTCTCAAAAGTTATGCGTAATGGAAGCCAATAAGAAAGTTGATGATCAAGGAGGAGTGCCTGAAAAAAGCGTGTTCTACCGTTCTGTACAGCTCACAATGGACCTGTTAAGTTTTGGCCAGTTCTGGCAAGTTGCCACTACAGCAGAGAAAAGCTACAGTGGTATCAAGACAACGGGGTGGTTTTTATCAAAAGAGAAATCAATCTAGCAAATGCCCTCAGTTCCGCCTAATCGAGAAATATTGGGCAATTGTCAAGCAGAAGTTGAAGAAGAGTGGAAAGGTGGTCGGAATGCAACACAGATGCAAAGATGGTGGAACAAAATGGCCGCTCAGGTGAATCAACAGACTGTCCAAGATATGATAAGTGGTATATTTTTTATTTCAATAACATATTTCCGAGACAGGTAAGTTTTTTTTGCGTTCAGATATTAAATGACTCTAGCTTTAAGAGACAGAAACGAATGATTCAGACCTTTCGTTTGAGACCAATCAATCGCAGCACTAGTTCTACTCTTGACGACGCAGCAGTGCTTAGACCTGTGCATTTGTTCGATGTTTCCAACATACTGAAGAAACATTAATGAAATTTGCATCTAATGCATCCCAGAATCCTGATTATTAAGAGTAGGGGTCATCGGGAAAGTAGTGTGGTGTATCAAGGACTTTCAAATGATGAGTCGTTAAAAATTACGAAATTTTACCATCAGGCAGTGCTAATGAACATGCAAATTTACTTGATTACTCAGATATAAGGAGATTCCAGCAAAGTTAATCAATGAAGGTCTTACAGTTGATGTGTGCTGTGTGAAGCGATATTCCGCCACAAGGCAGTGCTGATTACTCAGAGAAATGACGTTTTCGGCTAAAACATGATAAATAACAAAGCGAACAGCAGAATGGTCATCACCGGCAGGAAGGTTCCCAGGACTACAGTAGGTATAAACATCTTTCTTCTCAGATTTTTCACATCACTAACTTTTAGGTAAGCATTTAGCTTCATTTCAAATTCACTTTAACTCAATTTTACTTTATTTCTACTCTACTTTAAACTTGACTTCAAGAGCGTGCAAAAGCACCTTGAATAGCACTTAATCATAGGCTTTCGAGCCAAGACATTAAGGTTAAATTCCTGTGTCCCATCCCAGGAAGAGGATCTCCAATCGAGTGACGTCAACTTTCTTAGCAACGTCACTCCCAACGTTTTTGCTTCACATCTATGCCGCCGTTCCCTTGTTTAGTTCAGTTGTATTCAATAACGCTGCACAGTAGACCTGGTCGTTTTAATGCTTTTAATATATTTCCAATGTACTGCAAGTATTAATAATGACAAGAGAAACAGTAGAAGTAGTCGATTCTATCGTTTTCCAGGAATCTTTCAATAAATGACTGTATGTGTGTAGACTAGATTCCACTTTAAACTCTACTTTAACTTTAACTTTAACTTCTACAACTCACAAAAATAACACTCACCATCTTCAGTTTTTTTTTGTTCTCGTTGACACTGTCGATAACATCGGCGTGGAATTTTCTGTCATGGCAAAAAAATCGTTCTTCACATTGATTACCTTTTATACCCAAGATAGCGGAAGAAATATCGATGATCAGGGATGTGAAAAAATATTGCTGTTGCGCTTCACGACCAGATGTCTCCAGTTGCCGTTTTGTGATTGAGAAAACATGATTATAGACACTACGGAACGTGAGCGATCTTTATCGAGCTCCGGAGCACAACAAATAGACGTAATACTGGCGAAATTTTCATCGACCATGCTTTAACGATCATTTTAAATCTTCATAGTTGTGGCTTTCAGAACCAAACGTACGCGCATCGATTTTCTATGCGTTTGATGTTTCACACTAGCGCCTTCTGTTGACGATATTGCACAACGCAGTGTTTCGTGAAACATTTTCACTATATAGTGATGGTAGTGTGAGCTGGGCGGTGCATTTCACGAAAATTGTTCTAGGTGTTACATCTGTTTGTCTGTATCCAGCGGATTTCAGAAGGTTTCAGTACCATTTCAGAGGGTTTCAGAGGACTTTGAGAGGGATTTAGGGATATTTCAGAGTGTTTCAGGTTGTTTAGTTTAAGAAATGTTTCAGTGATCACAAAGTTTTAAAAGTGTTTCAGGCAGAGTTGCACACTGTCACTGTAAATGGTAAGCAAATCGCTGATTTTGATAGCCCAACTACGATCCAAGTCAGCGTGCGCTCTATTGAGTCACCGTCACTTTCCTTGTTCCATCAGCACTGGACTGACTGTGATGGTGTGTAGATATCACTGATAGGCCATCTTTAAAATTCGTTTATAAATCCAAATGAAGATTTACCAAGATGATATTTTAATATGTGGGTTATTTTGTTTTGCATTTTGGTCACAAAACAGTTTGAATTTTGGAGAAAACCACTAAAATATCAATCAGTTGCAATGATTGTGATCTAGAGTGCGGGTCAACATCAGGTTGTTGCCTGTCATTTTCGTTTTGATATTGAACGGCCTGGAGTGATAGTGATGATGGTGCAATATCAATAGTCACCTGACAAGACTGATATTACACAACTCTGGTTTCAGGGGCCTTCAAAGGGTTTTCAGGAACATTTCAGGAGGATTCAGGGAGTTTCTGAAATGTTTGAGAGGTTCTAATGTACAATTTCAGTGAAATTTCAGGGGGATTCCACGGGTTGTGGTAGGTTTCAATGAGTTACATGACCAAAGAACACCCCAACTGCCCTGAAACCCTTATGAAACACTTGCCCTGAAACCATTGGTAATCCTGCAACTCTTTAAAATGTAACTGCAGTCCCCCTGAATTCCACGTGAACCCCCCCTAAAATGCTGCTGAAATTCCCCTGAACACCTCCTAAAAATCCCTGAAACGCTGCGGATTCCTAGAGTAATAAGAAGAAGAATTCTTTGCGGAATCCCTTGACAAATTCCTAGAGATTAGAAAAATTATTGGAAAAAATGCTTTCTCAAAGAAACTTTAGAAGATTTTCTAAAGGAATACTTGATTCCTTGCTGAGCTCTCATCATGTGGCACTTTTGCAACGGTGTTTTTTGGTCTTTTTCCCCCACCACCCGAGTGGGTTTTTGATCAGTTAGTTTTAACTAGTAGCCAAATAGTGCAATCAGTGCCCAAGGTGATTATTGCGCTTCGTGAAGGAAGCGAATTAGCTGATTAAATCAGTCTAATATCGTGCCACCGTTATCATCGTCGTCACAAACAGTCATCAGTGAACGATAATCTTCCGCATCTGTATAGCAGCAGAGCAGTAGGAGACACGGTTGCTGTATACCTACCTACAGTGCGGTCGGCTTACAGCTGCAGTAGAATCGAGGATAGAAGGCTAACCCCCGATTTCTTCACCCTGGCTTAAGCGTTAAACCAGGTTTAACTATATGGGTAAGCCTGGCTTACCGGTTAAGCCGAGGTGAAGAAATCGGCCCTAAGTAGCATTGTTTTGTTCGTACCTATTCCCCACTGCATTGTAATAATTTATTTTGCTCCGCCGAACCAAAGTTGTTTTTTTTACTTCACTTCTGTCTCTCTCCCGGTATGCCCCGTATAAAGGGGTATAAATCAGTTTGAAATAAAAGTACCCGTGGGATTTACTTTTTGTTTTTTTTTTCTCTCTATAACGCTCCACACAGGGTGCGTCAAATTTGAAATTAATTTTTGAGTTGAATTGCAACCGTTTTTTTGGTTTTCTCTATTTTTGGTATATATTTTTTTTTTGTCTACTCTTTGAGGATTGAATTGGATCCCTTATGGGGGGATCCAATGGAGGCGAATCGCCTCCTAAAGATATTATTGCTCGAACGCGGTTTTACCAGCCATCTTCGCCTGGGCCTTGGGTTGTCTATTTCCGGCGCAAATGCAAACCTTTGAATGTGCTCTCAATTTCTCGAGAGCTGGCGCGTAAGTATCCCGGGACTGTTATTCACCAAGTGAAACAGTCCAAGCTGCGTGTAACCGCACCTAGTTACAAAGCAGCAAATGAAATTGTCCAGCACGAGTTGTTTTCATGTGAATACGCCCTATACATAAATGCACGAGAAGTGGAGGTGGAGGGGAAGATCCTCGACGAAACGCTGACCTGCGACGACATCAAGACCGGTGTAGGCCGGTTCAATAATAGGTCGATCGCTGATGTGAGTATTCTTGATTGCAAACCTCTTCAAAAGGCATCCATGGAAGGTGACAAGAAAGTTTACTCACCGTCAGGGTCTTTTCGAGTGACATTCCCAGGCTCCGTCCTCCCGGAATTTGTTGTAATTGATAATGCTTTTTACACAGTACGTCTTTTTAGGCCGAAGGTTTTTAACTGTACCAATTGCAAGCAGTTTGGTCACAGTGCTAGCTTTTGCGACAACAAGCCCCGTTGTGGCAAATGCAACCAAGCTCATCTCGACGAGTCTTGCACACAGGAAGCTGAAAAATGTAGCTACTGTGGTAAAGAACTACACGAGTTGCAAAAATGCCCGGCATACAAAAAGCGTATTCAAAATGAGAGTCGCTCAATCATTGAGCGCTCCAAGAAGACTTATGCGGAAATGGTGAAATCATTTAATACGCCCGCTAATATGTCTGAGTCAGCTGTCCCAGTTGAAAATCCCTATCAGGAGTTGTCTTCCGATGATCAGGACGATTGCGAAACTGATGAGGGTGGATCCTTTTCGGAGGTACACGCATCCGGAAAAAGGAAGTCACCATCTTCCCCGGGATTGCGCCGAAAGGTTTTCTTAAAGTCTTCCCTCATAAGTTTGACAACTACTAAAGGAGGCGGAGGGAATTTAAAAACTCCGAAGAAGCAGGTCTCTGATGGTGCAGTTCCTTGCTGCAGCAAGGACCTAGAACCTCCGCCTCCAACTGTTAAGTATACTTCAAAAAGAAATACTCGACAAGGTGGCAAGAAAAAAGCCACAAAAGCTCCTCGAACTTCAGCAAAATCTATCAAGCCCAAACGAGGACTGTTCACTTTTAGGGCCCTTGTGGATCGCTTATATGATGCCCTCGGACTTTCCGACTCCTTCAGAGGCATACTAGACATTTTTCTCCAAGCAGTAGAAGAGTATCTTCGGAATTTGACACAATCATGGCCCCTCCTTGCTTCGATCATATCTTTTGATGGATAATTCATCAACCGAGGTTCAAGATATGATCACTGTTCTACAGTGGAACTGTCATAGTTTAAAACCTAAATTGGACCTGTTTAAATTTTTGGTTCACAACTCTGATTGTGATATATTTGCACTTTGTGAAACATGGCTTTCTTCTGAAGACGAACTCAACTTCCACGATTTCAACATCATTCGCCAGGACCGAGATGATCATTATGGAGGAGTACTTTTGGGGATAAAAAAAAGTTACTCATTTTATAAAATTCCAATCCCAACTCATCCTGGCGTAGAAATCGTCGCTTGCCAAATAAACGTAAAGGGTAAAGATCTTTGCGTAGCTTCCGTTTACATTCCTCCAAGAATTTCAATTAACCGCCGTCATCTTTGGAATGCGGTTTCTTCACTATCACATCCAGTTTTAATTCTGGGTGATATGAACGCACATGGTACAGGGTGGGGCGAACCATATGACGATAATAGAGCGGTCATTTTCTATGATTTGTGCGACGATTTCAATTTGAACATTTTAAATACAGGTGAAGTGACACGTATTGCATCTGACGGCAAAGAAAGTCGTCTTGACCTATCACTGGGATCAAGTTCACTATCATTCGATTGCTTGTGGAAGGTAATCGAGGATCCTCATGGTAGTGATCACTTGCCCATTATAACCACCACAAAGCATAATAGTGAAAGGTCAGACCAACCAATTCAGGTTCCTTTTGACCTCACAAGGAATATCGATTGGCAAAAATATGCAGAAGCGGTATCTTTTGGCATCGAATCATTCGATCCCCTCCCACCTTTGGATGAATATCGATTCCTGTCAGAACTGATATACAAGAGTGCATTAGAATCACAAAAACGACGAGTTCCAAGTGCAACCTTCAAAAGAAGACCAGCGGCTGGCATTGGTCACGAGATTCACAAGTATGCTACGGTTATGCTCGTAACGACCTGCGCAAGCAATCGCGATGTTAGCAACCATAGATCACATACGCTAATGGGTAAATCGTAACCAAGAAACCATTGTTGACCGTAACGATTTGTTTGTTTGTTCGACCATCCCAGACTCTGACCTTCAGTCAATTTGACCGTCAGCCCATCAGTCCCAGTTTATTCCTCAAACATTTCGACCTCAAACATTTCGTAATTTTACGTTTTAATTACTACCGGAAGAAAATTGTGTAGGTCAATGCATCAACCCTATTACATATTGATATTTTTTGTAACCTCACTCTTCTTGGCCGATTACTAGACCTAGACGCGATTCCTGTTACCGTTTCCGTTATAGTCCGCGCATCACTTGGTGTATAGCTACAATTGGTAGGTACAGGCTTGCTGAATTATTTGACAATGGAAAGTCACATTTCCCGTTTTATTCTAGTGAAAGAGCCCCTGGAAGAACAAGGACCGATAAGGTGACGTTGCCCTGTTGATATCGACATGCCGAACATTCCCAACGTTCCTGAACATAGGCGGAACGTAAGCTTACGCGTTTAGTTAGTCAAGTCTCCACACTGTAGGATTTCATCTGGTCCAGGGCTAAAGGTGATCCCAACCCTCGGCCCACCCAGGCGCTGTCCTCAATATTCGACAGCGCCTCTGCAGTCATAATAAAGTGAATAATATTGAACTAATATGTATTTATGTGAATAAATATCTGATGCAAATGTTTTTAATTAATTATTTCTTACGCATTTCTGAAGAAGGTTTGGCCGAACATATGTGAGAGCTAGAGCAACATTTGAAAGAACAGGTCGTTCCTACTGCGGCCAGCAGGCATAGGCGAAACTACCGGGGGTGCCATGCACCCCCTAGAATAATTGAGATGCAATGCTGTGCGATATGGGGCGCTGAATGATGAATAGATGAACTAATGAACATTTGTTCGTAATGGCCAAAATCCGTTGTTTCGCTCTTGTAACTGTTGGCCTAGCGCACTGTGTTAAATTATATTTCATAAATCAAGAGTGTTGACTACTCGTGAAAACAAATTCTCAGTGGTCAGAATTCAAAACGGTGGAGTAATTTGGATAACACTGTAGTTTTGTAACTACTACAATGACCTTCATGACCGTCGATTCAGTAGTCGATGACGGTCGTTGTTTGAAAAACTTCATTGAAGTTTTCTATGGTTACTTGAACCTTTCTTTCCATGGACGTTCGCAACCCGAAAAGCTTCTGAGCAACGGCGTAGACGATTTGATGAGCCTATTGCGATGAAGCGAATGTGAATGCGGAAGAATATTTTCTGTTACATGAAAGTGATTGCCAACGGTGACTAATGCCAAGCCTGGACCAGCCACACTAGGCTGGGATGATGATTGCACCCAGTTGTATCTTAAAAAATCTGATGCTTTCAAAGCTTTTCGTAGGCATGGTACTTCAGATCTTTATCAAGAGTATGCTAAGCTCGAAAGACAGCTGAAGAACCTGCTGAAAGCGAAGAAGCGTAGTTATTGGCGACACTTCATTGAGGGCCTCTCTAGAGAAACTTCAATGACAACGCTTTGGAGAGTGGCTCGCAACATGCGAAACCGCTCTTCTTCTAATGAGAGTGACGAATACTCCAACCGTTGGATATTTAGCTTCGCGAAAAAGGTCTGCCCAGACTCAGTCCCAGCACAACCGTTTTCTTGTGAAACATCCTCAGGAGACGGTTCTCTGGACAGACCCTTCACTATGCTGGAATTTTCTATGGCTCTTCTTTCATCAAACAATTCCGCTCCGGGACGCGATATGATCAAGTTCAATCTTCTAAAAAACCTCCCAGATATCGCGAAAAGACGATTACTGGACCTGTTCAACTCATTGATGGAGAATAACATTGTTCCGCCAGAATGGAGACAGGTCAAAGTAATAGCTGTTCAAAAGCCTGGTAAACCAGCGTCTGATCATAATTCATACCGCCCAATTGCTATGTTATCATGTTTAAGGAAATTGTTGGAAAAAATGATCCTATCACGACTCGACCATTGGGTTGAATCGAATGATTTGCTTTCAAATACACAGTTCGGGTTTCGCAAGGGTAAAGGAACAAACGATTGTCTAGCGTTGCTTTCAACAGATATTCAACTGGCCTTTGCGGAAAAGGAGCAACTGGCTTCAGTTTTCTTGGATATTAAGGGCGCCTTTGATTCAGTTTCCATAGGAATATTGTCAGAAAAACTGCACAATAGTGGACTTCCAGGAATTTTAAATAATTTCTTGTATAATTTGTTGTCAGAAAAACATATGAGTTTCAATCTCGGACAACTGACAACTTCCAGAATTAGTTACATGGGCCTACCCCAAGGCTCATGTTTAAGTCCCTTGCTTTATAATTTTTACGTGAAAGACATTGATAGTTGCTTGGAAGGACAATGCACGCTAAGACAACTTGCAGATGATGCTGTGGTTTCTCTAAAAGGCCCACATGCAGAAATGTTGCAAAGACCATTGCAAAATTCTCTAAATAATCTGTCAATCTGGGCAAGAGATTTGGGGATCGAGTTTGCTCCGCAAAAAACTCAATTGGTTGTGTTTTCTAAAAAGCGGAACCCAGCCCAACTGAAACTCAATCTTTTGGGAATAGAAATCGACCAATCTTTGACTTCGAAATACCTTGGGGTCTGGTTTGATTCAAAAGGCACTTGGGGTACCCAAATCAAGTATTTGGTGCAAAAATGTCAACAAAGGATCAATTTTCTACGCACAATTACCGGAACATGGTGGGGTGCTCACCCGGAAGACCTCATAAAACTATTCTCTCTGTTATTGAGTATGGCTCTTTCTGCTTCCACTCAGCAGCAAACTGTCACCTAATAAAGCTGGAACGAATTCAATACCGTTGTTTGCGTATTGCCCTCGGCTGTATGCACTCAACTCATAATGCGAGCCTAGAGGTCCTGGCAGAGGTGAAACCTCTCCAGAACCGCTTCTGGGAGCTCTCGCTAAGGTTACTTATCAAGTGTGGAGTGAGCAACACACTTGTTATTGAAAACTTCGAAGAAATGCTCAGTCTGAACACTCAGTCAAAATTCATGAGAATCTATTTTTTCTACATGTCATCTGATATAAGCCTCCCAGGTTATAATCCTCCTCGTGTACACTTCACCAATGACAGTTCCTCTGTTAAATACGATCTGTCCATGAAACAAGCTGTTCAGGGAATACCAGATCAACTTCGATGTATATCTATTCCTCGCATATTTAACGAAAAGTACCAAAATGTCAATTCCTGTAAGAGATTCTTCACTGATGGGTCTCGCATAAATGGACCCACTGGTTTCGGTGTCTTCAATGAAAACTCCACCGCCTTCCGCAAACTTCAGGAACCTTGTTCGGTTTATGTTGCTGAGCTGGCAGCAATCGACTTCGCCTTGGGGATGATCTCAAACATGCCCGCAGACCATTTCTTCATCTTCTCGGATAGTCTTAGTTCTATTGAGGCACTCCGGTCGATGAAACCTGTAAGGCATTCATCTTACTTTCTTACAAAAATAAGGGAGCAGATGGGTGCACTGGTCGAAAGATCATACAAGATTACCTTTGTATGGGTCCCCTCACATTGCTCAATTTATGGCAATGAGAAGGCGGACTCTCTCGCAAAGGTGGGCGCACAGGAAGGCGAGACCTATGATAGAAGAATTTCACACGATGAATTTTTCCATTTAGTTCGTCAGAGTTCTCTTCAAAGTTGGCAACGTGATTGGCGAGATGGTCAACTGGGACGGTGGTTACATTCCATTATTCCTAATGTTTCTTTGCGAGCGTGGCATTACAGTTTGGACGTAGGCCGAGACTTCATACGCGTGATGTCAAGACTCATGTCCAACCATTACTCGCTAGGCGCGCATTTGCATAGAATAAACCTCGCGCTCGACAAGCTTTGTACTAAATGCGGTTCCGGTTATGATGACATCGACCACGTAGTTTGGCAATGCCCGGATAATGACGCCTCCAGAGCGCTACTATTGGATACCCTTGAGGCCCGAGGTAGACAACCCTTTGTTCCAGTAAGAGATGTGTTGGGAACCCGCGATCTAATCTATATGCGGTCCATTTATGAGTTTCTTCGCATGTGTTGTATAAAGGTATAATCTTCTGTTTTTTTTTTCGCTTCAGTTTTTTTTCTTTGTGTTTTGTCTTTTTTGTGTTTTATGTTCCTGGCCATCCGGCAGACGAAAACCCGTGACAAGCCCGTGCAAACACCAGAGGCGACGCCAAAAGCCAAGATACCTCCCGGATGTGCTACAGAGAACCCTGAAACCTTATCCTCACCATGCCTTTCCTTAAAATTTTGTGACCCGCTAACCTCGAGCAGCCACGAGTACCCTGGCCTCCTCCCAGTACTAACCTCGAGTACCTAAGAAAGTCAGAAAATTGTATGTAACTGAATACAAATAATGAATTGCGGCTCCGTAAAGCGTTACACGCGATTGAGCCATAAATAAATGAACTAGACAAAAAAAAAAATAAAGGAATACTTGAAAAAATCTTTGGATGCTTTACTGACCCAACTAACAATCGTAATTTCTCATGGGATTTCGGCTTTAAGTCAAAGAAGATCGGAATCCACAAACAAGCATGCATGCTGAATTGTTGCTTTATAAAAGTATAATGATAGCTGAACTATAATTATGCTGTACATATTACTGTACAAATGCTTTTTTCAATTGAAAAAGTAGCCAATTTTCAACTTTTCGTATCGGTTTAACAATGATAATTTGAAACACTTTTTAAAGGTATAAGAAATTTTCTGTTCGACTTTCAATTATTACTTAACAAGATAGTTGAACAAGACCTTTTTATGCTTCTTGTTCAGATTATGTACAAATTGGCAACTGTGATACCTAATGTTATGATTTACTTTAAAAGATGAAAATGACTTTGTTGTGTTTTCTGTGTTTGTTTACGTCTACACGGAGAAACAAAAGTACCCAAAAGTGAGTTCATTCCACTCAACTTCGAGGTTGCGTGTGGGAAGCCAATTTTGAGTTGATGGAGTCGATGTTGATGTAGGTAGTTTGCATTTAGGCGTATACGGTCAAAGTACCTAGAGTCGAAGTTCTTTTTACTCATCCGACAGTTTAAATTACTCAACTTTCGGTACTATGTCACTTACTCAATTTTGGCTTCCCACATCGAACGTTTTGCTATTCATTCTCTGACAACAGTAAAGGGAGCGAATGAAAGGGATGCAAAAAAGAACTCAAAAGTGAGTTTAAAAATACTCAATTTTGGGTTCTCTTGTTTTTCAGTGTACACACCTAGAAAAAATTATGTAATTTTAGATGTCCTGAACCTGACATATACGAGCATCTTCAAAGACACTAATTTAGAGGTCAAAACATGTAAATTTACATCTTGGAGGACATCACAAAATAAAACTCATTTGTTCTTAGCGTCTAGCAATCGCCAGATCGCAATTCGAGTCGAAAATTATTCGACAGATAAACATTTAAAAGTAAAATTTTGGCACGCATGGATTCGAACTCAGATCCGTTGGGTATGAAGCACATCACTTACCTCTCAGCTATTTCACCGAGGAGCAAGGTGGCTCATGAATTTGATACTGACTCTACGTTTCTGGTGAAATTGATTTGTTGGCATAAAAGATATTGTAGTACAAGATACAGATTGTCGCTCTCGTCGCTGTCCGCAACATCCCGGGGCCACGTCTGTCAAACGATTTGTTTTCACGATCAGCTGCTGGCGATGGAAGGCTAACATGTGAAAGCGTCTGAAATAGAGTATTTCAATCTCCATACAAAGTGACCAAATCTTTTGTATTTTCAGTACTAAAATTGATGCTGCAAGTAATCTGAATCGAGTATTAGTTATGGATTTTTTGTATTTGATTGTTTAACAACTATTTAATGAAAAAATAGTTCATTTAGTTTTATGAAACTTGAAATCCGCTTGTGCGAAAAAGTATGTTGGGTTGCAATCAAATGTTGGGATAGAAACATTGAGAGGCAAATGAGAGACACTAGGGATCCCAATGCAAATCGCGCTGATTGTCGTCGATGATCAGAATAATCGGTGTGGTGATTTTGAGACATCCACATTCAGCTTTGACAGATATGTACCTGGGATGTTGCGGCACCGGAACAATGGCTACACTAGCGACAATCTTTATCTTGTACTATAATATCTTTTGTTGGCATCTAACCTACTTACATGATGCGCGTAAAATTGTGTCCAATTTGTGGTTCAGTCTTGAAAATGTTAACGTTCTTTTATGAATCCGTCTCGTGTAAATTTCAGAATTTTTTGGTGTGTAGGATCTGTCACATGTATAAATGTTGTTTATTGTTGACTAGAGTGTGAATGATTGTATAGTCTATTTTACGAAACGACAACAGTGTTGATATTTATATTAACACTCACGAGCTTGGGCGCAACCTTCTGTCAAATTTTCATTCATGAAATGAGCGATCAGCTGATCCGAAACGTCTCGTAAAATGGCTCATTGTGGTAATTAAGTATCGTTAACCTTCCGTAACTCGCGCGGTTGACTACCTGCGTCAGCACCATGCTAATGCTGAGTACAAAAAGCGAGATTTTTTCATCGAGTTGTACAAAATACAACAGCGCGATCACTCGAGGGTTAATAAAGTGTATACAAATAATGAATACAGTTGTTTAACCGTTATTGTAGAGAAAGATTATTCTCACACCAACAAAGCAGCTGATATTGAACTTTTTTTTTGTTTCCACATATGGATAAAAGTAGTAATAATTGTTTTGAATCGGATTAAATGACAGTGCTCCCGAACAAGTTGACTTGCTCCGATTTTATGATAGAGCATATGTGTTAGATGCATCGAGCTAACTACACGGACGCAGCCAATTTTCGCGTGCCATCAGCCAATCATCATTATGTAATCTAGTTTGTAATTATTTTCCAACTACCTAGCACTTTTCTTTTCTCGCTTCATTCCAACAAATCAACGACGTGTTGTCGGCGAAGAAGCCCCAGAGTCAGTCACCGGAGCCAGCATTTGCTGTTGTGGTTGTTATCTGCGCTAGACCAAGACCGCGACAAAGCTGAAGCCATGTTTTGAATTTGTAGGGAAAAAAAATCCCATCAAACGCCGGCGCCGCCATCTTGCGGCGCTTTAGCAGTGCCGCCACTGCCTCTACCCCAAGCAGCCCTGTTGAACTTTCACTAATTGTTTCAAACATGAAATGAAGACTTTTTCACCGCTTCCTCCGGCCAGCGACGAAGCTAACCCGCTCTCATTACCGTTGCGATGACTGGCTGCATGGGAGAAGTAAGAAATCGCGGTCCGGATTCACGGGATCTAACGGGGATTTGAATTTGCGCGGCATTCGAAAGATTCGTTCCTGAACGATCGCAGCCATCGTTGCGCTCGCCGCCTACCAAGACCTACGATATGGTACTGATGGTAGAGCGATCCCTCCGCAAATTAAAACAATGGCAACGTGATCGGCATAATCTGATGCTTCGATCGGCGGCGATGGGTTGCTATCCCTAGCATTTGACGTGCGCAAGACTTGCACAAGTTTCTTCTTCGGTATTCAGCGCGATGAAAGAGAATGCATTTCTTCACACAATCATCGGCGGAGGTTTTTACCCGTACGGCCCACTTTGATCTCGTGCTTATGGGTTGCTCTGCGAAACCGTCCAGTTTCAATCAAGTCAGTTTAGAGAATGCTCTTCATTATGAGTCTGGCGTGAGTTGCACCCTCTTTAAAATTTATCTAGATTTATATAAAAATCGACGCCACAAGTTGTGTTGCGGCGCTAGTGTTACCAAAGCTAAAACAATTTGACTTCTTAAACAGCTTTCAAGAGCAAACTTGTTCTAACTTGGATATCTGTTCTCTGTGTTTTATCACAGACAAACAGACGTCTCACTCTACTCACTTCCTATCGTTTCACTTTTTAACGGATAATTCAAATATTCCGTAGTTCGCAAATCGCTCGCTCATGGCGCTCGCATCGTTTTTGCTCCTGTTTGACGTTTGCTCACTACCGCCATCTACTCAGTAGATTTGCGTACCACAGCATAATTAGCATTGGGCGATTATGTTTGCGTGACGATGATTTTTATCGCATTTTCTTCCAAGTGACACGTCTGTTTGTCTGTGGTTTTATATTCATTGACTACAACATGGGAACTTTGCGATACCAGCGCCATCTCGATGTTGATACATATGTTTCCATTTCAAATCTTAACGGTTCTTTTGCTTACTCCGTTTTGAAACTGGTCTTGGATGTCTGTTCTCTGTGGTTTTACAATATTTTCCTTTTATTTTTTCTCGGTTTTACCCCAATCTACCCTATTTACTTTTACATCTGGCACTGACAGGCACAGTCACAAACTCTTGCACAACTTGGCTTTTAGCTTTTAGCGCTAATCAACGGCTGCACTTCCCTTGCATCGTGCCTTTTGCCACATCAGGAAGAATGTTGTAGGAGTTTCATCTCTCGTTTCTAACTTCTTCTCCTTCCATACTCTCGAATCTTCCATCAGCAGAGGTTCCTCCGAAACGCGCTGATGCAGCACGCGAAACCTAATAATTAACGAAAACATGACTTTCGATTTTAACCCCTTGGATTAGCTTCAGCAGCAACGGTAAAAGGTCTCACCCGTAGCAGACGGTGGTGGTCCCGTCCCATCGTCATTCTCCCTTTCGAAATCGAATCGAATCCGGGCACGCAGATGGGAGTCTCCCATTCACTTCCTTCCAAACACCATCAAGCTCAACCTGATGGGAGGCACTTTGGCAGGCGACGCGTGCTGTAGCTGGTGCAAGTTTCGAGGCGAAAATAAAAAACAAAAACAGCAAAACATCAGTCAGGGATGCTGTGAAACACCGACCGGCTGAATGAACCCTAAACCACGGTGTTCAAGGGGGGATTGGTGTAAAATGCACTATTGAGCATTAATCCAGCATTTTACAAGCGGTAATGGCCTCCTAAAATACGGTACAAAAAGGGCGACAAGTTGGATTGCGGGAACTCTCTCAAATTATTGTATGCCTCCGTCTAACATCGATTGCAAGAGAGTTCATGGGGCAGTATAGACGAGTGCATCGATGAATATTGAGTTCACTGAGCCTGAAATTTTTTGACAGCACAGCGGGGTCGACTCTCAAAAACTTCTACTTAGAGATGCATCACCAAAATGCGCTGATAATATTTTTCTTTGATTTCTTGCATGAATTTACATTTAAAGTAATGCATATGCATATAGTGAATGCACTAGCCTATATTTTTGCAACTTCATCGCGAAAAGTAGATGCAATAAATTATAAAAAATTTCAGCTGGGTAGAAGTTGTTGAGAGTCGACCCCGCTGTGGTGTCAAAATTCGCTGCCCGAGTGAACTTTCAGCGGGCGGTGCACTCGTCTATCAGGCTGGATTCATAGGTGAACGCGTTACAACGGATCAGATGTTCGCCATCCGCCAGGTGTTACAGAAATGCCGCGAATACACCGTGCCCATACATCACTTGGTCGGCGTTAAGTCAGAGGGGACCAAGTAACAAAATTGACGAAAATTAGATTTTAAGGGCATTTGATCAGGAATTACTTAGGCTACTTGGAACATTCGCCCAATTTTCTTAATGTTACTATTAACGAGAGTTATAGCACAATTTTCTTTTGATTGAACTGCAAAAATTGATAATAGTGTACAGTCAGAGTGGACCATATGCTTGATGTCAAGAGAGTTGAAAAAATATGTATTGGTTAAAATCCAATAAATAAAATAGTTTATCATCAAAATGTGATACGTTTCCAAATCGTATGACTCCCTAACGCATTTTCTGATGATTATTGGTCAAGGAAGCACGTAAAATTCCATTTTATTATGGTCAATATCGTATTTTACAGATCATCGTGTTGAAGCATATTGGGGCATTTCACGTGCAGACAGAGTGGACCATGTGTCTCTAAGAAAAATAGTTGAAATTACCTTATTCTTCGCAACCCTTTTCAAATCAAAATATGTTTGTTTAGTAGCTGTTGGGCATCATATTGCAATGTACCAATACCCGTTTCATGAAGAAATTGATTTTACCGAATATTTAACAATTGTGTACTTGGTTCACTCTGTCTGAACGAAATTTTGAAAAATGCTAGTCCTCTGAATAAATTATTATGAACCGTGTAACTACAATATTTCAAAAACGTGCTGAATTATGAAAATACATTCAAAAGTTGTTAGCTATTCAATGTTCAAATTAAGAATTCTCAAATAGCTCATTAATTGACTACCTTTCATGTGATATTGAACTGTTGTACTTGGTCCATTCTGACTGAACATAAAAATTTAAAATGGTAACCAACACTGTAAACAGAAATATCAAAATCTAAACTTCCTGCTCACATTATACACCACTCCTATTAACTTTTGTCCTACTTGTGCATTATTTTTTCATCAAATATGTAAGAACTTGAGTGTGAAATGTAGTTGGTTGAAGATTTTCCAAAAACCGTTCAGTCAGAGTGGACTAAGTACAATTAATTATTTAGCAATTTCTCGGTTTTAAGCTTTATTTTACGTTTTTTTCGCGATCAATACAGAGCGATGCTATGATGCATAGTTATTATGATTTATAGCAAAAAATCAGGAACATTTGTTGAAAAACTTAAAACTTATAGAGTTGCAAACTTTAAAGTCGTTTTTCTAGAAATTAAGTAAAAGACACATGGTCCTCTCTGACTTAACGCCGACCACTTGTTCATCAATTTCAAATCGGCGTATGATACAATCGATCGAGAACAGCTATGGCAGATTATGCACGAATACGGATTCCCGGATAAAGTGATACGATTGATCAAGGCGACGATGGATCGAGTGATGTGCGTAGTTCGCGTCCTTTCGAATTTCGCAGAGGGTTACGGCAAGGTGATGGTCTTTCGTGCTTGGCTTTAGAGGGTGTAATAAAAAAAGCGGGAATGAACACGAGTGGAACGATTTTCGCTGCTCTTATACCCATTTGTCAATAAACGCACTTCTGTTCCTGTGCGACGTGTCTCGAAAACGCTTCATTGCCTGCATTCAGCAGCAACTGACAGTTCTTTGACATCTATTTGACAGTTGTTCAGTTATCAAATCCCATTCAATAAGTGAAACGTAAACATGTTGCAGTTATCGAAAGTACATATTTTTAAATGTTTTAATGACAATAATTGAAACTTTTCATAAACTGCGCATATTAGCTTGATCTCCACTGCATTTGCACCTACCGATCGGCAGCACTGCCAAAGGAACACGCGGAGGATATCTGGAGCTCGATTTGAAAAGGTCGTATGTGCTTTTGTCGATTAAAAATTCGATCAGTTGGATTCGCTTATTATAGAATAAACCGTTGAAATTGAACAAAGTTGATACATACAGTAGAATCATCACAAAACAGGCTATCCGTTCCATCATTAAAAGTCTCCAAAATATCTTCTCTATTGCTACAATAACTAAAATAAACTGATCGAATTTTATATCGACAAATGTACATACGACCTATTCAAATCGAGCTCCAGATATGGTTTTAGCAGATTTAGACAGACGGGATCTGACGAAAGTCGATTCAGCCCGTGGGTGCACGTGGGGAAACAGAGGATGCAGAGAGAAAGACATAGAGAGACGTTTGCATAATTACTACCCTCGTGTCTACTTTTCAAGTTTCCGTTGCATAGGAGACCGACTCGATGGTCGATGGTTTTAGCACAGACAAACAGACGTAACACTCTTCAAAATGACTTGGCGCATGCATGCGTTAAGATCGATTCAAATTTCATTTGATTTGCGCGATCGTTCCACCAGATGCGCTAGTGTTTGATCACTTTGACGTTTGCCAGTGTACGCGTTGCTGAATATTGCAAACGAAATTTAAAGGCAATTTGTGCAGTAGTGTGCGTGTCAGCAAAACGTCAAATCGAAATTCATCATGGCCGACAGAGTCGCGCTCGGTTCTACCAACAGGTGGCAGTGTGCTCATGAAAATGACACCGGGCAAAAGTTTTTGATGAATTTCCTCTAAGAGTTACGTCTGTTTGTCTGTCGTTTTAGCCTGAATGGAAGCTTATAATTAAGTCTGTATAAAGTATGTATCCTTCAAAAAAGCCTTCACGGTTTTTCCACAAATTTGTTCCAGGATTCCTCCTGAAGTTTCCTGTGGGATTCCCAGGAAGTTCTTGATGTGATTCTTCCGGGGGTTGATTGAGGATTCTTTCAGAAGTTCCCGCTGGGGTTCTTTCGGGAGTTTCTCCTGAGATTCCTAACAGGGACTCCGTCTGGAATGCATTCAAGAGATCTTGCCATGATTGCTCCAGGAAGTATTCCCAAAATTCTTCCAGCGACTTTCCTAGGATTGTTTTTAAGAAATACCTTTTGAGATTACTTCAGTAGTTCCTAAATTCCTTCCGAAATTTCTGTAGGCATTAGTTTTGAGATTGCTCCAGGAATTTCTTCTAGGATTACCCTAGCCATTTTTCCTGAGATTCCTCCGGGAATTTCTTCCGTGGGTTCTCCACAAATTTATTCTAGGATTCCTGTAAGATTTCCTTCTGTGATTCCTCAGGGAGCTCCGTCTGAGATTGTTTTTGGGATCCTTTATGAGATTCCTATAAGGTTCCTCCAGGAACTCTTTTCAGAGTTCCTTCAGATATTCCTTCTGGGACTTCAAGGTACTTCTTCCGGGATTTCTACAGAAGTTACGGGAATTCTCCAGAATTCCTAACCTAGTTTCTTTTGGAATGTCCTCAGGAGTTTTTTTTTTACTTCCAGAACATATTCCTGTAAAATATTCCACGGAACTCCAGGATTTCTTCCGGGATTCCTCCAGGAATTCTTTTGAGGATTGCTTCAGGAAGTTCCTCCAGGATTCCCACAGAAACACCAACTAAAATTCTGTCTGGAACTCCTTCCAGGAATTTTATGCGAGATTCCTTCCGGAGTTCCTTCTTGGATTTCTTCAGGAATTCTTTCTGAGATCCCCTCAGGAATCCTACAAGAACTTTTTTCAATATTCCTCCAAAAACTTCTCCAACGTTCTTCCAGGATTCTTTCAGAAACTACTTTTGGGATTGCTTCAAGAATTCCGGGAATTTCTTCTGGGCTTCTGTCCGGAATTGCTTCAGGAATTTCTTTGGGAACTCTTACCGAGATTCTTCCGGGATGCTTTTCTGGAATTCTTTCAGAAACTTCTTTTGGGATTTCTTCAGGAACTATTTCCAGAATCAGTGAATCAAAATTCAATTATCGCGCAACATTAATGACAATGTCGCAACCTGTATTTGTTGCGACAAACAAACCCATGCGACATAAGTTTGTCCCAACTTGAAAATAATGGGATTAACATCGTACACCACGAGTTTAGAGATTTTTAAGTCTTGCATTGCGATTTTCGAACGGTAATTTCGAGTCGGTAAACACTGCCACTCTGGTGAAGCTCTACCCGAGCAGAAGGGAATAACAACAGCATAAGGAGCTGTGTTATTTGGGTAAAATAACTGAATAACAAAATCGATTATTTTTAAGTTATTATCATAACATATTGTGTTATAAACTTGTCTGTCATAAGCGGCAAAATAACAAATTCCATAACAAAAAAATGTTCCTGGAAAACCATTTCAATAACTTGTTTTGTTAGTTTTAATAACAGTGAATTCGGAAAATATTTCAATAACAAATTTTGATATTAATATGATATTGATAATAATCGGAGAGCAGAATTTGCTATGAAACCAAACTCGTTACTAAATAAGTTATAATACCTATTATATAAAATTATTCGCTTTATCTCACAAACCCGCCAATAACATAAGGTTCATCACTCTGACGTAAGAAATATTTTCAAATGATCGATAAATACTATATTCAGCTTTTAATTCATTCTAAGAGATTTGAAGTCGCAAGATAATCGAACTTTAGTAATTTCTATATTATCAAATACGACGAGCTTCGATTTTCACCTGTAATTTATGCCTTAATTGTTTTCGGAACACGTGTGACCTTTGTTTTTTTTTTCAGCACAGAAACTGAAGAATTTTTAGAATGCTCAACAGTTTAGCAGAATTTTTTTTAGGATATTGGAAATATTGTACAGATTATTACAATTTCTCTGGAAAGATTGTTTTAATTCCTCTGATTTTTCTCTGGATTCAAGAAATATGTCAAATATTCCTCCTAGATTCTACAAGAATTCCTCCATAAATTTTGCTATAACTTCTCCTGAACTTCCTCTGATGATTCCTACAGGACTTTCACCAGAAATTTTTGCAATATTTTTTTCCAAAATTCCTGTATTTATTTATCTAAGGATTCCGTCAAAAACTACTTTTGTGTTTATCAAATGACTTTGTCATAAAATTCTTCCAAAAAATTGTCGACAGATTTGGCCATGAACTTTTCTATAAATGACAGCAAAAATCTTCCAGAAATTTCTCTGAGAGTTCTTTGGCGGAATCTTTCATGGATTTTCAAAGACTCCTCTAGAAATTCCTCCAGAATCCTGCGTAGAATCCCTTCGAGGGTTTCTTCAGAATTTCCTGTGATCATTAGTCCTGAAGTTCATCTTAAGATTTCTCTGAAAATTTCTTTGAGGATTTCATTATGAGTTTTTCCGAAGGATTCTCCAGGAGTTTTTCAAAAGATTCTGCCAGGAATCCTAATAATTGCTCAGAAGTATTAACTTCGGAATTTCTAAGAAAATTGCGCCAGTAGTTTTTTTGAAGACTTCTCCAGGGATTTATCGAAAGGTTCCTCCAGAACTTCCAAGTGCTTATCCGAAAATTATTTAAGAAATTCTTAAAAGGAGTCGTTCAGGAATTTCCTTTTTAACTGACTACAAAAATGGAACAACACAAAGAGACAGGTCGTAATTGTCGAATTGTTGCTGTGATTTCAAAACTTGTTACTGTTGTGCTATTGCTGATAAGTTGATCAATAGTACAACAATAACTAAACTTATACTTCAACAAAACATGTTATTTAAATGTAATTTAGTTAATGTAGCTTGATTATAACAAATTGAGATTGTCTAACAAAATTTGTAATGGAAAAGCTATGCCTTGATAATTGAATAATAACAAAACAAGATATAAAAACAGATTATGTGATTTCGTAGTTATTAATTTGCTATTCTCCTCTGCTCGGGTATCATCAAACAGTTTCGACTTTGGGTTAGCAATAATTGATTATTCACGAGTTGAAAAGTACGCAACAAATTCAGCTTCCGTTTTGTCTGCAGCAAAAAATTTCGAGATCATGTCATTATCTGTTACCAGTAGGGATAAAGAGTAATCGTCGCACCTTCTTTGTTGCTTGTTTTGTGCCTCTTTTGTCTGACAATTCTCTTCACTGTCCAGGATTCATCTTGGATTTTCTAATTTCTTGGTGTTTCTAATGGATATAATCCAGGAGTTTATTAGGGAGTATTCAGTAGCAGTTTTCTACTGAAAAAAAAAAGACATTACACCGTCTTCGGCCAGAGACCGCACAGACTGAACACTCACTAACATTAGACAACGGACAACACATCGTCGGTTTCCTGCAATAGGGGCAAAATTTGTCATTTTTGAGATTTTGATGGCAAATGATGAAAAACTATTTAAAATTTCATCTCACAAAGACCCGTTCCAAAATTCGATGTGAAACGCGAGATTTGGGCATTTTCACCAATTTTCCGCAGTAAGGGCACAACTCAAAATCAGTCAACTTTTTCAATAGTCGTTGAAAAATAGTTGTCAAAAATTCATGAAACAGATAGTCCTTCAGCCCCTTTCAATGATACAACAATAAAAAATTGTTTTTTTTTTGTCAAATGATGAGAGTAATAAGTGAATTTGCAGGAGGTGCTTCATGATTGCCACTTTTCAAACGCTTATTCTGAAAATTCACATTTTTTGAGTTGTGCCCCTATTGCAGGAAACCGACGACATATAACACCCAGTGGTCCAGTGGAGAATTTTCCGTTTGACGGAAAGTTTTCCCCGACTGGAGCGGGAATCGAACCCACACTCCGAGGCTTGTGAGACACCTAAACGACTGACGCCGCTAACCGCTCGGCCACGAAGGGCCCCAGAAGGATGAAAACGGAGAGTTGTCTGTATCGAATGATACATGTCATACATAAGATGAGTTGATCCCTGCCAGCAATCAAAATTGATTATGAATATTAGTACCACTTTTAAAAATCTGGACATAAAGACTATGATTATCTGATGTACTGATACCAGAAAAAGTTCAATAAGTACAACTCGAACCGCTTCAATGGGCACCATTCTCTTCCTACAACGTTGGTGGTCATTTACTGAATCTCAATCAGGTGTGTCAACCGCAAAATACCCCTCGGACTGTCACTTTCAAGGAAATGTGTCTACCTTCAAACCACACTGCCTTCTGCTTCTCCAAGGCTTGCGAGGCATTCAGCTTACCGCGGTGAAATCCGACACTCATTTCCCTGGTTTCCGAACAGCTCATGTACCACCTTATTGCCAGTACCTACGAAACTGGACCGAACATAAAACATCAAAACCAATCATATTTACATTTTTCTTCGTTTGTTTGACAACCTTGCTTCCTTCCTCGTCGGACTCGGAGCAAGTGGTCGGTCGCCTTCCCTGTTGAACAGTCGGGCTTCCGCTTTCATCTTTCGCCTTCCAACCATAACACCCGGTTCTGTTGGTTCCCAGTCAGTCGGAATTGAATTTCATACACTCGAGAAAAGTAAATCAAAATAAATTGTCTTGAAAGGCAGCAATATATCACAAAACCATTCGTGTCAAAATGTCATAGGTTTCACTGGACTTCTAACTACAGTTTTTAACTTTCCTAATGTACCACGTTGGCAACAGCTCGCTGACGTAGTGTAGGGTTTGGGTAAAAAATGACCCAAACGCACAAGGAGCATTAATTACATCTAAGGGATCAAACGTTTCGATATCTGGCACCACTGTTTGACAGTTGGTCGATATAATTTATGATTGATCTTATCGAACAGCTGTCAAACAGGCACAAACCAGACGTCATACTGATTGATCCCTACCAGGAACTTGAGTTAATAGGATACTGCAAGGTGACGTCACGAATGAACGTTCGGTTCATTCTCGTTCGTCCCTTCCTTTTCCCTCTCACGCGAATTTTGACATTTTCCGGTGGTTTGTTTTGATTCCCATTCGTTGCCGTTCTTTTCTCTCTCGGAGAGAAAATTGAGGTTAAATTTCGATGCAAAACTCTATTGTAATGGTCATGATCATCCATAAAATGCACAACATTTTTCTCAGTGTACATTCTGCAATCTACGTAAGTCCAGTGTTAAATATATACCAGTAAACTAGCAGCAACAAACAAACAAAAAAAAACGAGGGGCTTCCCTAGCCAAACAACAAAGCCGCACTAAAAATAGTCTTCCAGCTAAAAACGAACGACTAAAAATCGATTTTTCCGCACCTTGCTAGATGATGATGATGATGGGTGTACGTGTATAATGTGTGGACGAAACTAGCAGCTAAAGGACCGCGTCCGTCGGCATGTGTCAATCGACACCACGAGAACAAGGAAAACGTTCCGCCACGCCATATTGGAGGATTAGGGGTGGACCGAGGAACATGGCTTCCTGGAATGAGTCGGTTTCCTTTGAAACCGGAAAGGATCTAAATTTAATAAAGATTGGAAACACCTAGCTATAACCAGAAAGGAACATTGTTGCAAATGGAATGTAACTAAGTTTACATGCAACAAATAACCAACAGGGGTTATTGCTGTATAACAGCTGAACAAATTAATCTAAAGCAAGTCTTATTAAAAACTTTTTTTCAGCTACTACTGTTACTTGATTAGTTTTTGGTACAAAATGTTGCTGGTTGAATTACGTCAAATAATGTTGTCAAACTTGTTGGAAACATGCCAATGTAGCCATGCATAAACCATGTTTATTACAAGACGTTGATAGCTTTTGATTTAGCCCTTTGGGGCCGAAGGGGTCTCACAAGATGAATGACTGCAAAAAATCATACAATTAAAAGTGAGTACTGTCCTCAGAAAAGTTCTATGATACTTATGATACTTCTCAATCAGCGGAAAATATAAGTATAGACGTTAGAGATCACGTCGATAACCTCTAGATCACCCTGAACCCAGACATAGACCTTGAAATCTGAAGAAATAAACTAATTGACACATTGTGCTGCACGATACTGATCATGGTTATGGTCTACAGTTATACATATCTAAGTAGTCGTCTTCATGAATCTAAAACAGTTTTCTATATCTTGAGACATTTTAAGTCGTCCAAATTGTCATGGAGTTCAGTCCTTCAAATCTGTAACAATCACCCATTTACGCCCAGTGATCTAATTATAGATCAGTAACTTTTGCGATAACTGCGAACAATTGAAGCATTTTGGAAGACAGGTGTCTTCAGCAAAGTTGTTGAGGAGATCAAGGACTCTCCGATAGTACATAATTTAGTACGTATTCGCTCCAGTAGGTGGCGCTAGTGATCATGAAACATTTTAGATGTTTCGTCAACAGTCATTGCCAATACCGTCGCACTCGTATCTTGAGAATCCAACTACAGTAGACGTTCGATAAGTGCAACATGTTTATGTTTCAGTTACCGAATGAAATTCGCTAACTGCAACGACTGACAGCCGTCAAACAGTTGTCAATTGCTGTTGAACGCAGCCAAAATGCACTCAAAAATATCGCAATGCAGTTGTAGTGCATCCGAAAAACATCGCAACTCAGTTGACGTTTTGTTTTTGACAGATAGCGGTGCGATAACTGCAAAATTGTTGCAGTTACCGGACTTGCAGTTAAAAAGCATTGCAGTTAAACCGTTTGCACCGAGCGAACGTCTACTGTACATAGAAAAAAATTGTCTTCAGCAAAGTTGATCAGGACATCAAGAGCTATCCGATAGTGAACTAGTTGGTACTAGGTTTATCCGTTAGGTGGCGCTAGTGAGTCCTAAAAAAAATTTAACCTCTGTGCCTCGAGAATCCGACTACATAGAAGAATTTCATATTCGGCAAGGTTGAATAGGACATCAACAGCTATCCGACAGTGAACTAGTCGATTGTAGGTTTGTCCGCTAGATGGCGCAAGTGGGCTTTCAAAATTCTGAATTACTGTATCTTGAGAATCAGACTACATAGAAGAATTTCAGAATTTCGTCATCGACAAAGTCGATCAGGACATCAAGAGCTAACCGATAGAGAACTAGTTGGTTCTAGGTTTATCCATTAGGTGGCACTAGCGAGTCATAGAAATTCTTAACTCCTGTTTATCAACAACCAGACTACATAGAAAATTTCTGTCTTCGGTAAAGTTGATCAGAACATTAAGAGCTATCCGATAGTGAACTAGTTGTGGTTGGGTTTATCCGCTAGGTGACGTTAGTGAGTCCTAAAAAATCTAAGCCTCTGTATCTCGAGAAACCGACTACATAGAAAATTTTTAAATTCGACAAGGTTGATGAGGACATCAACAGCAATGCGATAGAGAACTAGTTGATTGTAGATTTGTCCGCTAGGTGGCGCAAGTGGGCTCTAAAAATTCTGAACTTCTGTATCTCGAGAATCAGACTACATAGAAGAATTTCGTCTTCGACAAGGTTGACCTGGACATAATGAGCTATCCGATACTGTACTAGTTGATTCTAGGCTTATCCACTAGGTGGCGCTAGCGAGTCATAAAAATTCTTGACTTCTGTTTATCAACAACCAGACTACATAGAAAATTTTTATCTTCGGCAAAGTTGATCAGGACATCAAGAGTTATCCGATAGTGAACTAGTTGGTTCTAGGTTTATCCGTCAGGTGGCGCAAGTGGGCTCTAAAAATTCTGAACTTCTGTATCTCGAGATTCAGACTACACAGAAAAATTTCGCCTTCGGCAAGGTTGATCAGGACATCAAGAACTACCCGATAGCGTACTAGTTGATTCAAGGCAAATCTGCTAGGTGGTGCTAGTAAGCCCTAAAAGCTCTGAATTTCTGTATCTCTAAAATCAGACTACATTGAAAAATTGCGTCTTCAAAGTTATGATTTATAATCTATCATGTCCAGAAGTCTTCTGAAATGTTAATGGAATACATCAGATCAGTCGGGATACCCAAGGTAAGGTCATCCAAGCTGTTCTTGAGTTTAGATCCTGAAGTCTACGGATATAACGGTAACTTCTTTCATTAAAAGCTACAATTTTTAATCTATCATGTCCAGTAAGTCTTCTGAAAGACAGTATCAGAAGCTAAACTTCAGGATAGTTTGGACGACAATCAATGTCCCAAAGGTTCATAATAATATATAATAGACTTCAGGTTGGTCCAGTCACCTCGATTGATTATGAAACGTTACTCAGTATGCCAGATATAGCTGATGTTATGATATAGACCTGAAGTTCTGACCTCAAAGATAGTTTGGCTGACCGGGAACATTCTCATAGTGTCTTTAAATGACATTTGAGATTTCAAGAGCTTCACGGATCTAAGCAGACTATGATATGCTATTACACTAGTTTACAGCATTTTTGAACTCGGTAAGCTGATGATCGTTTTTGGTGTAGAATCATGCCCTGAGTTCGAAAACGCGAAGGAAAAAAATTACAGTAGAGCGGAAAATTTTTCGACTTTCCATACAAGGTTGATGATTTGAAATCGATTTTTGTTCTATTTTTAAGCAAAGCCGCTCACTTCAAACATCTGATTCTCCGTAATCAATGCTCCGATTGAGCTGAAATTTTTACTGTAACTCGCCTACATATGATATGTCAAATAAACGTCAAGAAAGAATTTTTGAGTTGGGTTTTTCTTATTGAAAAAAATAAATTTCTTCAAAAAATTTTAGAAATTTTGCTAAAATTTAAGAAGATCATCCCTAAAACTCGCCAATATCTTGAGTTTCATCAATCTGATGCAAAACTTGAATTCAGATGTTCGAATGGTATTGTATTCAGCTTTTAATTTATGGAAAAAGATTGAAAATTGGTTAATCAAAACGCAATATATTTGAATTTTAGTAAATTACATATTTTGAAAAGTTGCAAAACTCGATATTGAGCTAAAACTCAAAAACTGTTCTACTTAAACATTTTTGAAGGTCGGTTTCGAAATCAGCACTAAATTATGCTTCAAAAACTTTGGTCGTTGACAGAAGTTCACGACTTTCGTTTTATTTTGTAAACTTGTGTTATTTGTGGTGAAAACACATGAAGTTTTTCTTGTAGATTTGAAATACTTAATTATAGAACAGTTTGGACGAAGGATTTTAGGATAGTACGACCCTGTACGACCGACGTGTACGTTCGATTTGGAGGATTTATTGCTACTGTTTCGTGTATGGTGATATATGCGAATTCAGGTAGAAAATTGGTATTTCAAGAGAAAAAGGCCTATTGAGAGATAATTCTCTTCTCTCACTAGCTTAAGGCTAGTAATACGGAAAGGGCACTTAAATATTACTGATCATGGGCGATCGAGTGAGATCACTATTGGTCTTATACACTAATGAGGGCTATGGATAGGGTTTGCGCCAAAGATTTATAACACAAAATAGACTTCAGATTGTTCCAGTAAGTACGGATAAATATGCAACGTTACTCAGTATAGCAGATATGCCTGTTGTTACGAGTGTAGACCTGAAGTCCTGAACTCCAAGGTAGTTTTTCTGACCTGGAATATCCCTGTAGTATCTCTTAATAACATTTGTGATTTCAAGAGCTTCGTGGATCTCAGCAGATGCAATACTATTATTTATGGTGAAAACATACAAAACTTGTAGATTTGAAGGACTTCATTAGAGAGCAGTTTGGACGACCCTGAATGTCCCAAAGGTTTATAATAAGCTAGTAGACTTCAGATTGTTCCAGTAACTGTGGTTGATTATGCAACGTTACTCAATATTACAGCTATGGCTACTGTTACGAGTGCAGAATTGAATGGGTGTATTTATACATCCGTTTCTATGTTGGGGGTTGGGGTCATATATGACCACTCCGGCTTAATGGTTTGGAAAATATATTTAAAAGGGTTTCAGAAGTTTCAGGATTTCATGGGTTTTCAGTGAGGGTTTTAGTGGCTGAAAGGAGATTTCAGAGGGATTTCTGGGAGTATTAGGGGATTTCAAGGTCGTTTCAGAGGTTTTCAGGAGGTTTCAGGAGATTTCCAAAAACGTTTCAGAGGGTCTCAGAGTATTTCTGGGACTTTTCAGGGTTCTCAGGGGGCTTCAGGGAGTTTCAACCCAAGGAAGGGTCCATATGACCCCGACAGGCTCGCTGAATGTGCACTACGTCATCGTGGTGCGTTTAGCCTTACATCTTAGGAGAATTAAAGGATATTCTAGGGAGTTTTACAAGGACCCAAGGGGATTCAGGGTGTTTCTTGGACGTTTAAGGGAAACCACCTGAATCCCTTTAAAACGCTCCAAACTTCTAAAAAAGAATCTAAAATCCCTCTGGAATGCTCTTGAAGTCTATGCAACCCCAGAGACCACCTACAACGCACCTGTACCTCTGAAAGGGAGCCCCTGATATACCCCTTGGAATGTCCCTGAAACGCACTGCAGCCCTCAGAGAACAGGGATTTCACGACGTCCGAAGCGCTTCCATGAGGGTCACAGGATGACTCAGGGTATTTCGAAGATTTTCAGCGGCGTCTCAGAGGGTTTCAGGGCAGTTCAAGGTGGTCCCTTGAGGTGAACTTGAGGATTGTTCCAGCGTTCCAGGGGTGTTTCAGGGCTGTCAGAAGAGTTCTCGGAGTGTTTCAGGGGCGGTTTAGGGAGATTTAAAGGATTTCAGAGGCGTCTAAGGATGTTTCAGTGGCTCGTAAGGATTTTTATGGGGTTTTATTAGCATTTCAAGAGTATCCAGGGATTTTCTGAGGTTTCAGAAGGTTTCCAACAACGTTTTAGATTTTATATACATTTCAAGGATTGTCTGAGGACTTCAGAGGGTTTCCAATGGCGTTTCAGGGGAGTATTGCTGGATATTCTGGAGAATTTCAGGGTCGTTTCAGGAGTTTCCAGGGTTTTTTTTTGGGTTTCAAGAGGTTTCCAAGAACCTTTCAGATTTTATAAACATTTCAAGGATTCTCAGAGGGTTTCCAATGGCGTTTCAGAGGAGATTTTATGGGTATTCTAGAGAGTTTCCGGGTGTTTCATAGACGTTTAAGGGAAACTCCTGAAACCCCTTAGACTCGCGGAGACGAAGACAACTGTAACCAGAAGAGCTTACTCCGCGAGTCTATGGTATCTATAGTGTCTATACATAGAATGTTCCTGAAACGCCTACTTCAAACCATCTGCAGCCCTCAGCAGTTTCATGACGTCCGAGGCACTTCCTTGGACGTTCTATGAGGGTCTCAAGGTGTTTAAAGGTTTTTAGCGGCCTCTCATAGGGTTTCAGGGGAGTTTGAGTAGGTTCTAATGGCTTTCAGGGTCGTTTCAGGGGTGTTTCATGAGCTGTCTGGGTATTACAGGAAGACTCAGAGAGCTTCAAGGGGTTCCCAGGGAGATGCAGGGTTGACCATGGGATTTCAGGGGCTCACATGCAGTTTTATGGGGTTTTATTAGCATGGCATGGGTTCTCAGGATAGCCTAGTGGTTGAGGCTATGGATCGCCAATCCGGAGACGGCGGGACCAGACTAGTGGGTGGAGTGCACAGTTGCCTTAGGGTTTCGGGTGAACTATCCATTTCAGTCAGATCTTACCGGGGATTGTAACAAGGCGACGGACTATCATACATACTCTTTAACATCGCTCTGGAAGGTGTATACGACGAGCCGGGCTCAACAGCCGGGTACGATTTTCACGAAATCCGGTCAATTTGTGTGCTTTTCGGACGACATAGTCATTATCGCCAGATGGGCGAAGAAAAGTGAGTGGAGTGAGACGTCTGATTGTCTGTGATATCACCATTGAATCACCCCTAGTCTACTAACCTAGTGCTGCGAACGCCTCCATCTCAAAGCCGACTCCAGTCGAGCGGAAAATGGAATCTGATTGGAGCGCAAAATTGCGCAATTTCCGTGTATAGGTACCAGCAAGACGGCATAGTAGCAGAGGCAGTTCAAAAATAACTCTCGTTTTCAAATAGGGGGGTGAAACGACAGGAGGAACCAAAAATAAACGAAGGGAAGCAACCAATTTGCCACGAATTTAATATTTCGTCAGCCAGCATAGCGCGCTAATTTTCGAGCGACCCTCGGAAAAAAAAAATCCGATTACCTTCGTTAATTTGTGAAACTCGACCACCCTCTCAAAGAACTCGCGGAAGACCGACCTCCCGCGTTCTTCGAACACCGGGGGCCGGCCGGCGGCGCTGGCAGTTGTCAATTATTTCATCTGTTTAGCGCCAAAAATTACAACCATAAACACATGCTCGGTTTATGGCTTCCTGATACCCGCTCTAAATGGCAGTAGTGAGAGAAATATCTTGCCACTAGTGTGGTTTGCACGTTGTTAAAAATTAGAGGGCACGCCACCACGCACCGCCACTACGGATCATCATCATCTCCGACCGGCGGCGGCGTCGAAATTTGAGTCATAAAACTTTAAACAAGGTAGCTAGGTAGCACTGCTATATGACTATGACTAGATGATACAGAAGACGATGATGGATAGAAGAAGGCGGAAAGATTTTACGATCCTATAGCTTCAGTCTTTTCTCTAATTTTGCGGTAGATTTTGGAATTATTTCCATCGATGGAGCAATTTGGCAGTGCTGGGCCCGTTTCTCATCCGAAATTGTAAGTAAATGAATTCATATGCAAATAAAGAACTATAACTTATGTTAAAGATATTTCGAATAGTTTCCATATTGTCCCAGGAAATGTTGCATCAGTCATACAACTTGAATGACTTCATCACTGCGTTTGAAAACAAGTTGAATTTTCGCAGAAAACGGATTTTGAAGCAGATGCACTTTGTGGTCTAATAACTAACGCATCTAATTCGTATGAGGAGGGTCCTATGTTCAATCCCTGGCTTCTGAAGCCTATTTTGTATCATTCATTGTACTTCTTCGATCTCCCTACTGGCTACTTCTGGTACAGTCATCGTTGTTGAAACTAAAAACGGGTTGAAAATGCAGTTTGCCTCCCTTCCAACGTCCCAGCACAGTAGAGTCAATGTATCATATTACGTCTACACATCAGCAACTCGCAATTCACGGACCGAGAACTATGCCGCATCATCTTCACATGCATTTTATCGTCTGCAAAATGGCACCGGACCACCTGACGCTGGTGGTCCATTGTTTGCTTTCCGCGTAAAACGAACAATATCACGAGTTATCAAAGCATGATTCAGCAAGGCTAAAATCGATCTTTCACACAAACTGGCTAGGACGTGGCCGGCGTCGTTATTGTACTTTAAAAGAGTTTCCGAAGCTTACAAAAATGATTGAAAAGAGAAATTTCAAAAATGATTGATGAAGAAAATGGATGCGCAGAGATGTTTTTTAATAAATTTCTAAAGAAATTTCCGAAGGGGTTCTCAAAGATTGTAATTCCCAAATCATTGCCACTTGCCAAAAGAATTGCCGGAAGACTTTCCAAATAAGTTCCCAAACATATTCCAGAAAAAAATTGAGAAAAAACACGAGAAAATTGCCGAGAAAATTACTCTAAAGATATTGCCAGAGGAATTACTGAAGCTAGGGAATTTGAGGCCACCTTAAATGCTCTTAATACCCCCTGAAGCTTTCCCAGAGACTTTCTGAATTGCCCCGAAACTCATGTAAAATCCTCTCTGCGACCTTCTTAGCAGTGACGTCTCGTAGCCGCCAATTTCAAAGACTTTATGGTTAACCTTCCGTAACTCGCGCAGTTGGCCACCTCCGTCAGCACCACCACGCTAATGCTGAGTACAAAAAGCGAGATTTTTTCAACGTGCTCTATAAAATACAACAGCGCGATTACTCGAGGGTTAAGGTCTTAAGGAGAATGGAAAACGCTAGTCTCTGCGAATGAGTGTAATCAGTTTCGTACCTTCTAATTCCGCCCTATGTTGCTTATCCTTTGACAGATACGCGTATTTCGACTACCACTTGTAATCTTCCTCAGTGTCAGTTATCCACAGTGGATAACTGACACTGAGGAAGATTACAAGTGGTAGTCGAAATACGCGTATCTGTCGAAGGATAAGCAACATACGGCGGAATTAAAAGGTACGAAACTGATTACACTCATTCGAAGAGGGTATTCTGCTTAGAGGGTTCGAAAAGTCGGTACAAGCTAGTATCTAATTATTCCCGACGTTTCGGCCCGTTTGGGACCTTTTCCAACGGTTCAATCTTTAAGGGTTTCTGGTAGGTAAAACAAAGTTTAGCTAAACTTGAAAAGTCATACGTTTGTCTTGGTTTAGTTTTAGTCCGGACCATCGTGATGCGGACAAACTTTTCTTTCTCCAGCGGTTTGGAATTACGGCTCTATCTTCATGATCTTCCACCATTACTGTCCCAAACGGACCAAAACGTCGGAAATAATAAAAAAAATAGCGTTTTTAATTGCGAGGCCAAACATAGTCGTATCCTCGAAAGGAGCATTTCTAAACTTTTATTTTTTTATCATTAACAATATTCACTCCGTTTATATTTCTCTCGTTTCTTATCTCTCATCTTTTATCATTATCATCTATCGTCTCTCATCTCACATCATCATTATCATCATTACCATATTGTCGTCGCGGTTGAAACCCGAAGTATCCCCACACCCGACAATCGAATTTTCTCAAAATCCATACGTGAAACCTACCCGAGCAGAGGAAAATATCAAAATAATAACAACGGAATCACAAAACCTGTTTTTATATCTCGGTTTGTTATTATTAACTTATTAAGTCATCACCGTTCCATAACATGTTCTGTTGGGCAATCTTATTTTGTTATGATCGTGCTCTTGGTATATTTTCTTTAAATTACATTTCAATCACTTGTTTTGTGGTAGCACAAGTTCAGTTATTATTGTGTCATTGAGACTAGTACAAATATTTGATCATTAATATTACAACATAACTAGCTTTGCAATCAAAACTACACCATTCGAGATTTTCGTTGTTCACAGCATTCCGTGAGGAACTGTAAAAGAAAATATTATTTTGTCATCAGTTCATCTTCTTACTGACATTACGTTACAGAGCCAACTTATCAGCCTTTTGTTTTATAAGCACTTTGAAAAGTATACCTGTTTTTTTTTTGTCCCAGTTTCAGTTAGGTATGAATACGAAAATAGAGAGTGTAATAGAGTGTTAGCCATTTTATGAAACATTCTGGATCAACTGGTGGAATTCAACGACGAACAACACATTCTCGACAAAAATGTAAAAAAATAAGTTATCAAGAACTCCATTGATTATTTTTAGACATTTTATTTTTATTGATTTCACTGCATCGAGCCCACTTAGATTAACTAGGATAAATGTGTCAATCAATGAGGTAATAATGTAAATTAATCTTATAAACAATAAACCACCTAATAAAGGGTTTCAAAACGACGGTAGTTTTTCATCGTAAGCTGTTTGGAAAATTAACGAGAACTATTGTTTCTCTCTGTTTTCGATAAGAAATCGCTTGCGACAAAAAAGCGTCCCAATTATGAATGAAACATTTAACAATAGATCCTATTGTTGCGTATCCCATTGAATGCATATGGGATTTTGGAGGAGTTCCTATCCGCAACAGAAAAAAAAAGCAAATTTTGTTTTCAGATTGTTATCAATAACGTATTCATATCAAAATTTGTTATTAAAATATTTTCAAAATTCGCTGTTATTAAGTTGTTATTGAAACTAACAAAACATGTTATTAAACAGGTCTTCCAGGAACATTTTTTTGTTATAATATTTGTTATTTTGCCGCTTATGACAGACAAGTTTATAACAGGATATGTTATGTAAATAACATGAAAATAACTCTTTCCGCTACTCAGTTATTTTTCCAAAATAACACATTTTATTATGCTGTTGCTATTCTCGTCTGCTCGGGTAACGTCGGACGTAGTGCGCTGGACAACGGACCTGGCCCTCTATCCAGCGCACTGTACCCGACGTACGTCCGACACATGGTTTAGGAGAAAAATCGATTTTCGCGTGTCAAAAATTCCGATTTTCAACTGCACGAACAATATTTCATCTCTCATCATTCATCGTTGATCACTTATTCCTTATCAGCATCATCTCTAATCGCTTATCTCTTATCTCTTTTTTCTTATCTAATTTCTTTCATTTCCCATTTCCCATCTTATTTCTCACCTCTTATCTCCCATCTCTCATCTCTTATCTCTTATATTTTTTTCTCATATCTCTAAACTCTTATCTCTCATTACTAATTACTCATGTTTTATCTCTAATCCCATATCTCTCATTTCTTATCTCTAATCTAATATCTTTGATCTCTTATCTCAAATCATTATCATCTTTCGTCAAACATCGCTCATCACCTTTCATCATCAATCATCATTATCATTATTATTACCATCTCTCATCTCTCGTTTTTCTCAAGCCCATAATCTCTCATTATTATGTAGTAGTCCATCATGAACATCGGCAGCCATTTTGGATTTGTCGCTCGAAATTTCAAAGTGACAAATCTCAACCACGAATGCAAATATTCGAAAGTATGAAAAAGTATCATCCCACATGCTGACTCGCAGTGAGCGTGATGTTAATTTTTCAGTTGCGTGGCTGCAGAATTGCTCGTTTTTCATCACTCCAAAAACGTGAGACAAACAGTCATTGAAAAGCAAAAGGTCAGCAATGATTCGTATGAAAACTCAGTGATGCATCATGTCGTCTCTCATCTCTTATTGGACCTGGGATCGAATACCACTCCCGACAAACTCACAAAATGTGGGTTCTTCCTTCGGCTGGGAAGTAAAGCGTGGGTCCCGAGATGAACTAGCCTAGGGCTAAAAATCTCGTTAATACAGATAAAAAAACTCTCATTATCATCAATATTATCATCCCCATCGCCATCTCTCGTCACTCATCTCTCATCACCATATCTCATTTCTAATCTCTCATCTCTTATCTATTATCTTTCAACTCTGATCACCATCAGCTTACCCTCTCGGGGAAATTCGCTTTCAACTATGGCTTACTCTCTCAGAGCAATTACCCGGGGAATTCGTTGTTAACTTATCCTCTTGGGATATCAACTTGTCTCCTATCGTCTTTTAAAGAAATTTCAGGGACATTTCAAAGTGATTATGATGATTGCAAGGGCATTTCAATAGGATTACGGCGGATTCAGGGGCTCCAGAGTTTCGAGGCATTTCAGGGTCAGGGTTGCATCAAAGGGGTTTCAAGGACATATCAAATGGATGACGGGAATTTCAATGGCATTTCAATCAACGTCCTGAGATCCCTTGAAGCGTCCCTGAGCCCCCCGAGAAAACCCCTGAAATCCCCTAGGATTCCCTTGAAACGCCTCTGAGATAATTACCGTCATTCGTACATTTTGTCATGCACAATACTGGTTCTCAGTAGTTCTCCCTCTTTAAGGGCATTAAAACAGTGCATAAATTAAAAATGTATAAAAACCGAACCTGTCATAACGCAACTAATCGTTGTTTGATGGCAGTTACGGCAGTAATTTATTGAATAGATAGCAGCAGTGATTAAGATAGTTGGTATTTATTTTCTAAACTTTGCACAGGTTGTGAAATTTAGTTTGTTCTAGAATTAATACACCTGTTATCTGTACCTAAAATAAGAACTAAATTTAAAATTGCCTACAAAAACTCAATCTTTCAAATGATGTTTTACAGTGATATGAGCTCTGAAGCTCCCTGCAAAGCACTGTCATCTATCTAATGCGGCTCCAATCGATATGCACCATTGGAACATTAAATTCAGGCTCTAAAAATAATTAAAAGGAGCTCTGAGTCCCTCATTTTTGTCGCATGTAGCTTATTGTATCTAATGACACGAATGAGCACCAGAGCTCTCCAAAGAACTAGCTACAAAAATGAGCACTGATTACGTCCCCCGAAAGGTTTTACAATTTATGTTGCTCTAGAACAAACACACCTGATTTCTGTAGCTCCTCCTCTTCTTGGCGTAACGTCCTCACTGGGACAAAGCCTGCTTCTCAGCTTAGTGTTCTATGAGCACTTCCACAGTTTTTAACTGAGAGCTTCCTCTGCCAATGACCATTTTGCATGCGTATATCGTGTGGCAGGCACGAAGATACTCTATGCCCAAGGAAGTCAAGGAAATTTCCTTTTACGAAAAGATCCTGGACCGACCGGGAATCGAACCCGTCACCCTCAGCATGGTCATGCTGAATACCCGTGCGTTTACCGCCTCGGCTATATGGGCCCTGATTTCTGTAGCTATGAAATTAAAATTGCCTAAAATAAGAACTAAATGCGGAAGAAATGCTTTACAGTGATATGAGCACTGAAGCTCCCTCCAGAGCCTTGCCATCTATTTAAACTCTAAAGTGACTCCAATCGGGCTATATCCAATAAAGTGACTCCAAATGAGCTCTGAGTCTCTAAGTGTGAAATGTAGCTTATTGCTTTTTGTGACATCAATGAGCACTGGAGCTCTCCAATGGACTAGTCGCAAAAATTAGCACTGATTATGCCCTTCGAAAGGTTTTTGAATGTAAATGTCCAAATGCCATCCTGGCTTCATTTACGAAAATATCCGTGTGATGTACTCTGCTTCTTTTTCATTGCTCACATTATCGGTAAGTTGTTTCATAATCATTTCCGCAAGTCGCACTTATTTGATCAGAAAAAAAGCGACAAAACTTCATTCAACCACCTGTTTTTTTTTGCCACACATTTAGTTCCAAATTTATGTTGACAAGTAATTACTATTGCGAACTCCGCGACCATTTCCATTCAACTTTGGAAACGTCCGCATCGCGCCGCCGGGTCGGATTGTTGGAAACATACCTAGGTACTTATCCATTCAGCAGCGATTGCTAAGTGGATAAGGTCCATAAAATTTGATGGCTTCCTCCTCGTGTTTGGGCTGTTTGAGATGGAAAGTAAGACCTGTCTCCTGCGCGGTAAATAGGTACCTAGTCCGCAGCTGAATGGACAAAACTCGGGGACTGACCCATACCTTGGATAGATGTTTCAGCGCGATTAAATCGCAGCAAAACACCTCAAGTGTAACCGTTTTTTACTTCTTCGTACTCGTACACGGCTGTGATTAATTTCTGCGAATGCCGGGCGGCATTTTTGTTATTTTTGATGCATGGTTTTATTTACTTAGACGGAGGTGGCTAACGAGTTCAACAGATGGATAATTTCAAACCGCAAGTTTCAGAAAACTCAACTGTGCACAGCTTGGACACTAGTGTCTAAAAAAATTGGAGTAAATGAATGACTTGAATAGATGAAATTGGTTTGAAGTGTTTTCTCGTAGATTTTGTCGATCAGTTTTGCGCGGATTTTCAGATGGAATTTTACAAGAATTTTATACAAAAGACGGTGAAAATCTTCGAGAAACGTTTGTAAACAGTTCTGTACAAATGAGAAGAGTTAACATATTTATTGAGTAGCTGAATGTGTTCGTTTGTGTCAGTCATACAAAAAATAGACGAATACAAATCTAATTCTAAAAGCTGTAGTGCTCATTCGAGAAACATGACTACGATACAAATGAAATGAATTAGATTTCAAAGTACTTTGATAGTATTTGATTCTTGTCTTAAGTGGAGCTGAAGTGCTCATTTGGCTCAGTCAAACACTATTTTGAGAAGGAAAAGATCCATTGGTTGTTTTCCCCAGTTTAAGACGAAATAAAAAAAAAATACTACATCAATCTGGTTTTGATAAGAGCTACTTCCGGCTACAAGTACTCATTCAAGCCGTGTCAGATAGAGCATCTTATTCCTTGAGAGCTATAGTGCTCAGTTCAAGATGAAGTATATTATAAACAGTTTAATGCCAATTTAATGGGTCTCCAGTTAGCCTAGTGGTTAAGGCTATGGATCGCCAATCCGAAGACGGCAGTTTCGATTCCCGTTCAGGTCGAGAAAATTTTCTCGACTCCCTGGGCATTGTGTGCCTCACAATATACAATTTCATGCAATGGCACGCATAAGCCCTTCAATTAATAACTGTGGAAGTGCTCAAAGAACACTAAGTTGAAGCGAGGCAGGCTCAGTCCCAGTTGGGGCGTAGAGCCATCAAGCAGAAGAAGAAGAATGCCAAGAAATTCATGGAAGATCACTAATTTTGAGTAGTTTACATTGAATTTTATATTAAAACGAGCCGTAGTGCTCATTTAAAACTTGTTAAGGCGGGAGCAGTACTACTTCAGTAAGGTTTTGATAGCTGAGCTGAAATGGCTCATTAGAGCCACTTCTTTGTGATTTCAAATCTAGAGTACTCTGCCGTCAACTCGTCAACTCATAATTGTCCCATGCTTATAGGGAAAATGGATATAGAACATGACACAATTTCACGGTAGTAGACAACCAGTGAACTTCAAGACCCGCCCATTTTCTAAACTTCCCATTAAATTTTAAGTCTCTTAAATTGTCTTAAATGTTTTGGGAGTTTCAGGATTAGTTTCGGGAGGATTCCAGGGGGCTTCCAATGGAATTTCAAGGATGTTTCAGAGTAGTTTTAAAGAGGGTTTCTCGAAATTCAAGGTACTTTCGAAAAAGGTTCAGGAGGTCTTCAAAACAGTTTCAAGGCATTTCAGGACGTGTCAGTGGCTTAGGGGATTTTGGTGGCTTTCAAGAGGAGTTTCAAGGCATTTCTGAGCGTTTCGGGAGGTTCTAGAAAGATTTGGAAATGGTTTCCGAAGGGTGTGAAGAATTAGCATTAAGTTAAAATTCACAAATAAAAAAAAAAAGGTTTCCGAAGGCTTGGGGATGCTCTTAAGGAAGTTTCAAGAATGTTTTGGATCCTTCAAACATTACATATCGCTAAAGTGAAGTAAAAGGGAAAGAAGGTTTAGCGCTGTGTTATGCTTCATATAAAAATTCAAAATTTTCCTCATACAAGTAGTTACGTTAAGCAATGAAGGGGTCTAGGAAGGGGTCAAATATTAAAATGAACCTTTCTACAGGGGTTTATTGGCGTTTCAAGACGATGCAGAGGATTTCAATGCATTTCAAGCTTTTTTTTATTGGATTCCAGATGCTTTCAGGGGTTTGGAAACGGTTTTCGGACGTTTCAAGAAGCTTTCAAGGATATTTCAACGGGTTTCCAGATGTACCAAGGCATTTAAGCCGTTCCAAGAGGTTTCGCCTGAAACCTACTTAAATACCCTAAAACGCCCTTGAAACTTCCTTGACATACCCAAAATCCCTTGTAGCTCACTAGAATGCCCCTTCAATCCCTTGAAACTGCTTGGAATGCCCCTGGAGCCGCCTGAAATAGCCTTGAACTCGCCGGGAACATCGCTGGAACGCTCCTGAAACCCCCTCAAACCCTTATGAACGCCTCAGACTACTCCCTAAATTTGCTGAGACCTCCATGACACCTCTAAAACCCTATGAAACTCTTGAAACTTCCTCGAAATTCCCTTCAACCACTTGGCGCGCCCTTGAAACCGGGGCGTTCCTGACTCTGAAACCCCCAGAACCTCTCGGGAACGCCCTTTAAATCCATAGTAACTCCCTGAAACGATCTTAACCCCCTGGAGAACTCTTGTACCCCCATGGAACCTATGGAAACACCGGAACACTCCTTGGGACCCCTTCTGAAACCCCTTGGGACCCAAGAAGTTTCAAGGCGATTTAGGAGGTTTCAATGCATTTCAAGGCTTTTTATTGGATTGCGGGTGATTTCAGGGTTTTGGAAGCGGTTTTTTAAGAGTTCAGGAAGTTTTCAAGGAGATTTCAGGCGTGTCTCGACTGGGTCTCAAGACGAACCAAGGTATTTTAGTGGTTCCAGAGGGTTTCGCCTGAAACCGCTTGGAATACACAAAAACGCCTAGAATAACCCCTGAAACCTCCCTGACATCCCCAAAATCCCTTGTAGCTCACTAGAATGCCCCTGAAGCCCCCAAGAAAACCCATGAACCCCCTGGAATATCCCTGGAGCGCCCTTAAAACCCATTCAAACTCTTTGAAACGCCTTAAAGCACTCCTCAAATCTGCTAAACCCCAAGAAATCCCCTGGAATTTTTAAAACTTCCTGGAAATTCCCTGCAACCATCTGGAGCGCCCTTGAAACCCTCTTAAACGCCCCTAAAATAATCTCCTGGACCCATAAATCCATAGTAATTTCTCGGAACGATCCAGGAACATCCTGGAGAGCTCTTCAAACCTTTTGAAACCTTCTGAAACACTCGTGCAATCAACGGAACATCCCTTGAAACCCCTCCCGAAACCTTTTAGGGCCTCTAGAACGGCTCTCTAACGCCCCTGGAACCGTCTGAAACACCCTGAAACGTCCACGGAGTCCACGGTGATTATCTTCAACCGATACCTATTGAAGAACCCTAGAACATCTATCAAATATGTACCCTGAAACTCGTTAGAGTGCTCCTGAGAGCTGCTGAGACCCCTAACACAAATCAGAAATCATCTGGAACTCCCTAAAATGCCCCTGGATCCTTCTGGAACGCCACTAAAGTTTCCTGGAACCTGGTACCCTTAAAGTTTCCTGGGACATCCATTGCAACTACCTGAAACGCCCCCGCAACTCCCTGAAATACCGCTAAACGCCTCTGAAAAGCTTCTTAAGCCCCGTAGAGCACTCCCGAAACGCGCTTTAATCGCTAGGATTCCCCTGAAAAATTTCTGAAATCTCCTATTCCCACCTTAAATTCCCTGGAACGCTCTTGAAACCTAATAAAATCTTTGGGAACGCCCTGAAATCCATTGTAACTCGCTGGAACGCCCCTGCAATCCCCGGAAATACCTTGAAACGCTCCTAGAACGCTGCTAAAGCCCCCTAGAGCGCTCCGGAAACCCCCTTCAATCACTAGAATTCCTCTGAAACGTCCCTGAAATTCCATGGGACGTCCTAGAACGCCCCTGGAACCTTCTGGTACAGACCTGAGATTCCCTGCAACGTCCCGGGGACGGCCTTGAATCCATTGAAACTCCCTGGAATGCCCTTACAACCTCCTGAAATGCCACGAAACGCCTCTGGTACGCTCATAAGGCCCCCTAGAGCGATCCCGAAACCCCCATCAATTCCCAGTATTCTCCTAAAACTTCTCTGAAATCTCCTGATACCGCCTTAAATTCTTTGGAACGCCTTGAAACCCCCTGGAACCTTCTGGAACGTTTGAAACTCCTTGGAAGCTTTCAGGGACGCCTCTGAAATCCATTGTAGCTTCCTGAAACGCCCTTGTTACCCCCGTGAAATATCACGACACGCCAATGAAACGCTCCTAAAGCCCCATCAATCCCAAGAATTCCCATGGAGCATTTCCGAAACCTCCTGAATTTCCCTGGAACGTCCTAAAGCCTTCTGGTACGCCCCTAAAACTTCCTGGAAGCTTAAACGCCTAGAATAACTCCTGAAACGTCTCTGACATCCTCAAAATTCCTTGTAGCTCACTAGAATGCCTATCAAACCCCTTGAAACTTTTTGGAATGCCCCGAAAGCACCTGGAATATCCTTGAATCCCCCTGGAACATCCCTGGAATTTTTCATGAAACTCACTCAAACTTTTTGGAACGTCTTAGAGCACTTCTCAAATCTGCTGAGACCCCTAGAACACCTCTGAAACTTTCTGGAAACTCCCTGCAATCACCTGGAGCACCTTTAAAACCCTCTGGAACATCCCTGAAACTCCCTGGAGAGTTCTTGTAACCTTCTGAATCATCCCTACAATCACTGGAACACCCCTTGGGACCTCTAGGATACCCCTGTAACGCCCCTAAAACCATCTGAAACACCCTGGAAAACACCCTAGTGCCATTTCTTGGAGCACATCTATAACGATCCCAGACGTAAAAAAAGACCTATTCAAACACCCTGGAACGCCCATCAATTACGTTGAAATTCTTTAGAGCGCTCCTGAAATCTGCTGGGATCCCTAAAACACATAAGAAATTTCCTGTAACTCCCTATAACGCCTTTGGAACTTTCTTGTACGGCCCTGAAACTCCTGGAACCTCCTGGGAATACCCCTGAAATACACTGGAACACATGGAACGCCTTTGCAATCCCCTGAAATATCACGAAACGCGCCTGGAACGCTCCTAAAGCCCTTTAGAGTGCTTCTGAACCCCCTTTCAATCTTGAGAATTCTTTAGCAACGTTCCTGAAATCGCCCAAAATTCCCTGCAACACCCTAGAACGCCCTAGAACCTTCCGGAACGCTTAAAAGTCCCTGGAACCTCCCGGGGGCCCCGGAAGCCTATTGTAGCAGTCTGAAACGCCCTTACAGCCCCCAGAAATACCAGGAAACGCTCCTGAAATGCTCCTTAAGCCCCCAGCTAGAGCACTGCTTTAATCACTAGAATTCTCCTGAAACCTCTCTGAAACCTCCTGAAACCGCCTTAAATTCTCTGGAACGGTCTTGAAACTCCCTGGAACCCCGGAAATCTATTATAACTTTCTGCAACCCTCCGAAATACTACGAAACTCCTCTGGAACGCTCCTAAAAGCTCTAGAGCGCTTCTGAAATCCCCTTAGATCCCAAGAATTTCCCTCACTGAAATCACATGAAATTCCCTGGAACTCCATAGAACGTCCCTGTAACCTTCTGGTACGCCCCTGAAACTCCCTAAAATCTCCCGGGATGCTCCTGAAACCCCCTTTAACCCATAGAATTACCCTGAAATGTTTCTGAAACCTCCTGAAACTACCTTAAACTCCCTGGAACGCCTCTACAATCCCCTAAAACCTCCTTGAACATCCCCCTCCCTCTGAAACCCCCTGGAATGGCCATGATACATCCTGAAGCTCCCTGGAATACCCCTGAAACCCCCTTGGATATACTTGAAATCTTCTGGAACGCCCTTGACAGCTCACTTATCAATTTAATGAAATAGGTATGCAAAATGTCCAACATTTTTGCTAATTCATGCAATAAGACGTTATGGGGGAGCTGTATGGCTCATTTGGAACATATTACAGCAAACATTTCATTTCGTGAATCGAATTTTATAAGTGAGCTAAACGGGCTCATTCGTGCTCTTTTAGATAGAATATTTCATTAATTGGAAGAAATGTAGTCTATAACTGCATCAATTCAGATAACACTTCGTACTTGAACCATTTTATTCAAAAAGTTACTTCAGGAGCTTCATAGCTCATTTTGGCCTGATAAGAAAATTCTCAACTTTAAAATGACCCATTTTTCTTAAATAAAATAAAAAAAAACTCCTCATTTCACACTCATAGCAGAGAAATCCCAAGCTGACGGAAATCTTCTTTCGACATCTGCTGACGGCGCCATGTGTCGTTGATCTCCACCTTCCATTACGAAAAACCGCAGAGCGGAAGGGAAAACGAAAAATAAAAATCGCAACAATGTGACACACATTTCATTATTTTTGCACCAAATCAAAAAACGGGTAAAAACGTTCAACACTTTCCCATCATTTCGCACATCCATTCACCTCACCGTCATCATCATCATCATCCTGCTCAACGAAGAACCGAGCATTAGGCGCAGACCCAAGCCAAGCCGAGACGCGACAGTTCAAGGTTTCCTTCCTGTATTTTTCACACTTGGCTTGGCTTGGTCTCGACGATCATCATGATTTGAGTCTCCACAACCCAACAACTAAGCATAACCACATGGGGGAAAAACCACTCAACAACGACGACTACGGCGACGTGATGGGAAAAGAATAGAATTACCACTTTCCATCACGGGTTGGAAGAAAACAGCAAAAAAAAGAGGTAATAAAAATAAAACTGTCGAGGCGACGTGTGCATAACAATAACATGTATGGTGTAATGAACTGAACAATCCAGAGATCCAGGCGAAAGAATGGGGCAATCATCTTCGGGAGCGTTGAGTCGTTCTTAAGTACATGATTGAACATTAATGCAACTATAATTGGGAATAGCATTAATGATTTACCATAAACAAACAATACAGCTTATCATATGGAAGATTAATATAATCATATTTATACATTAAAATCCTAACCGGAAACCGTTGTTGATTGTAACCGCCAAAAGCAGTTTTGAAAACTTGACGCTGTTTTCGGAAAACTATTTGGAGAACAGTTGGTGGTCGTTAACTTTATGATACAGCGAATGGTTATTCGTAAATGTATCTTCGGTTTGTTTTGCTTTCGCTAAGTATAAGTTTCTTTACAACTGGCAAAAAATGAGTACACGATACAAGTAACAGTGATTCCATCGTTCAAAACCATTTGATAACTATAGCCTGAATCATAATACAATGTTTCTGGACAATTGGAATAATCCGTCAATAATCCTTTATAGTTTTGCTCGGAAATCGATTCAGAATAAGCTGATATTCATTATAAATAATCACACGGCTCAGACCGTTAAATTTAACACACTGAAACAAGTCTTCCCATCAAATTTAGATCAATCGACATGCGTTTTTTTCATCAGTTCGAATCGAATACTTTTCTTTCACTCCAAAAAAACATAGAATGGCTATCATTTTTCCAAGACTAGAAGCATCTAAGAACCTAATCCGGCATAGTACCGTCAAACCAGTCAAGTGGTTGGTAGCTGCAATTAAAGACCCTTGAGGAGAGGCAATCCTCACGCAACGGCACAGCCCGGCACTCGCCCGAATATAACAGTGCCGAGGTTTGTTTTTCTATGCGCCACGCCGCTTCAAACCGAATAAATAAACCGTAAGCGGTTTGGATCGCGCGAGTCGTTGGCGGCGGCATTAAGCAGCAGTGCATAAATGGAAACCTAATAATAATTGTGGACTCTTTTTTTGGCTTTCTTCATTTGTGTCTTTCCAGTTCTGGTGGGTTGATGGCGAGGCGATGTTGGAGGATGACAACCACAACGTGGTGCATTTACATTGAGATTAGGACCGTCGGTGATGATGACATTACTAGATGTTACGGACCGTGAAGCGGAAGAAATGCAGTTTTTCCCTTGCCACACGGAGAATAAACTCTGATGAGATAACAAACCTAAAAGTCGCTTAAACTTGTGCAAGATTCACGGACTTACAAGTTGTTCCTTTCTATAAAGTACCGTATGTTCATCAGACATGTGAAAGAAGAATATTTATAGAATGAGCTCAAACATATAATCAAGTCTGCAAAATGAAACCAATTCCATGACGTATAAGAAGATCATTCCCTTTCTAAATGATACACGTTGTTGAATTGTTAGGACGTGGCCGGAACAATGCAGAACCATTGTGGAACGATACATGTTAATCTTAATGACAAGTTAAAACTGGTAATCAAGCCAGCTGAGATGAGCTCTATTGCTACTAGGAAGATGATACCATTCTGATATGATAAAGGGTATCATTGAATAATCTTCCATGATGAGAAGACATGTGTCACTAAACAATAACTCTAATTTGTATCATATGGATGGTACCTTGTGGTGTTAAGGTAATGATACTTTAATGTATAGATGCATGGTAACACACATCATTTCTTACCATACCCTGAAAGATTTCTTAGATGTTGCAATAACCAATCTTGATTGCGCGATAATGATTCTCGAGCGATACCATTCATGTTATGGTTGATATATAATCTCTTCTCTTCTTGGCGTAACGTCCTCACTGGGACAAAGCCTGCTTCTCAGCTTAGTGTTCAATGAGCACTTCCACAGTTTTTAACTGAGAGCTTCCTCTGCCAATGACCATTTTGCAGGTGTATATCGTGTGGCAGGCACGAAGATACTCTATGCCCAAGGAAGTCAAGGAAATTTCCTTTACGAAAAGATCCTGGACCGACCGGGAATCGAACCCGTCACCCTCAGCATGGTCATGCTGAATACCCGTGCGTTTACCGCCTCGGCTATATGGGTTGATATATAATACATATTAGAAAATATCATTCTCGGATTGCTAAACGACACCTGCTCATTTGGAAAATAAGATGATTCATCATATTGTCGGATAAGTCTCAGGGATAAAGTTATTTAAACTACTTATCAAGCAAAACGGTACAAGTAAACACAACATACCGATTGATATAATTGAAGGATTATTAGCAATCCGAGATTGATATCTGACATCACTGTCTGATTGATACCATGTTCTCGATTGAATAACGATGATCAGCGATACAATGCAGCTTATGATCGAAATTACGAAAATAATTCCTGATATCATCCAAATGATTTACGTAATCATTAAAAACGCTAAGAAACATTTAAATTGCAATATCAATGCAAGAATGATAGCTGCTATCATCCAAAAATATCCAAATATTTACGATACGATCCTTATTGAATAATATCGGTTCAAACAGCAGCTCTCTGATTTGCAGTTTCATTGTTTTTTCACGAACAATCATTTGCTATAGTGTTAATTTTACAGGTTAGCGAACAGCGATGACAGAGACGACCGTTACTCTGTCGTAGTACGGCATTTCACGTATTGTAACCGACAACCACAGATTTCTTAGAAAAAACTCCCTTGAGTTCTTTAGAAACTTTAGAAAGTTTTTTTCAGTAATTCCTGTAGAAAGTCTTCCATGAAATCTTAAAGAAATTCTGTCAGGGGTTCCTTCTGAGATTTCTTTGAGCATTCCTTTAAGAGTTATTCCAGAGATTTCTTTAGAAAATCCATAGAATCCTTCTCGAATTTCTCTGAGTTCCCCAAAGATTCATCCAAAAATTAAGAACGAAAAACTACACACTGTTTTAATAATCATTCCATGGATTGCTTCCGATATTTTTCCATCAGCAGGTCGACTCCAAAGGCACGTTCTCCCACACTTGGTAAATGGAAACTGCTATATGGATTTTTTTCAGATATCTCTTTGAAAATCCGTTCAGAAAACTCTTCCAACGATTTTTTTAGAACATGAAAAGTTCTGAATTCCGTCTGAAATTTCATAAAGATTTCTTCAGAAGATCATCCAAAGTTTCCTTCAGAAATTACTCTAGAAAATCCGTTAGAAAATCTTCTATGGATTCCTTCCGAAATTGCACTTGGGATATTTCGAAAGAAATTACTCCAGGAATTATTTCATAAAACTTTCCTAGTATACTTCAAAAAATCTTCCAGGGAAAATTTGAGAAATTTGCCCACAGATTCCTTTGAATGTGCTGAAACCTCCTGAAATCCCCTCAAATTCCCTGGAAAGCCCTGAAATCCCCTGAAATCCATTGTAACTCCCTGAAACACCATTGCAACCTCCTGAAACACCACGAAACGCCTCTGGAACGCTCATAAAGCCCCCTAGAGCACTTCTGAATCCCCCATCGATCCCTACAATTCCTATGGAACGTTCCTGAAACCTCCTATAATCGCCAACGTCCTTCAACTACGCTCCTTAAACTCCCTGGAACCCAAAATGCATATAATTACCCCTGAAACGTCCCTGACATTCCTAAAAGTCCTTCACTAGAATGCCCTGAAACCCCATGAAATTTCTAAGAATGCCCCGAAAGCCCTTTGGAACACCCCTGGAACATCCCTAGAAAGCCCCTAAAATCCACTCAAACTTTTTTGGAACGCGTAAGAGTACTCCTAAAATACGCTGGGAACCCTAGACCCCTAAAACAGCGGAGCGCCCTTGATACCCTCTGGAACACCCCTAAAACTCCCTAGAGAGCTCTTGAAACTCCTTGAAACCTTCTGAATCACCCGTCCAATCACTGGAACACCCCCTGGGATCCCGAGATTACCCCTGTAACGCCCCTAAAACCGTCTGAAACACCCTGGAACGTTCATGCCACTCCTTGAATCACCTCTATGACAAACCCAGACATCCATACAACCTATTCAAACACCCTGGAATGCCCATCAAATACCCTGAAACTCTTCAGAGCGCTCCTGAAATCTACTAAACAATGTTTCCAACGATAATGAAGTTCTGAATTCCTTCAGAAATTTCACAAAGATTTCTTCAGAAGATCTTCCAAAGTATCCTTCAGAAGTTACTCTAGAAATTCCGTTAGGAAATCTTCTATAAACTTCTTCCACAATTGCACTTGGGGTATCTTCAGAAATTACTCCAGGAATTATTCTATAAAACCTCCCAAGTATACTTCAAAAACTTCTTCCACGGAACATTTTAGAAATTTGCCTACAGGTTCTTTTATACATGCTCTCAAGAATTTCTTAGGAAAGTTCACCAAGACTTGGAAGAAATGACCCAGCCACGGGCTGAAATTTTCTCCAGAAGTTCTATATTTAATTATTATTGAAAATTTCAGCCCGTGGCTGGGTCATTTCTTCCTTCGGATGTTCTTTCAAAGATTGTTTAAGAAATTCGTTCGATTTGGGATTTTTGTTTAAAACTATTCCGAAGCTTCCTTCAGGAATTCATACAGGTATTGGCTTCACGAACTCCTCCAGAGATTTTCTCAGGAATATCTCCAGAGATTCCATTGGAAATATCCGCAGGAGTATCTTCAGGAGTTACTTCAGAGTTTCATCCAGAATGGACAAAGGAGATTTGTGCAGACATACATACAGAGATTCTTTCAGGAGCTCAAGTAGTATTCCTCCGTATATTTCACTAGAAATTCCTCAAGTATTTCTGCAATGGATGCCTCTAGAATTTTTGCGACGGATTCAGAAATACTTCCTAGGAATTTCTACAACAAATTACAGGACTTTTTGGACTCCACCAGGATTTGAAAAAAAACGACAGGTTCTCTTTTGAAGGATTTCTCCAGGAAATCTCCCAGGAAGTTTTTCAGAAAATTCTCTTGGAGTTACACAAAGCGTTTCCCGGAAAATCCCGAAAGAGTTCCTCCAGGAATTCTTATATTACTACTTTCAGTGATTCTAGCAGGAATTTCTTCAGAGATTTCTGCAGCAATTCATACAGTGATTCTTTCAGGGACTCCAGTAGTATTAGTTCGCATATTTATGCAGAAATTACTCTAGCATTTCATCCATGGATACCTCTAGGATTTTCGCCACGGTTTAGGAAAAGTGTCCTTGGAATTGCTACAGCAATTGCGTTGGAAATTTCTCAAGAGATTTTTCGGATTCCTCCAGGATTCTGAAGGATTTTTCCAGGAAATCTTCCAGGAAGTTTTTCAGTAAATTTTCTTAGGGTTCCACAAAGCGTTTCCCAAAAAAAATCCCCTGGTATTCCTCCAGAATGTATGTCAGGAATTACTTCTGAATATCTCTGGCATTTTTCAAAAACTACATTCAAGTTTTTTTTTCAGGAATTAGACAGGGGATTTCTTCAAAAATACCATCAGGGATTCTTTTAGTAATTCATTCATGGTTTCCTTCTGAAACTTCTTCGGAAGTTTCTGCAGAAATATCTCAGGGACCTCAGGGATCAAGGGATTTCTTAAAAAATTCTTCCAAAGATTTTGTTTTTTCAAAAAATTCCCTTTCAAAAATCCCGCGGAAATTCATCCGAGAGTTTCTCCAGGAATTCATTGAGAAATATCTAAGGAGATTCTTGCAGGAATGCATACAAAGGAGCTTTTTGAAATTGCACAAAAAATACCGGAGGATTTTTTGAATTTGTAAAGAAATCCCTTAAGTATATTCCGATGGAACTTGTGGAGATTCCTAGTAGAAATTCTTGAAAATTATCTGGAATGATTCCTAAACCCTCGGAAGTAAAATCTGAAGTGATCTCCGGAGGAATTTCTGGAATAAGCCTTGGGGGATTTTCTGAGCTAACAACACTGAAGAAATTCCTAAAAGAATTCCATCATAAACTTCTGGAGGAATTCCAGATATATTTCCAAGGAAAAAACTCGTGAGGGAAGTTTTGAAGAAAGTTCTGGGCAAGTTTTCTAAGCAACTTCTGGAGTAGTTTCCGAAGATATTCTTGAAGAGATTTCTGACAATCACCTTTAACTAGACAATCTCTGAAAGAACTCCTGGAGATACCTCAGGAAAAATGCTTCGATTTTTTTGTAGAATTCCTTCCAGATATGGAAGAAAGTCCTGCTGAAATTTCTGAAATTTTGAAAGTCCAGGAGAAATTTTTCAAGGAATCACTGAGGAAATTCTTGAAGGAAAGGAATTTTACGAATGAATCTCTAAAGGAAACTGAAATAAACACTGAAGATCCCTGGAGTTATTTCTTGAAAACATCCTTGAGATATGCAAAGGTATAAGATTCTGGAAAAGTCCTGAAAGGGTCGCCGTTGAAATATCTGAAAGAATTCTTGAAGACAGGTCTGAAAAAATCCTAAAATGATTTTATGAAGCAGTCCTTGGAGCGAGATACCTGGAGGAACTTTTGGAGGAAATCCCTGGAACAACTTCTAGAAGAATCTTCTGAGCATTTTCTAGAAGAATTTCAGATGAAAAGCCGACGGAAATCTCCGGAGTAATTCTAGATTGTACCCCATGATAATATGTGGACGAGTACCTGGAAGAATCACTGGAGGAATTCCAGCAAGAGTTTCTAGAAAAAATGTGAAAGATTCCATGGAGAAATTTCTGCAAGAATTTCTCACCCCAAATCTGCGGAGGAAGTCCTGCAGAAATCTCAGGAAGAATTCCTGCTGAAATTTACTAATACTGCAAGAAGCTGTGACATTTTTTCGTAAGAACGACATTTGCTAGGGAATCTCTGGATAATTATCTGCAGGAATTTCTTGGTAAACCTCTAGGAATTCTACTAGGAATTTCTTCAGGAGTGTCCCAAGAAATTTATCCAGAGATTATTCTTGAAACCAGTCTACGGATTCCTTCAGGATTTTTTTCAGACATTCCTCTAAGCATTCTTTCAGGGATTATGAAGAAACTCCTTCAAAGGTTGCTTCCTAAATTCGTATATTTTCATAAATCTGAAATTTTTGAAGGCATCCCGGATAAAAAATTACCATTCATTACATGGTAAATATTATTAACGTATGACTGGTTTTATTGTTCACAATAAAACACATAGTAGATATATTGTTACTTTTTACAATAGAAATCAAGCCCATATAGTTCGTACAATAAATGAACATTAGCTTTATTAGTGACTAATTGATTCGATTGTTTTTCAATAGTTCTATAATAATTAAAAGTTACTATCAGTAAAAATTAATTTAAGTTGTTTTTATATAGTTGCGCAAAAGTGCCTGCAAAGTTCTCATGGACTTTTTTATTAAAAAAGAGATTATTTCTCAATTACACTTAAAACAATTCGTAACAAATAAATAACAATAAATATTATTGTTGCTTGGATCATGTTTGTATAATCAAATACAAAATCACTTGACATATTTTTTTATAGTTTTTGTTTTAAATTTGAGTACAGTAGATGTTTCGGTTATTGAATGTTATTCGCTAAAACTTCAACGACTGACAGACGTCAAGCCGTGTTGGCAGAGGAAGCTCTCAATGAATAATTGAGGAAGTACTTAGAAAACTAGCTGAAAAGCAGGTTTTAGCCAAATGAGGACGTTACGACAAGAAAAAGATGAACAATGATTTTTCTACTGTTTTCCAATAAATTAAAGGAATCTAGTAAATAGTAAACTACCATTGATAACAATACAAATACAATTTATTTAATGGGGTCAATGGAACCGATGTTAAAATAAACATGCAATAATATTTGTTGTTATGTTGACAGATTTCGCCTTTGAAAAACCAAAGCATTCATATTTATCGGTAACATTTTTCTTCAGCATTTACAGATACTAATGGCCACATGAATTGTGAACGATTTATGGTATGGATCATACGACCTGAGGTCTGACTTGTGATATTTGGCAGTTATTTGAAAAGATTGATGATAGATCTTATCAACAGCTGCCAAGCAACACATACCAGACAGACATCAGAAAGTTTGACTCTTATCATAAAAAATGTGCATATCATGCTGGCGGCCGTTAGTGCTCGTAAATGCTGGATATAAATGTTAGCGGGGAATATAAATTCTATGGATTTTCAAAAGCGAAAACTGCTTGCAAATATTATTGTATTTTTATTGTAACAACGATTCATTTGACGCCATTCAATTAATTGTATTTGTATTGTAAGAACAATGAAAAAACATTAAGATATATTGTTTTCTTTTGAAAATTGCCCTAAAAATGTCTCATAAAAACACAATACATTCTATTGTTTTTCGCGAAAAAGTGTATGAAAATTTTCTCAAAATTATATGGTTAAGATACATAACGACCACCATTTTTTATTGTAAAAGTGCCATTTACTATTCGCCGAATGGTATAGAACAATAAGGGTGATGGTGAGTGTACCGTGGAAATTACAATACGTTTAATGGTGAATATTTTTCGAAAAAATGGTGTTGTAACAATAAAATTTATCGTATTTTTATGATATTTTTTATCAGGGATTCCTTCAATAATTCTATCAAAATTTTCTTCAGTCATTTTTCTTAGAAATTTCTCCAGGAAATTCCAGGAAATTCTCTGGAAAATTGATGAAGGAAGTTTTTATATAGTCTCTGAAGGGATACCTTCAGAAATTTCTGAAGGAATACATGCACGAGTTTCTGAGACAATCTTAAAAGGAGTTTCTTGAAAAACCCTGCCAGATTTCTTAGAGGAATATCTGGAAAAATCCTGAAGAAACCCGTACCCGTAGTTCTAAGCAATCTTTTGATAAAATTCTTGAAGAAATCGTGAAGGAGTCCCAAGTAAAATTTCTGGAGGAGGTTTCCACAATGTTGTTAACCGATCACCACAGCCGTTCGATCAGTCCAGGCCCAACCCCACTTGATCTAAACACAACTTTTGATGTGAGTAATTTCTTTGTATAACAAATGACTTGACTACTCCAACTTTGTATGATGTAAATGTAAATTGTAAATGTAGTTTGCCCTGAAGATGAGTGAATAAACGCTTGAAACGTCGGCTTTAATTAAAACAGTTGCAACCCGAGGACCAGCAATCGCTAATAAAGTTTCCAGAAATCTTCTAAGTAGAATGCTTTCAGAATTCTTCTGGGATTCTACCAAATTATTTATGAGAAGCTTCCAGAATTTGTGCAAAATCTTAACTTGGATGATTCCAATTTCCTTGTGGGATGATTCCAGACTCCTTAAGAAGTTCTTCCAGAATTCTTCTGGATTGCTGCCGCAATCATTCTACGATGCTTCCAAGTTCCTAAGCTTCCAGAATCCTTCGCGGATACTTTTACATGCCTTACACGAAGCTTCCAGGATCCTTCACGGATGCTGCTAGAATCCTTCAGGGATGCTTCCAGAATCCTTCGACTATACTTCCAGAGTCTATCAGGGATGCTTCCCGAATCCTTCTGAGATGCTGTCAGATTCCGCCGGGATGCTGCAGCATCTTTCATGAATGCTTTCGAATTCCTTGTCGGAAGCTTCCAGAATCTATCTGTGATGCTCACAGAATTCTTCTGCGTTGCTTCCGCAATCCTTCTACAATGCTTGCAAACTCATTACAGCTAACTTTCAGAATCCTTCAGGTATGCTCTCAGAATCCTTCTCGGATGCTTTTAGAATCCCTCTGGGATGCTTCTAGAATCCTGCAGAGATGCTTCCATATTTCTTATTGGATGCCTCTAAAATCCTTCTGGGATGCTTCTATAATCTTTTTGGGATGCATACCTTGAGGTATGCGTCTAGAATTCTTCTGGGATGCTTCTGAATTAGGAAGCTTCCAGAATCCTTCGCGGATACATCCAGGTTCCTGCTGGGATGCTTCCATGATCCTTCTGGAATGCTTCCACAATCATCCTGGAATGCTTCCAGAATTCTTCAGCATTGCTTCCAAATTCCTTTAACCCTAAAAGGGATACCTGGGGTCCATTGGACCCCAGGCGCCTTTTAGAGCTCGTCTTTGATGGAACACACTCAGCGAGGTGACGAAACTGAGGCCATGAAGGTATTCCTTTTAGGGTTAAGGAAGCTTTCAGAGTCATTTACGTATGATTTCAGAATCCTTCTCGGATGCTGCCAAAATTATTTTGGGTTGCGGAAAACTTCCAGAATCCTTCTGGTATGCTTCCATATTCCCTATGGGATACTTTCAGAACCCTTCATGAATGCTTCCAGAGCACTGATGGAGACGATGTTGAAATGTGCTCTGGAGAAAGTGCTTGCTAATCTAGGCTAGGAAGTTGTTGTGCGAGCATGACGCCCCTGATTTGCTAGAACGTCTGCAGCCTCTCTACTTGGAATACCTTCGAGTCTAAGCTCCCGTTGGAAGGTTATGATACCGCGTAATGCTGCATCTCGATCGATTTCGAATGGCTAACCTGAGTGTCCGATCACTGACGAACAGACAAGTCGCAATGTACCGGAATACAGTGACTCGAAACTCGTTTCTATGTTTTGCAAGCTTACAGCAATGCATAGGGCTTGGCTGTGAAGATACTACAATTACTGAGTAGAGGCTTTGAGCACCAGCTTCACAGGCATCCTTCACGTGTCAGTGTCGATCTTAAATACGTCAGCATCCAAGACCCTTTGCCATAGACGAGGCCTTACGAACAGTGGGTCGTTCTACTGACTGGGGGCGCACTGAACAACAGGAATTCCTCCAAATTGATGGTCTCTTTGCAGGGTCTATGCAGCTTTTCAACCAGGTCCTTTATCCGCCCCGCGGTCACAGGCCTTGAGGCGCAGCGTATGTAGGAAGCAATATCGACCTTTCAGAGAGATGTGTACAGCCAACGGGTGGTGATTCATGTACCGCCTCCATACCTAAAGCAAAATTGTGGAAGACCTGGTGACCGGGTACCTGGTGTATTTACCCAAAAGCCATCGGTTGTCAATGGATATTAGAATCGAAGGAGGCCGAAAACGGGAACATCGTTCGGCCGGCACAAGAAAGACAGGTCCCTGAGAAAGACAGGTGCCGGGATGAACCTGCCTACGGCAGAAAATCCCAGAATAAAAAGAGATAAAAAAAAAGGTCCCTCAAGGCTTCAACCAAAAAAGTACGGTGTAGATTTCGACGAAGTCTTTGTTCCCGTCGCCAAAAAGGTGACCATCGGGACGTTACTCTTGGTGGCCAGCCTTCGCGGAATGTTCGTGAAGCACATGCACTTAACAACCGCATACCTGCATGGGTAGTTAGATGAAACCAGCTACATGCGGCTTCTGGAAGGATACGCCACGCGAAGGATCGAATAGAGCCAGTGTGCTAGCTGTTGTTGAACCAAAGCATCGATACAGTCCTGCGGAAAATGGATTTCGTTCCATCATCAGCGTATCCATGACTGTACGTGCGAAATAAGGGCAACAAGTACACCTAAGTACATACGTATTGCTCTATGTGGACGAAATGCCAGTAGTTCGCAAGACAGAGGAGAATTTCAAGGCTCTGCACTACGTGGTGCTACAGCACTTTGAAGTAACGGTATTCGGAGACACCAAACACTACCTAGGAATCGTGATCAGCAGGAATACATCCCAAAGCTCACGGACGATTCGGTCTGACGAACGCTAAGCCTTTAAAGATAGCTTTGGATCCTGACTACTTTCAGCAGGAGGATAAGAAGCATCTACGGTTGCGGAACATTACTCAATACCTGAGTCTCATCGGTGGTTTGCTATACGAACTTAAGGACAAACGTCTTGACATCCCGCTTCAACAGTGTATCAAAACTTCAAACGCACAAATCTCAAGAAGCAAGCTTTACACAACAAAGCATTTTATTATTCTGCTCTTGCTCACTTGTAATAAACTTAAAATAAGAAGATCAGGTGCGCTGGTTTTGTTTACGAAGAGATTTGTGCCCTCGAAATCATGAGTAGGTGTCAAAGTCGGTCATTGTGGCCGCCCTTTTTGGGATTCTAACAAGTCTGTCCTTAAGGTGTATGCGGATGCCGGCTAGGATAGGAAGTCCAATTCCGGTTTACTGATACGGCTTGGAGCATCATCAGGGGGAGGGCATTACATTACGGAAGCAAACCCATGTGGCGTGATTGCTTTAATCGAACAATGCCGTCAGTGTCATGCAGAAGTTTCATTTCCCAGTTAGCTGTGGAGTGCTAGACAAGCTGGTAACTCAGTTCCGGTAACAGCAGATACCGAGTCCAGGAATGATTAGTCTCCCAGCGGTAGATTCCTTCTTTATACGGCCTTGCAACAGCAGTGATTGTTCTGAAACCGGTTGCTCGGTTGAAGATTCCTCCAACGTCACGTATTGAGCGACATTCTACGAGTTTGAAATAACCGAAATGGCTTTTACAAGCTAGCCCAGAAAGATTCGAGATGAACGATCTTATATGAACGATCTTTTGAGTTGGGCGAAGTTTTTGAAGCACTGTCAACCAGTTGCTGTAGAATCTGTTTTACCATACACTTTCATGACAGTTTCTTAATCTCTAACGAACTCTTCAACTCAACGCACAATTTAACACTAAAACTTTTAACCATCCTAGTACACTTAATCAATTCCTACTGGATAGTACAGTTGCCAGTTTCACCCAAACACATGTGATACCGTCGCAAAATTCTACTCCTCGCGTGACTGGTAACTATGTTATTGCTTTTTGTCCACAGCTGGTTCTCTAGAAGACTTGGCTGCATCGATCCCTACCTTCTTTTTAGAAGCAGACTTCCTAGCCTTCCTTTACGGTGGGTTCCTTGACTCATACGGCTGCTACCGACTATAAACAGTAGGTATAGCTTTTAAGATCGCCGAAACATTAAATGTTTCGTCTAATTTTGTCTAAAGTTTGAGAAGGTCAAAGTCCTAAATTTAGATATTATTTTTTGGACACGTGATAAACACGTTTCCACACTTACGATCTGCATGCAGGTTAGCCCTTAATTCAATCTGTCAATTAGACACACTAAATGCAATATATGGAAAATCTCAGATTTATTACTCATTAAAAAAATCAGGTGCATCCTTTTGCAAATTTTCAAGTTTCATGCTTTTAAAAACGTGAGTAGGGATCGTAGTCAGCCATATTGGAGTTCCCTGATGTTTTACCATATTTTCGAGCCAAATTATAGTTATGTCGGCTATAGAAACAAATTTCTACTAACATCAATTATTCTCTCCGTGCATCTCGACACGGAAAATGACACTTTCCACGAGCTCCAAACATCTTCGGGAGCCGCCCGTCACCGCGCAGACAATAAAGCCACACAAAGCAACAGAACAATGAGTGGCAGTCAAATTTAAGACCAACTAACCTCAAAAATAACTCACCTCGAATGTGACAGCTGTAATCAGTTGACATCGCTCGTTGAAAAAACACCAATTTATCAATCTCACTGGCAACAACTCCACACAAAAAGCCGAACTTGAAACACACACAGAACGACACGACGGCTGGCTTTCACCTTCGCGCGGCTTCTAAACAACGACGCCGCTCAGCGCCTGCTTTGTTCCGAACAATCGGAGAAGAAAATTACCTTCTCCGAAAAAAAAAACTTATGAATGAAAATCTTCACACTGCTGCTGCTGTTTTAGCTTCACTAATAGTAGGCCGCGGTACGCCGAACGGCTTCTGCTATTCTTCCGTTCACACTAAATCACACTTTTTTTTCTTCTTTCAAGCACCAAACACCAAACCGTACTTGTTTTGATGAAAATTCTTCCACTTCTTCTGCGCCGCAGCGCAGCGCTTTTTCTTCTGTAAACAAAATGGAATAATGTTCAACTGCTCCGCAGCGGAACGGACAACCTCTGCATTAACTGCGCGCCGACTTTTCCAACCACCAAGGTACCAAGGCTCTAAATTTAGGTAGGTACTGCTGCAACAAGACTTCGGATTTATCACCTTCCCGCGACCCCACGCTCGTTGCAATTCTTCAGCCACGACACGAGCTATCACCGTCACGTGAAACAAAAGGTTCACTCTTTGTGACCCCCACCACCCTAAATTACCAACGGAGGGGGGTGGTACTTACTTCGAAATCACCCACCCTCTCACTAGTTGGCGCACCAATCACCACCGCACACAGGCGCTCGTTTCTTCCCATCAAAGATGGCTGCGGCGACGCGAGCGGGAAAACCGTTGGCGGTGTGATGATGTAAACAAATCCGGAAAATTCACACTTGAATGACTTTTTTTTTTTTGCTTCTTCTTATTACACTCTCACCCGGTGAGTGGTGAATATTGGAGAACGATTGATTGGATCGGGAAGGAAATTGCACCGTTGTCGAGGGCGTCGAGTTCAATTGAGACGCAATTTCACAATCGTCGTCATGTACGAAGAAAGGTAGCCAATTACAGCCACGGGAACTTTCAGGTCACCACTTCAAAGTTGTTCAGAAACTAACGCCTACCGATCTGTAAGTAAACAAAAAAAAATTAAAATTATTAAAAATAGGTAAACATGTTTTACCACAATCTAGTTATCTTTGGTTTTTGATCACTCCCATGGGTACATACAAAAGTTTTTGGTATATAGGTTATGGGCCCAGAAACGTTCTGCGAATCAGTCGCATACGTCGCATAGAATTGATGTTTTTTACAACGTAGAAAGACGCGAAGTTCCTTATCAGTCACCTGAGTGAATCACCTTACGGCATCGCAGCATATCATCAACACCGTCTTGAATTCAACCAATCCAATCGAAAAGGTGTACTGTACAATATGCTCATTACATTCACGTGTTTTGCGACCGTTGCTATCGACGATCATCGGGCGTTTTTATCAGCGCGGTTGCATCGCACCAGTCAGTCTCGCAAACACGATGTAACTGATTCGAAAAACGTAATCAGCTGATAGTAGTCAGTCACAGTATACCGAGCTCATCGGCATCGGTAAACCGGCGAAATAAAGCACACCGAAAGGCATTACTCAACAACAGGCTTCAACTTGAACTGCGATGGCAAATCAGATTACCTACCCACATACCTACGACGAAGAGGACGGTAGGACGATGAAGATGATCCAGACGAATCATCATCAGTTAAGTAAACACAATAAAGGAAAAACGAGTCAACGACGAAACAACTAAAAACATCAACCGTGTATAGGGGGAGAAACGGGGTTAAATGCATCCTCCATGAGTTAAGTTTCCGGAAAAGCGACGCAAGTAAAATTAGCACTATATTTCTTCTTTTTGGGCTTGTAAGGTTATTATCCGGCTTATATAGAGCATGTAGGCTCTACAACAGAACTACGGATGCGGATGCCACTGATAATGCGTCAAACTCTTGGCGGATTGAACTAGCGTTTTAACTAGTCAGCCAGATCGGTTAATAGCTGTCCAGGCGTATCTTTTACGAACATAGTAGAATTTACCATAGTTCCTCTAAGGCTACGTATGACATAATAGAGGAGACGAATGTCGCCAGTATTTGCAGCTCTATCGCCTTCGTCGATTAGGGAGTTCGCCCACTCACTTTTGTCCCGTCTACAGGAGCGTTTCACTTCCTTCTTGAGAGCCGAATCGCGCTGACAGGCTACGGCTTTGGCACCTCGTGTTTTCGCTCGCTCTAACGCGACTCTGGCGATCCTTCGCTCCTTTATTTTCTTTCATGTGATCCACTGCTTTCTCTGGCGTTCTTGATGGCGTTCAATTGATCTTCGACGCTTCCACTTTCCGGAATATCCACAGCACGATTCTCCAGCATCCCGACGAAGGACCTTTTCACCGCAGCGCCATCAAGTCGGCGTGTGTTGAGCCGGTGACCGATTTTCTCCTGTCGATGGATCCTGGCAATGCGCAGCTGAAGCTTGCCGATTAGGAGGATGGTGGTCGGACGCAATATCGGCGCTACGTTTGTTCTGCACATCAAGCAGGTTCCGTCTCCATATCCGAGTGATGCAGACGTGGTCGATTTGATTTTCCGTGACGACATCGCGGGAAACCCATGTCACTTTGTGCACCGGTCGATGAGTAAAGGCCATGGCGTTCCACGATCTAGTCCGAGTTATCGGACCCAACCTTCGCATTGAAGTCGCCTATGAGGATCTTGATATCACCTTTTGGAATCCTATCCACGACCTCGTTCACGACAGCATTCAGTTGGCTTTAGAAGTTCTCCTGCCCTTGCACTTCGGCAACATCGGTTAGCACGTAACATTGGATCATGGTAAGGTTTTGAACCCCTGCTCTGAATCTGGTCACAATTATCCTCTCAATGTTCGCCTCGCAGGTCAGGTATAGCAGAATTTTATCCGATGCCAATCTGTGTTCTCCAAAGTTCAGCCAACGGAGACTTTGCTCAGTCCTAGCATCTCGAGCTTCGTACGGCATGCCTCATTGGCTGGTTGTGCCAGTTTACCCTGTTGGGCTAGGGTTAGTACATTTCAAGTTTCAATTCTTGTCCGTTGTTTCACGCTGTAAGTCGTTGCCGTTGAATCGCTTCGTAATCTTTCATTTTCGGTTTCTGTACGATCGGGGACAGTACACAGATCGAAAAAAGAGTGTAACATTCTGTGACATATGATGCACATAATTGGAGCGTGGGATATCATAGAAGTTTACAAGGCATATCATGTAAAGTTCATGAAATATCATGTAAACTTCCATTATATGTCATGTAATTCAGCATGACTCTGAGAGTTTACATGACATATAACACAAATTTACATGACATATCATGTAAACCATCATAACACTAAGTTTACATGACTAAAATGAAGTTTACATGACGTGTAAATCTCATTATTTTTATCTGTGTAGGTTATTGGTCTAAGTGTAGGATTCGGGATTATCAGGAATTACAAATAATGCAACAAACAAACGGTTAATATTTCACTGAGGTTTATTCGGACACTCCACTACTCAACACACAGCTAACACACCTGTCCGTACGTCCTGTCTCCTCGTCACTAACTAACTCCCCCCATCATCATAGCCTACCTTGATCGCATCATCATTGTAACCGTGCTAATATACTACAATCCTCCCTTACTTTAATGATTTTAATGTGCAATATAATCTTTATATTTCTTCGGCTCAACTATTGCTCGCTTAGTGCGTTTTCGCCCCTCCTTTTGTTCTAATTGTCCTTGTTTCTCTCCAAGTTCCGTATTTTTCTTCACATTTCCTAACTGTTCAGAATCCTTCGCTGTGTCACTCCTATCTTGCAAACTGTGTGCTTGACAACCACGTTCACTCCTCTGTTCCTCGTCTTCTCCAACTGACTCTGTAGCTGCTGATATTAGCTTCTTCAAATGTGCTACATTGCGTCTATATTCCTTCCCTGTGTCGCATGATCTTACTGTCGTATCTCCACCCATTTTTCGTACAACCTGAAATTCCTCTGGTGAATAATCGGACTGTAACTTATTTGCTTTCTTCATTCGCTTTATCACCACACGGTCTCCAACAGCAATTCCACTTTCAACGGCGGATCTTTTCAGATCAATATAGGCTTTTTGCTTCTCCTTGTGCAGTCTGTCACGATCTCTAACTTCTTCATCCATTAGCTCTTGAAACGGCATTCCAGGCAGTTTGTTCCGGATCTTTCTTCCAAACATAAGCTCAGCCGGTGATTTTCCCATCACACTGTGGTTTGTTGAGTGATACGTTAGCAAATATTGACGCAATTCCAATCTCCAATCCTTTCCCAATTCTTGTGCAATTCTCAGTCTTTTCAAAATGGATCTGTTCTGACGCTCAACTTCACCATTCATTGCTGGCCAATAAGGAATAGTATTAATGATTTTGATTCCATTGCTCTCGCAAAACTCCTGAAATTCGCTGCACTTTTCATTGAATTGTGGTCCATTATCAACTCGCAATGTTCTTGGAAGGCCAAAACGACTGAATACAGCTGCCATTTCCTTTATAGTATCAGCAGCCGTTGTTTCCTTCATCGCACAGACCTCCATGTATCGACTATAATAGTCAACGATCACCAGCAAATATTGCCCTTCTGGCAACGGTCCTAGAAAATCGGCTGCTACATCAGTCCAAGGTTGTTCAGGAAATTCACGTCGGACTATTGGCTCAGGTGGATTGGGCGCTGATACCAATGTACAGCCTTTGCAGTTTCTCACAAACTTTTCGACATCTTGATCCAATTTTGGCCACCACACATTGGTTCTCAAATGACTTTTCATCATGCTAATTCCTGGATGCCCTTCATGCGCAATCTCTAAAACTCTATTCCGAAGTGAACGGGGAATAACTATTCGGTCGATCCTTAGTAAAACTTTGTCAATAGTACAAAGTTCGTTTGCAATCACACGATATGACAGAGGCAACTCTGCATGAAGTTCGTCCGCTAATGACACTACAACTTCAGAGATTTCAGAGTCTTTCTGAGATTCTTCTCTTATTTCACTCCATTGAAGAGCAAATGTGGAACCAGCTAATACAGCTATTTCACGAATAGTGATTTCCTCTTCTGGATCGAATGCAGTTGATTTCACGGTAGCTAATCTTGAGAGACAATCGGCAATGTTCTGATTTCCAGGAATATGTACAACATGATAATCAAACGACTGCAATCTTAAAATCCATCTCTCAATTCTTGCACACGCTTTTGACCTAGGAGTGAACAAATACTCCAGAACTTTACAATCGGTCATTAGAGTAAAGGATTTGCCGTACAAGTACATTCGAAATCGCTCAACACTCCAAACCAACGCCAATGCCTCCTTTTCGGTTTGGCAATACCGGCGTTCGGTATCTGTTAGTGATTTAGAGGCGAAAGAAATGACTCTACAATTCCCATTCGTACTTTCCTGCAATAGAACTGCTCCTAATCCCGACGGACTTGCATCTGCCACCACCATTGTTTTGTCAGTGGGTACGAAAAATCCCAACGTTGTTGCAGAAGCAATACGCGTTTTGATAGTTTGAAACGCAGTTTCATGAGCAGCAGACCATTCGAACTTTGTCTCTTTCTTTGTGAGATTCCGAAGCGGTTCAGCAACTGTCGCAAGATCCGGAATAAATTTGTTCAAGTAATTTGCAAGGCCCAAAAAACTGCGTACTTCTGATTCACAAGTTGGAGGTCGAAATGAGGAAACGGCATTCACTTTCGTCTGAGATGGACTAATACCAGCTTCAGAAATATGGTGTCCAAGGAAATCGAGTTCGGAAACCCCAAAGGCACATTTTTCCCAATTTAGCTCCACACCTCTTTCTTTTAACCTATTGAGAACCTAAAATCGAATTTACGGAATCCACATATTTATTACAATGAAACAATAGTTCAAATAAAATTTAAAACTCTACCTTGTCCAAATTCCTATCATGAATTTCTCTCGTTTCTCCCTCAATAATGACATCATCAAGATACCAGCAAGTTCCCTCGCAACCTGACAACATCTCTTCCATGATGCGCTGGAATATCTCAGGTGCTGTCACTAACCCGAACGGTAGGCGCTTGAATCGAAACAGCCCGCGGTTGGTGATAAACGTCGTCACATCTCTCGAATCCTCACTCAACTCCACCTGATGGAAGGCTTCTCGTATGTCTAACTTGCTCCATATCTTCCCTTTCCCCAACCGCGCAAGATATTCTTCTTCCACAGGCATCGGAAAGTGTTCCCGTACCACTGCTTCGTTGACTCGTCGTAAATCCAAACAAATCCTTGGCTCTCCAGAAACTTTTCCGACGACTACTAATGGTGACACCCAGGTAGCTGGCCCTTTCTTAACCTCGATTATGTCACGAATCAAAAGTTGTTCGAGTTTGTTGTGAACTGCTGCTTCCATAGGTATCGGAACTCTACGTAACGGTTGAAATACCGGCTTGACATCTGGATCCATTTCAATTGACGCCTTCACTCCGCTGATCTTGGCAAATGGCTTGAGCTGCTCGCAAACGTTGTTCACATCTAGCCCCACCTTCAATACACCTAGATTCTTTGCCGTCAAATCACCAATTATATCCTTTTGGCCGCCCTTCACTACGAAAAACTCCGCAACCGTTGATCTTCGTCCAATACAGACTTCTGCTTCAAAGGTTCCAACGACATCAAGAGGTTTATCGCTGCCGTATCCTTTCAGAATACGTGATGATCCCTTAGACGATTTCAAAATTTTCACCTTTCTTTCTTTCAACATCTCCCATGTCTCCATCCTAATCAAATTCGCATCCGCTCCTAAATAAAAAATATTAATTTCACATCAAAGTTCCTTTAAACTAAAAACAAACAAAAATAACAACCTGAATCTATCAACACCTTAACCAAAACTCCGCCTAGTACAGCTTCCAAAACGTTGGTCTCATTCCCTCCGTAAAACGCATAGTAGATTTTCTCTTCACTCGTAGAAACTCGGTCATCTGATTCCTTGACAGACTCTGGCAACTTGTCAACGGTGTAAACTTTCTTCGGATTCATCGGCTTTCCAACGTTGAACTTGCGTTTCCTGCAGGTAACTTCATAATGCCCCAGCTGCTGACACCGACGTCAGGTACGACCTCGAGCTGGGCATTCGGGTGAATTGGCGAAATGTCCCGACTGCCCACATGAAAAACACGAAAACTTGATGTTCTTTGCAGGTAATTGCTGATCGATACGACGCTTTGGTACTGCTGAAACTTGGTCCTGTCGTCCACCGAATTTTGCAGCCACCGATGTTGATTTCTCGTTCCTTCTGACTTGGTGTACCAGTGATTCCCTCATCGAATTGTTGCTTTCCTTTAGCTCTTTCATCTGTTGTTCGGTGTCCTCGATAGTTGCCGCAATCTCTTCGATTTCTTTCAATGAACGATCACGCTTCAAAATGGCCTTACGCAACTCATCTGACCGGCAATTCTCAACGACGACATCGATTAAGTAAATTTCTTTAAGTATTTCGCACATTTCAACCGAATACTTTTCAAACCCGCAATTCAAACTTTGTTGACGAAGTCGAACGATATAATGTGAAAATTTTTCGTTGACTTCTTGCTTCAGCTTTCGAAGCTTTCTGCGTTCGATAACGTCTTGCCTTCCAGCTTGAAAAAATGAATCAAGCAACTCAATAGCCAGATCATACGCTTTTGGATTCAACGTGACCAATGGCATTTTATCATGATCCGGTAAACTTCTGAAAACTCGTTGCAATTCCACTCCGCCCAGATGAAGTAGCTTTGCCCGCTTCATCTTTTGGTCAGTTATATTGAGCGCCTCGAAATAACATTCGAGAGACCATTTCCAAGTTTCCCATTCTCTGGAAAGTTTCCCTTTCTCAATTATGTCGCAACGGAAAGGTGCAATTTGACGAGTTTCCTCCATCTGAAATATTATATTCAATTTGGCAAAAATAAAACCATTTTTTTATTTCGATTAATTTCGAATACGATTACCAGATGATGGCTGTTGTGCGCATTAACAGTTATGCTATCTAGCATAATACTATCTTTCAACTGTTTAAATGATTGTACATCGACCCGAGGTTTACTTTGCTTGAATAAAACTGTATTTATAAATGCATATTACGTTATTAGCTAAAATAAAACTTCATATTATACTTTTATTTATTTATTTATTTATTTATTCATGATTGATTTTAGTCACTGCATTTGACCAAATCATTAACCATCATTTAACCATCAACCAAAAAAAACTTTTGACTCAATATTGATATTTACATGAACGCTACTGGTCCAAAATTGAACATCCTTACTACCATCCATTTTGATTATTACTCAAAGACGACTAACAATTTAAAATTTCCAACCAACAATCCTGCGAACGCTCCTGGTTCGATTTCTTAATTTGAACACATAACACGTATTTGAAAGTTATTTAAACATTCACAGAACGCTCCTGGTTAAAACTCGCAACTTCCTTTGAACGCTCCTGGCTCAAAATTATCACCGAACGCTCCTGGTTCTAACTCAATATCCACTGAACGCTCCTGGTTCATATCCACTACAATATGCTTTTCTATTTACGTTACATATTCCGTTCATTTTCCGTAAAATTAAATCGACTCATAATCTCACTTCAAATCAACATTTCCATACCAAAATGTATAAAGTATTCCATTTTCATCAATTAGAATCGACGCAAACAAACTAGGAAAATATATTTGCTGCCCGTTTCTTTGTTTACGTTTCCCAAAACCAACTCACTTACCTCGCTCCGTTTCAAGTTGCCAACAGCAGTAGCTGTCCTCTCGACCTCGACTAACGCCACTACTCCATTCCATTTCAATAATTCCATAATCCACTTCGCAGTTTGATTGTTCCAGAACTTCAATTCTCCACGAGCACCTACTTTTACTCCACACAGCACATCATCATTCACATAACTGTTTTTCTTTTCATTCATCCTTTCCAAACTGTTTTCCTTTTTTTTTATTTTGTTGACAGTTGCATACACAAACACCGTTACTAGTCAATCACTCAACCAGCGCACTCAGAAATCACCTTCATGCTGTCTCGTTTGTTCCCAATGCAAATTCCATAATCATCATCAATCATCATTAGTAAACCATGAAGTACTATCGGCTACACCAACACATTTACACGTATCAAAAGTACGACTGCGAAAGCATCAATGATGTTCGTCGTGTTTATGAGCCATTTTACGAGACGTTTAGGATCAGCTGATCGCTCATTTCATGAATGAAAATTTGACAGGAGGTTGCGCCCAAGCCCGTGAGTGTTAATATCAATATCAACACTGTTGTCGTTTCGTAAAATAGACTATTGCTGGACACCACTGGCAAAGTATCTAAATACCAAGGTAAGAGATTCCCTCTAATGTTCATGGATTTGTGAGAAAAGGAAAAAAGCAAAAAAATAGTTATGAAGTTTGCGCTGATTTGTATGGGCACATCACTATTTAGCAAACTTTCTTAAGAAATTAAGCCCTCCCATCTTAGAAGCAATTATTTAATTGCATCTCACTGGATTAAAAGTGACCTCCATGCAATAAAACAGGAAATATAGCCATTTGAAAATCGGTGACAAAATATTTTTTATTGATTCTAAACATATTTTTTCAGCATTTAGAAACATCCAAACTAATAAAACTTCACAAATTTTGCTGAAATACATAATGACATTTTAGTGTAAAAACACCAACTTTTCATAACTAACGCAGATGTGTTGGTGAGTCTCGATTTTGACATTTGCGGGAATCTCTTACCTTGGTACATATTTATATACTTTGCACCACTGGTTCCTCCTTGCCCATTCAAATCGTCATCAGTAGTCATTTTTTTCACAAATAAACCTCGGGTGTCAGTGTTGCCGTGGTTGCCATGGTAACAGTGAGCGGTGTTTGATTTTCATCGGTCAAAATGAAAATTTTTCATCCTTCGGGAAGAATGAAAACATGCAAATTCCAGTCGAAAACGTCTCTAATTAACACATTTCACAGAGTTTTAACTAAAAGGAACTCGTTTTTTCCCAATTTCACAAATGAGGGAGCAGAAATTGAAATTGCAAACAACAGCACACCATCCGGCGAATATGAACTAATCCATTTTCAATTCAATATCAATAATCATGCAAAACTGAGATTCTTACCTTTATCCTCGTCGCCAGTTGTAGGATTCGGGATTATCAGGAATTACAAATAATGCAACAAACAAACGGTTAATATTTCACTGAGGTTTATTCGGACACTCCACTACTCAACACACAGCTAACACACCTGTCCGTACGTCCTGTCTCCTCGTCACTAACTAACTCCCCCCATCATCATAGCCTACCTTGATCGCATCATCATTGTAACCGTGCTAATATACTACACTAAGGTCCCCTCCCCTTCGTGGTGGGGCTGCCACCTTAGGTATAGCTTCCGGTGGAGGAACATTCCATCTCAGCCGCTGGATGCCAGAGCTGACGATGTTTGATCCGCACTTGGATCCGCACCTCCACAAGTACACAACTATTAGCTGTGGCGGTTGTTAAAAATGCCACGTACTCGGCTTCCGTCGAGTTAGTGTCACGCATTGTTGTTCATGAGCTGTCCACGATATCGATATTTTCCCAAATTGAAATACGAAACCGGTGTTGGATTCACGGTGAGTCTTGTCACCTGCCCAATACCCGTCAACGTATCGCTTGCACAAGCCCTGCCAATATTACGAGCTTCGACTAGGCTCATCTATCTCCGAGCTCCTCTTCCGTATTGTCCTCCGGATCACTCCTCCCGTCTAGTTGCCATCCGCAACTCCACAATACTTTCATCGAGCTCCTATCGGTGACCAGCCAGCAGTCATCCAGTTGACCCGTACCGCCTTTCGTCCCCATGGATCCTGTCCCCTCCGTGTCAGCCAATCCATCAGCCTAAAGTTCCCGTGTTGCGACTCCGCGCCTTATGCGGCCGATCCTTCTCCAGGTCGGTACGCGCTGAGGAACACGCTCCTGGGCCCATAACCTGCTGGGGCTAGTCCACCATGGCCACGAAGGCCATAGCGGGGCTAGCTTCGTCGATTACCGTTTCAAATCTCTTAAGGTGTTCGCTCAACTGATCTTGATGGAAGTCGATTTTGTAGATACTTGGCGTAGATACACAGCTTCCGCCCAGTAGGGTCTTGCACCATTTGGGCAGGTGTACCTATTTTGGTCACTTGCCGCTATAACTAAGTCATTTTCAAACCGATTGATTTGAATTTTTGTTCAGAGTTAGATACTGTACGTGCCTAACTCTATACAAAATTTCAAATTATTCGGTTTGAAATTAACTTAGTTATAGCGGCAAGTGCCCAAAATAGGTACACCTGCCCAAATGGTACAAGACCCTATGTTAGTGGCTTCGAGAGAATCATACACCTTGCCATTTTCTTCAGGAACCGATTCTTCCTTTCAGCAATTCCGTTCTGCTGAATTGTGTGGGTGTCGTAAATTGACGAATGGAAGTGACGAATTCCTTTCTTCTTACAAAACGCATCAAACGTCTTATTCTTGAATTCCCCACCATCGTCCAAACTGATTAACTTTGATGATCTTTCGGAAGTCGTCTTCATTTCCGAGACGAATTCGTTGAATCGTAACTACGCTTCTGACTTCTCACGTAGGAAATATACCGTGCAATAACTAGAATTATCGTCTACAACCGTCAGAAAGTAGCGGCAGCCACCTGGCGTACCCGTACTCATGGGTCCTTAAACGTCCAGATGAACCAGGTCTAGTGCTTGTCCTAATTGCCGATGCCATTGATATTGATATCACGATGACCTTTTTCTTCAGTTTTCATTGGATCGTTCACAGTAGAGGAATTCCACGGTGTCATGTCAGTCGATCCTGAGCGACCATTTCAAAAATATCTGAAACTTTGCACAGTTTTTTAATTTCATATAAATCGCCATTTTTTGATATTAAACCTTCATATTCACTCACGACTAACTTTTCAAAAGGGTGTATGCGAAAATAGTTCTAAAATATTCTAAAAGCTGTACAGCAAAAACGGATTGTTTGATTGTTATTAATTTTTCAGCAAAGTTAGATAACTAAATGATGATTCCTTAGAAAATATACACTGTAAAAAATTTCTTTTTCTACTTTGAAAATATATGATCTTTGTCACAAAAACTCAAATATCTCAAAACCCTATCTTTTTACCAACTTCAATTTTTTAGGGGAAATGGCCCATTATATCAGCTATCTACCATAAAATTTTGGTGATGGTAAATTGATAAACAAAAAAGTTATGACATTTCAAACATTTCACAATTTTTACATTTAGTAACAAAAAAAAATTTTTTTCTGTGTAAATTATTTCGAGAATTATATTTTGATGCTGATTTTATTGTAAAGGCTACCGCCTGAATTAAACAAGTTGTTTTCATGATACTTTAGTTTGATTATTCGTAATTACTATAGTATCTATTTGAAACTTAGACGCGATCCAGTGTTGTGGTCAAAAATATTGAGATTGTCATACTTTTTATTGTACGTGACTGGTGAAAAAATCCCTTGATAGTGTTGAAAAGCTGTTGATTATAAGAAAAATGGAATTGAATTTATTTTTGAGACAAAAGCTGTATAATAAAAGTTTTATATACGCGTATACGTCTAGTTTATCCGCAAAAAAAATCCCTCTTACACACTTATTTCTAAATTGCCTGTTCGGTACTTTTTCGACGAGATTATAACAGCAGTACGATCTCGGTAGTTTCGGTAATCGATTTTACTGAGGCTCAGTAAAACAACTGTCAAAATCGTATGGAAAAGGTAAACAATGCATTTTTGCTGAACGAGTTCGGTGCTCAGCAGTTTTAATCTCGTCAAAAAATTACCGAACTCGGTAATCAAAATTAAGTGTGTAGAGAACAGACTTTATGATCGGAAGAATGCGAGTAACTTCAACAACAACAAATGCATAAGAGGTACATACCACAGACAAACAGACGAAACGCCTAGAACAATTTTAGTGAAAATTCATCGCCCAGTTCACACTATCACCAGCTGGTGGAAATGTTTCACGAAACACTGCGTTGTGCAATATCGTCATCAGAAGGCGCTAGTGTGAAACGTCAAACGCAAAGAAAAACGATGGGCGCTCTTCTTGTTATGAAAGCCACAACCAAGATTCAAAATGGTCGTTGAAGGCGTGGTCAATGAAAATTTCGCCAGTGTTACGTTTGTTTGTCTGTATACATACCTGACAATGCTCCCGAAAAAAAAACAAAAAAATACTACCGCTATGAATATTAAAAATTGTATAGTAATTTTTTTCTTCAGCCACCAACACCAAACAAGTTAGTTAAAATTAATAAGTGATTTTGTTTATTATAATCTAACGAACAAGATGAACAGTCGCTTTCTCAAAGGTCTTCAACTCAACGCTCTCTTGTAGACCGTTTGATGAAAAAAAATGTTCAAAAGAGTTACGAAATCTCACCGAAAGCACCATAGATAAACTGAAAGAGACTGGTTATGCCCAAATGTCCACATTGTGTACAAAATTACGCAATTGCACGTCCTGCCGTCTAGAATTTGACAAACGAGCCATCTGTATATCATCGGTAAAGCAGGGCGCAGGAAGTTCGAAAACGACAACAACTGAGAAATTGCCATCAGCGACATCTGTTTAAACAATTTAATTACGCCCCTTTTCAAAAATGCCCTGTAATATTCTTCAACATCTATACCCATTTCAATATTTTTAACGTTGCAAAACACGCTTTCAACATTCATCTTGAAGAAGAGGGAAAACACTTGTCCTCAAATGTAACAGCAAATTAATGAATAAACGACTAATGCGCGGAGGGCGTGATAAAATCGGAACATTACTGTACATAGTATATTATATGTATATATAATATATAATAAAAACAACTTGTTTTACTCACGCCAAGGCCATTAACAATAAAATCAGCATCAAACTTCAATTTCCGGCCGAAATAATTTACACTAAAAAAAATTATTACTAAATGTGAAAATTGTGAAATGTTTGAATTGTCATAACTTTTTTGTTTATTTTCATGGTAGATTGCTAATACAATGGACCGTTTTCTCTAAAAAATTACGTTGGTAAAAAGATAGGGTTTTGAGATATTTGAGTTTTTGTGACAAAAATGATATTTTTTAATGTTAAAAAGATTTTTTTCACAGTGTATATTTTCTTAGTTATCGCCATTTAGTTATCTAACTTTGCTGAACAATAAAATCAGCATCAAATCGCGATTCCCGGCCGAAATAATTTACACAGAAAAATTTTTTTTACTAAATGTAAAAATTGTGAAATTTTTGAAATGTTATAACTTTTTTGTTTATTAGTTTACCATAACCAAATTTTTATGGTAGATTGCTAATACAATGGACCGTTTCCCCTGAAAAATTGAAGTTGGTAAAAAGATAGGGTTTTGAGATATTTGAGTTTTTGTGACAAAAATGATGTTTTTCAATGATAAAATAGATTTTTTTTCACAGTGTATATTTTCTTAGAAATCACCATTTAGCTATCTAACTTTGCTGAAAAATTCATAACAATCGAACAATCCGTTTTTGCTGTGCATATTTTTGAATATTTTTGAACCATTTTCACATACACTCTTTTGAAAAGTTAGTCGTGGCTCTAAATAAAAATTTGATATCGAAAAATGGCGATTTAGATGGAACTGAAAAACTGTGCAAAGTTTCAGTTCAATAGAAAATCATGAATTAAAAATTTTCCTTAATTTTGATGCTGTTGCTTGGAATCGCTCAGTAATCATTTCATTCAAACCTCGTACCAGTACGGCGAAGCCCGCAATCTGCTGTTCTCTCATGATCGTGCATCCTGCTGTGTCGAACGAAACGTTCGTAATGCCTTGAAACCAGCTTCCTTAACGAGATCAATTTTGCTTTCAAATCCAGTACACACGTTGTGTTCTAAAAAGTGATGTTGTTCTTGTTACCGTCCCGATCATAGCAAATTACGCGACAGGTTCTTCCGCCTTTCACCGCTGTAGCTTTCCCGTTTACTAGAATGATGTATTCCGAGGCACATTATCGCAGATTCCCTAATAGCACATAGGGAATCGCGCCACTTGGGCGGTGGCTTCTATATTCGTCTGTTTTCCACTATAACTCAGTCAAATTTGAACCAATTGACACAACTTTTGGAATGTGGTGAGATAGGTATAGTGTCTACCCGTGTACAACATTTCAAATCAATTGATTCAAAATTGACTGAGTTATAGTGGAAAACAGACGAATATAGAAGCCACCGCCCAAGTGGCGCGATACCCTATGTGATGTAGCGCCCGAATCCACAATTCATTGTCTGGTTTCTCCGTTCCAAGCGTCATGAATGCATGAATCATTAAGCTCTCGTACAGTCTTGGCATTCGAAATATGCCTTCGTCCTCTTCGGTCATCTTTGAATGCTTCCGCTTCACGATCGTTCGCCGTATCCCGACATTCTCGTTGCTTGTGTCCTGGCTTCTGGCAATGGCATATTAACGTCCTTCGCACCATTGATCGCCCTTGGTTCCATACGGCAGTATCCGCTTCCGTAGTAGGTCTTGGTCCGGTAACGAACTTCCATAAATCTTCTGGGATGCACAGTAGGTCCACACTGTACTTCCAGGAGTTGTGATTCGCTCCTTCAAGAGTGCCACCTGCGAGCCCATAACCTCTTGGAGAAGAAATTAATGGTGACTATGTTTAACATTAACATTATTTCTCATTTCCCCAGCGTAACATCTTTGAAGAGTGGTAATGGGTGATTTCTGGTTTTTCGACCCCGAGATGTGCCAACACTTGTCCCAAATTCGACTGCCAATTTCTTACTTGAAACACTTCCCAAGGAAGATGTATTCGCCTTCAGAATATCTGTGTCGGAGGATCTGCAGCGATTAGTATCTGATACTAATTCACTGCCTACAAAGATGAAGATCTTGCGGTTCATTTTGAGCCCATATGGTCCGATCGGACTAATCTCCCACGTACTGCTACATAAAAAAAAAAACATGATACAAGATTTGTGCAGATGTGGAGTTGGATGGGACGATCCTATCCCCGAGGAAGTCAACGAAACATGGAAAAGATTCTTCAGCGTTTTTGGTGAGCTTGCAGCTGATAGTGAGCTGCACCAGACTCAAGTACCCCGCTGCTACTTTATAGACTACGAAAATCGTATCTACGTAACACTACAGCTGCATATGTTTGTAGATGCGAGCTTGTCTGCTAAAGATTGTGTGGCCTTCTTCCGTGTCATCGACCGTGGACAAGCACGATGTGCATTGGTGGCTTCGAAAGCAAAAATGACTCCATTAAAGCCGTTGTCAGTTCCGCGTCTGGAGCTGTAGGTGGCTGTTATGGGAAACTGCAGTCCATTGTCAACAGTCATTCGATTGAAATCCATAGGAGATACAGGTATCAGGTATCAGTAGGTCGGCTCCAGAGGCACGTTCTCCTCCAAATTTGTGCCATCGTCATAAACACGAGCCTATTCATCATTTACCTGAGGGAGAAGGGAAGGAAAAAAGGATGGGACAGGGAAAAGGACAGGTAACGGAATAGGGTCTTCATACACGCATAAGCGTACCACAATGGGTTCACATGGCGTCCTGAAAAGGACACTGTAATATCGCATAAGCGTACCACAATGGGTTCAAACAGCGCCTTGAAAAGGGCACTGTGATATCGCATAAAGCGTAAAGAAAGCCTATAGCTCTTTACCACAGCGGGTCAAGAACAGCAGAATGTCCTGCAGATTCAGGTTTCTAAAGTCAGTTTCACTTAATAAGTGTTTACCGAGTACTCGGAAACGCAATTGCACAAAAACTGGGCAGTTACATATTAAATGATACGAAGTTCCATAATCGGATTCACAGCTATCACAGGCAAATGAATCAGCTTGCTGAATATTCGCCATGTGATAACTGAGTCGGCAGTGGCCAGTCAATGCTTTGCCAGCATGCTGCAATTTTGCTTTGACAGATTTGTAAGATACTTCGCCACCCTTGAAGATGGCTCAGTACAATACAATTTGGTTTGACGGCATGACTCCAAACTATTCCAGTATTGTCTGTGTTGAGTAGCAGCCCAGGTGTGAATCTGAAGCTTTACCCAACACTTCGATATCGGAATAGCTGGCTCAGGGCCAATGTAGTCATGTGATGCTCCAGTGCGAGCTAACTCATCAGCCAATTCATTTCCAGCGATGGAAGAATGGCCAGGTACCCATACAAGGTGAACAGCGTTTGCTGAGCTCAGCTCCTCGATTTGAGTTCGACAAGCGATAACTATCTTCGACCTGGAGTTGGCCGAAGCAAGTGCTTTAATAGCAGCCTGGCTATCTGAACAGAAGTATATTACTTTGCCCATTACGTGCTGCTGAAGTGCTGAATGCACTCCGCACATAAGAGCAAAGATTTCGGCCTGAAAAACGGTGCAGTGTCTACCAAGTGAATAAGACTGATACAGTCTTAGCTCACGAGAATAAACACCAGCACCTGCTCGACCTTCGAGAAGGGAGCCATCAGTGTAACATACGATACCGTCTGAAATACTTCTCTCCAGATAACCAGATGTCCACTCTTCCCGGGAAGGGAATTTCGTGGAAAATGTCCTATATGGAAAATTACAAGCAATTGTAAGATCACTTGGAGCAAGGACAACTTTGTCCCAATTCACCAAAAGTGGAAACAACGAGGTGTGTGTTGAACTGCGGTTCACAGGAGTTTCCTCTAGTAAACCGAGTACCCATAGACGGTAAGTGCAAGAAAGTGCTTCTTGTTTGAGATGAATGTGTAGTGGGGCAACGTCAAAGAGAACTTCGAGCGCTGCCGTAGGAGTTGAAGAGAACGCTCCAGACATCGCCATTAGGCACATCCTTTGGAGATGGCCTAATTTTGATTGGACCGTTCTCACTTCGCCCTTTTGCCACCACACAAGACATCCATACGCCAATATTGGACGAACAACAGTTGTGTAAATCCATTTGATATACTTGGGTTTAAGACCCCAAGTTGTACCAAAGGTTCGCCGGCATTGCCCGAAGGCCATACAAGCTTTCTTGATCCTGAACTCAATGTGAGGTGTCCAGGAAAGCTTGGAATCAAGAATGACTCCAACGTACTTTACCTGTTCAGTCACATTGATATCAGAATCAAAGAGACGCAAAGGTCGAACACCATTACGGTTTTGCTTTTCCGTGAAAAGAACAATAGATGTTTTACTCGGATTTACCGAAAGGCCATATTGGCGACACCAACCCTCAACTACCTGAAGAGCGTTTTGCATCAGGTCGAAAAGGGTGCTGATGCACATACCAACTAACAATGTTAGGTAGTCGTCGGCAAAACCATAAGTAGGAAAACCGCTATTATTGAGTTGCCTCAATAGCGTATCTGCAACGAGATTCCACAAAAGTGGTGATAAGACTCCCCCTTGGGGGCATCCACAAACACTCAATTTCCTAATCGCCGCTTGACGCAATGTCGAGAAGAGATGTCGGTTTTTGAGCATTTGGTGAATCCAATTGGAAATCATTGGAGATATACCATGACCCCGTGCGGCTTCCAATATGGCATCGAAAGGCACGTTGTCAAAGGCACCCTCGATATCTAAGAAAACACCCAAGCATGATTGCTTTTGAGCGAATGCCTTCTCGATATCGTAAACAACTTTGTGTAAAAGAGTCACAGTGGACTTTCCAGATTGGTAAGCATGTTGGTTCACATGAAGAGGCACATTGGCCAGATGAACATCACGGATGTGATGATCGACTATGCGTTCTAAGCATTTCAGAAGAAAAGAGGTCAAACTGATAGGTCTGAAGCTCTTTGCTTCTTCATACGACGCGCGACCCACTTTCGGAATAAACTTCACAGTAATATCCCGCCAGGATTTGGGAATATACCCTGTAGCAAAACTGCAAACAAGTAGTTGTTTCAAAACATGTTTGAAATGATCAAATCCCTTCTGAAGCAAAATAGGATAAATCCCATCTGCCCCAGGAGATTTGAAAGGAGCAAAGCTATTAAGTGCCCATTCAATCGATTCTAAAGTTATGATACTCCGAGCCGAAGCTAAAGAATCATAACTACAAGAAAAGACATCAGGTGCATCCGAAGATGTAATATCCACACATCCGGGGAAGTGTGTACTGAATAAACATTCCAAAACTTCCTCATCAGAGGAAGTGAAATCACCATTTGGCAAACGAAGTTCGTTCACTTGAAAATCCTTAGATTTTGCAAGGATTTTGTTCAATCGACTGGCTTCACTCAGACTGGAAACGTTTGTACAAAGGTTTTTCCAGCCGGATCGTTCAGCAGACCGAAGAGCTTTCTGGTAGGCCTTGCGAGCCGACCTGAAAGCCTCCGATCCAGCCGAACGTCGTCTGTTCCTGTTGCGAAACCTATCGTAGTAACCCATGGTTATGCTAGTTAAGATTCATGTCAAATAAATTTTCACTTCTGTTCCAACCTTAGTACGAGCAAGTCGTTATTATTGCGTACTCTAATAGGTTATGGGCCGTTTTCCAAAACTTTTTTGAAGATTTCTCAAGATTTTTCTATACCGTTTGCCGATCAAGATATTCAAGATGAATTCCGCCACAGCCGGATCCTCAAGCGCTGCAGGTAGTAGCATAGTCACTTCAAGCCTTCCTGGAATCGAACGTCTAACTGGGCCACCTGGAAGTTCGCTGTACAGACTTTCCTGGAGCTCGAAGATCTCTGGTGCGTTGTGAAGCCGAGGATGAAGCCCGACGGAACCTACGAAGCCGTGAATGCAGACAAGGATCGCAAGGCAAGAGCGAAGATCATCCTACTCCTTGATCCCATCAATTATGTTCACGTCAAGGAAGCGATGTCGGCGAGAGAAGTTTGGTCGAAGCTGGAGCGGGCCTTCGAGGATTCGGGACTGACCAGGCGAGTCGGGCTCCTCCACAAATTGATCAAGACGGACCTTACATCGTGCGAATCTATGGGCGATTACGTGAACCGGATTGTCTCGACTGCTCATCAACTCAACGGGATCGGATTTGCGATTACGGAAGAGTGGATCGGAACGTTGCTGCTGGCT